>NC_059120.1:55473077-55773077 GCF_020740685.1 Jaculus jaculus | reverse complement strand
CTGGTATGCAGCGATCCTGGGAGGGACGTGAGGTCAGCAGGTGCTAGGACACTTCTCAAGTGGCTACAAGGTGGAGGCATGGGGGGGGGGGCTGCCCCGCATTCACACGCCCCTTTCGTCATGGCACATTCTCATCAGTGCACAGTGCTAACCAGCACACCACGGAGCCGCTCGCTGGGGCACATTTAACCGGAGCACGGGTGGAATCCAGCAGACCATGCAGGCAAAAGTGGCAACTTCCACAGCCTGAAGCGAGGATCCGCATCATCCAGGTCCCTGAGGCAAGTGCCAAGGGAAACCAAAGCATCTGTGGTTCCTGCAGGGTCGAGCAGCTCAAGAAGGCAGGGACATCAGTAGCTCTTAACAGCCCTTAACGAAGCGACCTCTAAGGGCTGGGAGATGGCTCAACGGTTAAAGGCACTTGCTTGCAAAGCCTGATTGTTCAGGTTTGATTCTCCAGTACTCACATAAAGCCAGATGCACAAACTGGCACACGCATCTGGAGTTAATTTGCAGTAACAAGAGGCCCTGGTGTGCCCATGCTCTATTTCTGTCTGCCTCTTTGTCTCTCAAATAAATTAATAAAAAATTAGATAGGGGCTGGAGAGATAGCTTAGAGGTTAAGGCACTTGCCTGCGAAGCCTAAGGACCCAGGTTCCATTACACAGTACCTACGCTAAGTCAGATGCCCAAAGTGACACGTGCATCTGGAGTTTGTTTGCAGTGGCTGGCAACCTTGGTGCACCCATTCTCTCTATCTGCCTCTTTCTCTTTTTTCTGTTTCATATATATAAATGAATAAAATATAAGAAAATACAGGGCTGGAGAAATGGCTCAACAGTTAAGGTGCTTGCCTACAAAGCCTGATGACCCAGGTCCAATTTCTCAGTAGCTAGAGGCCCTGGAATGTCCATTCCTTCTGTCTCTCTCTTCTCTCTCTCTCTCCCTCCTTGAAAATAAACAAAACTATTTTTAAAAAAATTTAGAAAAGATATTTGAGCCAGGCATGGTGGCACACACCTTTAATCCCAGCACTCGGGATGCAGAGGAAGGAGGATCGCCAGGAATTCGAGGCCACCCTGAGAATACATAGTGAATTCCAGGTCAGCCTGAGCTAGAGCGAGACCCTACCTCAAAAAAAAAAAAAAAAGGAGGGGAGCCTCGAAAGCCCTCCTGGAGCTGAGACTGTAGAAGTAGGTTGTCCATCCCTGCTCCCAAGTGACGAGTTAAGTCAGGGAGAGAGTGAGAATGGGCGCACCAGAGCCTCTAGCCACTACCCCACCATGTGCATCTGGCTTACGTGGGACATGGAGAATCGAACCTGGGTCCTTAGGCTTTGTAGGCATGTGCCTTAACCACTAAGCCATCTCTCCAGCCTAGGACTTTAAAACAATAATTATTTATTTATTCATGTGCAAGCAGAGAGAGAGAGAGAAGACAGGCAGGTGGGGAGGATGGACACACCAGAGCCTCCAGTTGCAAGCAAATGAAACTCCAAATACATGCATCACTTTGTGCATTTGGCTTTATGTGGGTCCTAGGGAATTGAACCCCAGGGTTGCCAGGCTTTGCAGACAAGTGCCTTAACCTCTGAGCCATCTCTCCAGCCCACAATTCAGGGCTTTTGAGTCACCTGGGAACTTACTATGGCTAAGACAGATGTTGTTTTTTAACTTTTTAACTTTTCTTTTAACTTCCATAATTACAGAAAATAAGCCAATAAGATGGGATGTTGGACTGGAGAGTTGGGTTAACGGTTAAGACACTCGCCTGTGAAGCCTGAGGACCCATGTTCTACTCTCCAGATCCCACCTAAGCAAGACTCGCAAAGGTGAGCCAAGTGCAAGGTCACACATGCCCACTAGGTGGCGCAAGCCTCTGGAGTTCGATTTCAGTGGCTGAGGCCCTGACACACCAATTCTCTCTCAATTAAAAAACAAATTAAGATGGGATGCTGTCAGTGAGCTTCCAGACCTGAATGTGAAGGGAAGTGGTAAGAAATACAGCCTGGAGTAAGGCCCTAAGAGAGAAGGGAAAAGTCAGCCTGATGCTAACTCGCTGTTGGAGCCAGATGTCTGTCCTCCATGTCTTTATGCCCAGAAATCCTGAGCCTGGGCATTTTCACTTGGGCAGATATAATTCCCAGAACTGGTCACTGCAAGGCACTCTGCTTGGGGGGGTCACTGGGATGGCTCCAGAATCCAGAACTGGGGACCAAGGCACGATGTCTGTAGGGCAGGTTTGGCAGAAGATTGTGGTGAGGTGGACTGCTTTATGTGGCCATGGTCACCAGTGTGGGTCGGGACAGCGATGCAGTACAGCCACATGGTAGCCACTGACCACTGATGGCAGCTTCTCTTCTCTGAAGCCTTCCCTACCCTGAAGCAAATCTAGCAAGTTGCCGCTGGGAATCTGGCTCTGGCTGGAGGAAGAAGTTGAGAATATCCGTTGATGACCCGGGGAGAGAGAGCGTGAGCGAGAGCTGTGTGTTTATCCAGGAAAAGAATTAAGACGTAGGCAGCAGAGGCCCCTGCCAGCTCCTCCCAGAAAGACCGGGCTAGGGGAGCAAGCTGGAGAGGAAGCAAGCTGCACCCCTAGGGCTCGGCAGGGCACACCTCCGGGCCAGAAGCCAGAGGCTGGCACCCAGCTGCTGTCCACAGGTAAGGTCTACGTCCTGGGTGTAAGACAAAGCCGGCCTGGACGGAGCATTGAAACATCTCGCGTGGAGCCCCCTGCGAGGAGGCCTTGCCAAGCCTGCACCAGGGGGTGGTGAAGTATCAAAGGAGCCTTTGTGCTCCCGAGGTTTCAGGGGAGAAAAAGCAGAGGTAGAGAGGGACGACCCAAAGGCCCCGGCTCCGCCCTACAGACTCCAGGATGCCCCAGAGCAGAGAGGCAATCAGGCCCATGACTGGGACAGGGAGAACCGGGGTATGGGACTCTGTGCCCCACCACCGAAGAGAGGTTTCTCTCTTTGGACGACCCTTTCGTGTCCATGGGTCAGCAACCAGGCGTGTCCCCTGACTTCCAGGAGCAGAAGTTGAGCAACTTCAAGAGGCCAACAGCGACTTGAGGGAGGAGCCAAAAGAGGCAGGTGGGGCTTGAGCCAAACGATGGGTCAGTCTTGGGAGGCTGGTGCCCCAGCAGACCGGGTAGGAGAAAACGGGGTCCCCTCCCCAGGGCCACTAGGTCCTTACAGGAAGAAAAAAGAAAAAAGGGGAGAGTGAGTATGAGCCGGGTCTAGGCTGTGAATGTGACCACGGCCTTTTTTCTGATGCAGATATTACGGAGTTTTTTTTTTTTCTTTGTGGGTGTGTGGTAGATGTTATTCTGTTGGTCCTAACAGTACCCTGGGTCTCTAGCAGTGTGGGGCATCCTTGGTAGCAATGGGAGCGTCTGTGTATTGTATCCGAGGATCTGAACAATTTTGACTATCCGGCTCCGCTTCTCCAGTCCCCTTCACCCAGCTTTGCCCTTGCCTTTTTTTTTTTTTTCTTCTTCTTTTTAAATTTTTTTTTGAGAAAGAGGCAGATAGTGGCCTCCAGCCACTGCAGACAAACTCCAGACACCTTGCGCATCAGGCTTACGTGGGTCCTCGGGCTTGGCAGCGCCTTAACCGCTAAGCCATCTGTCCAGCCCTCCTTTTCCAGCTTGAACATGGGCTTTGCACGCGCGCACACACACACACACCCCAGCCTCCCCCCGCCCAGGTCTCTGGGGACCGGGTCTCAGCGGCAGATCGATCGGCTCCCAGGATCAACTCCATCCCCATCCCTCTTTGTCTCCCAGCGCACCTCGGGGCAGCGCTCTCCTCCCCACTGCATGTGGCTCTTGGAGAAAGCCGGCTACCGGGTGGACGGCGCGGGAGCCGGCGCGCGGTGGGCACCCTGCAGCCTGTTCCCGCCACGCTGGGGCCGGGGCTCGTGCCCAGCGCACGCGTGTCCCAGCAACGTGCTCACGCCGGAGCGCATCCCCGCGTTCTTCATCCCTCCCCGACACGCCCGGGCGCCGTTCTGCGGCCGCGCGGACGGGGCCGAGCCTCCTCCTCCGCCGCCGCCGCCGCCGCCCGCCGCCTGCTCGTTAGCGCACCTGGCGGGCCGCGCGGGCGGGGCCTTCCTGGACGAGAGTCCGCACACGCGCCGCCGCGAGTCCCTGTTCCACGCGCCGCCCGCCGGCCCGTCCGCGCGCAGCCGCCTGCACGTCTCCGCCCCGGACCTGCGCCTCTGCCGGCCCGCCCCGTCGCCCGACACGTCGCCTCGGGGGGGCCCGCCGCGCTCCCGGCACGCCGACGCCGACGCTGACGCCGACGCCGACGCTGACGCCGACGCGCGCGCTCGACGCCGCGGACGCGCGCACGCCGCGCCGCCCCTGGCCGCCCGCGCCGCCGCCGCCGCTCTTCCACGCCGACGTCCCGTGCTGCCAGCTGCGGCCGGCCAAGGACAGCGTGCTGCGCCTCGGGCCGCGCGGAGGACGCCTGCGCCTCTGCACCGACTACCAAGCCGGATCGCGGAGGCTGAGGCTCCGCCTGGTGAGCGCCGAGGATCTGCCCGGGAGCCGGGTCGATCCCGGCTGCGGAGGAAGAGGAGGAGGAGGAGGAGGAGGAGGAGGATGCTGCGTGGTGCTGAGGTTGCAGCCGAGCGCGAGGCCCCGGGCCCAGCGGAGCCGAGTGGTCAAGCGCAGCTCCAACCCCATCTTCAACGAAGACTTCTTCTTCGAAGGGCTCGGCCCGCCGGACCTGGCCAGTCGTACTCTGAGAGCCAAGGTGCTGGACCGGGGCGCGGGGCTGCGCAGGGACGTGCTGCTGGGCGAGTGCGAAACGCCCCTCTTGGCCCTGCTGCCTCCTCTGGGTGGGAGTCTAGGTCCAGGGTCCGCCCTGGCACCTGCCCATCTCAGCCTGTAAGGTTGGAGGTCTCCACTGGGTTCCGCAGCCCCTCATCTTGCCTACTTTGACCAGCGAGTGTATTTATTTATTTTTTGTTAATAAAACATCTGGATGCACCTAGCGCTCTGGGCTTTGCAGCCACCACCATGGGCCTCTCTCCCCCGCCCCCCGCCCCCCGTGTCCAGGCAACTCACGGGACAGGAGCAGCTCGTTCGGATTGTCTGAGCTGGGGCAGTGGTTCTCCAACTTGGAGGAGCCTCAGCAATCCTGAAAGAGGCGGTTAGACATTCAGAATGCTGGGTTCCATCCGCAAGAGATGCCACTTTAAGAGGGCTGGATAGGTCCTTAGGGCCCCTGCCCTAAAGGCCCCGTGTCTTTTTGTTGTTTATTTCTTTTGTTGTTCAAGGCAGGGTCTCGCTCTAGTGTGGTCAGACCTGGAAGTTCACTATGTAGTCTCGGGGTGGCTTACAACTCATGGTGATGCGCCTCCCAAATGTTGGGACTTAAAGGCTCGTTGTCACCATGGTGCCCTTCAATCCCAGAGTGAACCCCCGCAAACCGAAGCCTTCTCCTGGAGGTTCCTTGGGACTGCACAAGGAAACTGGCCCTCCTATTCCTGAAGACAGAGGAAATGTTTGAACCTTGAGAGTGAGGCAGGGGAACCCAGACTTAGACACAGTGCCCTTTAGTTTGCACACCTGTGCTGTCCTGAGTCAGGGGATGGCTGGAGCCAAGAATCAGAGCAAGCACTCAGAGAGTGAGATTAAGTCCTGGGGGCGAGGATCTAGGGAGAAGTACAAGTGGGGTATAAGAGCTGTACTTGGGGATACCAGGAAAGGCCGCCCTAGCCAGGAGGAGAGAAGGGTGAAATATGATGAAATAAAAGTGGGTGACATTGTGTTTGCCTCTCACCTGGACGTCCTTGACGTCAGCAGTGACCTTCTATCTACCTCCACCTTCCTGGGAACCGGTTCCTCTTGGCTCAGGCCAGGCTTGGAAGAGGGAGGGGGTGGGGCAAATGGGGGGTGCCCTGAGCCAAGCCAGCTTCTTTCCACCCCTTAGTTCCCCTGGGGCCAGCTGTGTCCTGCACCACGGGCTAGGCCTCCGGCGTCCTAACACAACCTCAGCCCCTCAGCAGGTGCGATCCAGCAACTCGTCGTTCACACACCCCCGCAATTCCTAAGGCTCCTCAGTTCCCGCCTCCCCCTCCCCCCCACCAAGCATTAGGCCCAAGAAGGCTTGCTCCAGATGTCCACCAAGTGGCGGTATTGACCACATAATCCCAAACGCTAGCATCCACCAGCATGTTACTCCCCAGAAGGAACTGTTCCAGCAATTTATCAGGCAGGCTGTGTGTTCTAACCAGTAACTGACACATTGTTGTCCGATGTGACCTCGAATCTTCCTTGGCTAGTAGAGAGCAGAACTAAGACTTGATCCCAGGGGGTCCAGCTCCAGAGTCTGGGTTCCTCGTCACTGCATTACTGTATCCCAACTGCTGGCTGCTGCCTTGTAGTCCGCCCCACCCCCCACCACCACCACCAGATCACTGAAAGATTCCTCCCCACCACCGCATGATAGCTCTTCAATAGTGTCACCTGTGAATTCTAGGAAGTCTGCCCATAGGTCTAGCACCATCTCTGCTGGGCTATACTGTATTTCTTACTTCAACCCCCAAATCCTCCCATAACAATCCTTACCCAGTAACTGAATCAGAAAGTATCTGGAGGGCGCTAGAGAGATGGCTTAGCGGTTAAGGCATTTGCTTGCAAAGCCAAAGGATCCCGGTTTGAGTCCCCAGGACCCACGTAAGCCAGATGCACAAGGGGGCGCATGCGTCTGGAGTTCGTTTGCAGTGACTGGAGGCCCTGGCACACCAATTCTCTCTCTGTCTTCCTCTTTCACTCTCTCAAATAAATAACTTTTTTTTTTTTTTTTTTTTGGTTTTCCAAGGTAGGATCTCACTCTAGCCCAGGCTGACCTGAATTAACTGTGTAGTCTCAGGGTGGCCTCGAACTCAGGATCATCCTCCTACCTCTGCCTCCCGAGTGCTAGGGTTAAAGGCATGCTCTCCCACGCCCAGTTTAATTTTTTTTTTTAAGTATCTGGAAAGAAACCTGAAGGTCTGACTGCTCTCATCCCACCCATTCCTCCAAAAAATGCTTCCTGAGGGTCTAGAAGGTGCCGGGCAATTGGAGACCACCGTGGACAAGGCACACAGGGTGCAGACAAGTTACAGGGTGAACAGAAGTAGAGAATTACTTAGCGATGGCCTGGAGGGAAAATAACAAGAGAAAAATAAAGCAAGAAAAGGTGAGTCAGTTAGAGAGAGGGAGACAGCTATAGGACTGGAAAAAGGGGAGGGAGGGACTGAAACATTTCCCTTTTTAGCTGCAGTACTTTGTACCGGGTTCTGTACCCTGTCTTATCTCAGGGCCGCAGAGAAAGCTTGGTGTTATTCCCAGTTCGCAAAGACTGAAAGATCAGAGAGGTTAAGTAAACTCACCCGGGGATCAGCCTGCTTCCGACTAGCTCTATACAACAAATAGCCCAAAAGCTCAGGAAGGCTGTGAGGTGGAAGATTCTCTCGGGAACAGTTTTGTCCCTCAGGGTCCTGTGATCTGGAAGCAAATGAGCCCAGAAAAACCTCTCCTGGGGGCCGGGCGTGGTGGCACCCAGCTTCAATCCCAGAGACTTCATAGTGAATTCCATGTCAGCCTGGGCTAGAGTGAGACCCTACCTTGAAAACAGCAACAACAAAAATAAAAATAAATCTCTCCTGGGTGCAGGCAGCTCAGGCCCCAAAACATGACCAGGAACACGAGTGAGTCAGCGCCCTGTGGTACGGCCTCTTTGGGCTGGGAGGTCGCTGATGGCTGCCACATGTCTCAGAGCTCACCCAGAAGACCTTTTGCCCACAAAACCAGAGTTCCCAATTTTTCAGCTTTCATGGCCACCGAAGGGTAAGTTAAGAGCAGGGTCACATGGGGGGGAGCTTGAGGGCAGGACTAGGGTCAAATTCCCACTGTGGCCTTTGCGACAGGAGGAGGACTGGAGGCTTTAAGGCGTAGAGGCTGCAGATGTTCTTAGAGCCCACATTGTCCTTTCTTTTCAGTGATTGAGACCCAGTCCCCCTCCCGAGTCCCTCCAGTGGGCTGAAGTCTTCCCCAGGCATGGGGCCCTTAGGATTGAAAGAAAGATGGTCCCCATAAGGGATCTGAAGAGATGGCTCTTGGCAATTAAAAGCACTTCCTTGCAAAGAAAGATGATCCCTAACTATCACATCAGGCTCCCAAGGGAGACAGCCCTCTGTGGGCAGGACTGAACTAAGACTGGCATCACACCCTGCCTAGCCCCACACATTTCACTTCACCCTTTACCCCCACCACACACACACACACACACACCCCAGGCCCTGCCTAAAAGGACAGGTCTCTGCTGAGCTTTAAGTGGTTTCTGTGGTTTAGGGGGTGGGGAGGAAGGGAAAGAAAAGATAGTGACTGCTCCCCAGTTCCAAGCCACCACCACCACCACCCCCCTGCAGGCTGTTTGCCCCCTGCTTTGAGATTCCTGGCCTGATAAGGGGACTGGGCACTGTGGGGGAAAATGATTCTGTGATCCCTATCAGCCTCCTCCTTGCGTAAGAGTGTAAGAATAAACTGGGTGTGGTGGCGCACGCCTTTAATCCCAGCACTTGGGGGGCAGAGATAGGGAGATTGCTGAAAGTTCGAGGCCACCCAGAGACTACACAGTGAATTCCAGGTTAGCCTGGATTAGAGTGAAACCCAACCTCAACAAAAAAAAAAAAAAGAACAAAAAACTCTCTTTCCATCTTTCTCTGTCAAATAAATAAATAGGACTGAAAAGATGGTTTAGCAGGTAAGGCATTTGCCTGCAAAGATCGACTCTCCAGGACCCAAATAAGCCAGATGCACAAGGGGGCGCATGTGTCTGGAGTTCATTTGCATTGGCTGAAGGCCCTGGCACACCCGTTCTCTCTCTCTTTCAAATAAATAAATAAAATATATTTAATAAACAAATATAAATATAATATTTTAAAAAGAAACACCCTGGCATGCCCATTCTTTCTCTTTCTCTCTCTTCCTCTGTCAAATAAATAAATAAATATAAAATTTTTTTTTAAGAGTGTAAGAATATACCAGGGAAGGGAATAACCACTACCCTGCTTTGAAAGGACTGTGGTCGTAGCAAAATGGGACAAGGATAGGCAAGACAGGGATCCCCAAAGGATTAAAAAGGAAACTGTGCCTTTAGTGAGTTCGAGGCCACCCTGAGACTACACAGTAAATTATGGGACAGCCTCCCTCCCTGCTCCTGGCAGTGAATGCAAGCTAGTCGCGGTGGCTCATGCTTGGGGTGTTGAGAAAGGAGACCCCGTTAGGGCCTTGAGGCCAGCCTGAGATACAGTGAGCGCAAGGTCATCTTGGGCTGCAGAGTGAGACCTGGTCTGTAAAAAAGAAGCCAGGGTCTAGAGAGATGGAGGGTTTGAGTCCCCACATGCACAAATTGGTGCATGCATATGGAGTTCATTTGCAGTGGCTGGCAGTTATGGCACACCTATTCTCTCTTCTTGGCACCCCCGCTTGCAAATAAATAAATAAATATTAAAAACAAAAAAAGAGCAGAGCATAGTCTCACACACCATTAATCCCAGCACTCGGGAAGCAGAGGTAGGAAGATTGCCATGAGTTCAAGACCACCCTGAGACCACACAGTGAATTCCAGGTAGCCGGGGTGAGAGCAAGACCCTACCTCGAAAAACCCAAAAGGAGGAAGTGGAGGCAGTGGTTGTGAATGCTCAAGAAGCATGGGACTCTGAAGGCCTAGAAAGCCAGGCGCCCCCCCCCCACCTTCTTCCCAAATCCCAGTCATTTCCTACAGTGGGATGTGGCACTTTGGGAGAGGCAGTCACACCTGCAATGTCAGAGGCAGTGTCTGAAGACCGTCCATGCTCAGTGCTCATATGCAAGCCTTCCAAGGGGCCTCCTCTCTGTGCCCATGACTCCGGGAAGAGGTAGTCTAGAATGAGCCAGAGACACCCAGAGTCACAAAGGAACAGAGGTCTAAAAAGGAGTGGAAGGCTGGGTGTGATGGCGCACGCCTTTAATCCCAGTGCTCTGGAGGCTGAAGCAGGGGCAGGAGGATCGCCGTGAGTTCGAGGCCACCCTGAGACTACATAGTGAATTACAGGACAGCCTGGGTTAAAGCGAGACCCTACCTCAAAAAAAGCAAACAAAAAAGTAATAATAATAATAATAATAATAATAAAAATAAAGAAAATAATAAAGAGCAGAGGAACCGCAGTAGTGGCGCATGCCTATAATGTCAGCACTGCAATGTCAGTACAGAAGGCTACAGCAGGAGGATCTTGAGTTCAAGGTCAGACAAGGCTACACAGGGAGACCCTGTTTCAAAAAAAAAAAAAAAAAAAAGTACTTTGCGAGGTGTGGTGGCCCACGCCTTTAATCCCAGCACTGAGGAGGCAGAGGTAAGAGGATCTCTGAATTTGAGGATACCCTGAGACTACATAGTGAATTCCAGGTCAGCCTGAGCTAGAGTGAGACCCTACCTCAAAAACGACCCCCCCCCCAAAAAAAAAAGGCTGGAGAGATGGCTTAGCTGTTAAGGCACTTGCCTACAAAGCCTAAGGACGCAGGATCAATTTCCCAGTACCCACATAAAGCCAACGCACAAAGTGGTACATGCATCTGGAGTTCGTTTGCAGAGGCTAGACGCCCTGGAGTACCCATTCTTTCCCTCTCTCCTCCTCTCTCTCTCTCCTCCCTCCCTCTCCCTCCCTCCCTCCCTCCCTCCCTCTCTCTCTCCCTCTCTCTCTCTCTCTCTCTCTCTCTCTGATACATGCGCAACCCTCTGCTCTCTCACTCTCTCAAATAAATAAACAAAAACAAACAAAAGTCCCCCCCCCCCCCGCCCACTGCCCAAGCCCTTGTAAGACACTCTAGAAGCTGGATCCTTGTCTTTTAACCTTTGTCCCTCGTCCTGCGCCACCGGGGAGGCTCTGGGCGCTCCCCAGAGACACAGGCACTGGACAGCAGCAGCCAGAAGCCGCGGGGTGGGGCCAGGGCGAGGACGGAGCGCGGGCCCGGCGCCAGCCCCCTCCACGCTAGGTGCCACGTGCGCCAGGTGGGGGAGTGGGAGAGTCACGAGGCCCTGGCGTGGCTGGCTCCTGCCCCGGTGTTTACCAGCTGGAATAGGGCAAGAGGAGGGGCGGGAGGAGCCGGGCCGCTTGGCCTCTGGCCAGCTCCTGTTGGGTAAGCAGGAGAGCCAGGCCCGGCTAATCAAACTCTGGGTGGAAGCCACGCACGGAGAACCAGGGCATCCAAGATCCCCAAAAGTCTTGGCCTTCCTCGGACTCCAGCGCTGGCCTCCTCCGGTTTGATCAGGCTTTGCTCTGTTCCCAGGTGATGGGTCGCTGGAGTCCCCTCCCCTCTCCCCTCTCCCCTCTCCTCTTCCCCGTCTCGCCCTCCACGAGCTGCTCCAGGCTTGCCTCGGGGCCCCTCACAGCCCAGGAGCAGAGGAAGGCGCTGGAGACGTCAGGAATTTCCAGGGAAGGGTTGCCAGGGGCATCTCCGGGAATCCGAAATGCACTGGGATCAATCTGACCACCACAACCTGGAGAAGGCGCAGACTCCCCCAAAATGCTCCTCCCTCACTCTCCCCCTCCCCACACTTTGCAACCGACACCTGTTCTCACCTGCTAACAACCACACTGGGAACACACAGCCCGTGTCGTGTGCAAGTCTTGCCTGTCTCTTGAGCATCACTCGATTCCTTAGTGAATCTCAATCAATGTGCTTCCCTCTGGTGGGTATTATGAGGGTTGACAAAAAAAAGAAAAACCCCCGCAATCATTATTTGCCTCACAGGACCTAGCAAAGGGGCCCAGCGCACAGTAGGTGATCGGTAGAATGTTAGATCCCTTCCTTAGGCCTATCTGCTTAGGGCTCCCAACACTGGTCCACCGGTCTCTCCTCGTGTCCTTCGTCTGGTGCCAGGACGCTCTGCCAGCCACTCCTTTCCCCTGCCTGCTGAAGGCCCAGGTGCTCCCTCCCCTCCTCCCTCCCCTGGGCCCTGCTCCCTGCCCTCCTGGGCAGCCAGGGCAGCAAGGACGGCACCAAGGGAGCAAACCCCATGGACAGGACCCTACAGAGACACCACGGAGCCTCCCGGGGTAAGAGACCCCCCACCGGCTTGCAGACAGGTGAAAGGCACTGCTGGGAGGCTCCCAGGAGGGGAGAAATGGGAAGGGACCCAGCAAACAGCCTGGGGGACAGAGGAGACAGACAGATCTGGCAGAGCTGAGCGGGTAGGTGGGACAGGGCGATTGAATAAACAGGAAGAGGGGCTGGGGAAATAACAGGAAGAGAAAACAGACACGTGTGTGTAGGGGGGTAACGGGAACCCTACCAAGGGCCAAGGCAGGAGAAGTGAAGGAGGCGGGACAGGCCGGGGTGGGGGGCAGAGGGGGCAGTGGAATCAGGGATGCTGCGTCAAAGGAAGGATGTGAATGGGGTTGATCTCCCGGCTGCAAGCAGGCCCCTGCTTCACCATGACGGTGACCATTGGCAGCAGCGGTGGGGAAGGTGGCCCGTCCACCTTCAGTGCGTTGCTCATTGGCCAGTGGAGGAACCTGTCCTGTTATCTGGGGTAGTCCTTGATTGCACTAGCGAGGTGAGTGCAGAAACCCCTCCGAGCAGGACACCGCCACACACACACACACACACACACACACACACACACACACACAAGCCTGGTCAGCTATGAACGCTCAGGAAGAGCTAGTGCCAAGTTCCAGGGCCACCTGTACCAGGAACCCACTGGGGCCAGCGGGGGAGGCACTTCTTCCTAAGAGTGCTCTGAGGTGCAAGGGCTGGAGGCTGGCTGGGGTTGCCACGTAAGGAAGGAAGCTGTGTAGGGCCAGGCAGGATTAGCAGGGGAGTAGGCGGTGCCAAAATAGCCACACCCTCACCGGGCAGATCCCCGCCCCCACCCACCCCCAACTCAGGGAGCTAGGCTCACTGGCTACCTGTTGGCAAATCCCATGTAGGAATCCTACCTGTGGGGCACGTCTCCCTGTAGAAGGATGGGGGGGGGGCGCGGGCGGGCAAGGTATGTGTGTCCCACGTGGACAGTACAAGGCAAGAGGAGACAGAACCCAATCAAAGGTTAGGAATGGCGGGGTGGTTGTGGTGTCGCACGTCTTGAATCTCAGCATTCTGGGAGGCAGAGGTAGGAGGGTTACTGTGAGTTCAAGGTTAGCCTGGGAATACAGAGTGAGTCCCAGATCAGCCTAGCCTGGAGTGAGACCCTACCTCAAAAAAAAAAAAAAGCAAGACTAGCCTGTGCCCTATGTGGACAGACCCAAGTCTCACAGGAAAACCTCTTCCCCTTGAGAGGTGTTTCACAAGTACTAACGGTATGAATGGACCATGCGGTAGCTAAGACTCCCCTGGCAGCCGCAGCTCCTTGGCACTGGAACATGCTGTAAACTCATCAGTCCACCTGTGCTTCTTCCGGGTGCCCTGCTGTTGGCAGGCCAGGGAAGCCTCCCTGTGGCAGAGGATGGAGAGGGTCTATTTGCAGCTCCCCCCTCTTCTTTTATTTATTATTTATTTTTCAAAATATTATTTACTTATTTATTTGAGAGAGAGAGAGAGAAGGCGTGCCAGGGTCTCCAGCCACTGCAAATGAACTCCAGACACCCGCGCCCCCTTGTGCATCTGGCTCACGTGGATCCTGGGAAATTGAACCAGGATCATTTGGCTTTCCAGGCAAATGCCTTAACCCCTAAGCCATCTCTCCAGCTCCCCTTTCTTTAAATTTGTTTATTGTTTTTATTTATTTATTTATTTTAGAGAGAGAGAAAGAATGGATGTGCCACGGCCTCCAGCCACTGCAAATGAATTCCAGACACATGCACCACTTTGTACATCTGGCATATGTGGGTCCTGGGGAATCGAACCTGGGCCCTTTGGCTTTGCAGGCAAGAGCCTTAACCGCTAAGCCATCTCTCCAGCTCCCCTCTCCTCTTTTACCAGCCTCTCCCACCTGCTTCCTGCCCCATACCTGTGCAACTAACTCCTTGGTGCTTTCAGACACAGATAAGCTACTAAGAGATCACACTCCTATAGCAACGTGCACCCTGGGTGCGGAACACTTAACTGTGTTCCTCCACTGCACCAGACACTAGAAGATTGTGAGTATTTCCAGAGCAAAATGAACAAGACAGACAAAGGCTCTGTCTCTAGCGGAGAGGCAGTCTTTTCATTTTGCAGATCATGACACACTTATGGTGGTTAGGTGATGTGGGAAGTGCCAGGAAACTAAATGCAAGGTGCCATAAACCGTAGGGCAGAGGCAAGGGTAGGGATGACTGACTGCTTAAAGGGAGAGGGAGACATCACCTGAGACCTGGCTAGATAAGGGAGTATGGGACGGAGGCAGATCAGCTTGAGGAAGTTCTAGAAGGAAAAAAAAAGAGGAGCCAGGGGTCTGGAGAGATGGCTCAGCAGTTAAGGCATTTGCCTGTGAAGCCTAAGGACCCTGGCTCGATTCCCCAGGACTCAAGTAAGCCAGATGCACAAGGTGGTGCATGTGTCTGGAGTTCGTTTGCAGTAGCTAAAGGCCCTGGAGTGCCCATTCTCTCTGCCTATCTGCCTCTTCCTCTCTCAAATAAATAAAGAGAAATAAAATGTTAAAAAAAAAAAGAAAGAAAGAAAAGAGGGTGTTGGACGTGGTGATGCACACTTTTAACCCCAGCACTCGGGAGGCAGAGGTAGGAGGATCACCATGAGTTCGAGGCCACCCTGAGACTACAGAGTGAATTCTAGGTCAGCCTGAGCTACAGTAAGACTCTACCTCGGAAAACCAAAAAGCAAAGAAAAGAGGAGCCACGCACTTTGAGGACCTAAAAGAGTTCCAGTGTGACTGAAGGGCAGAGAGAGGGGGTGCTGCCAAAGGGGTGCAGCTTCTTCTCAGATGCCAGGCTGTGCCGGGAAGAACTGGGGTGACATGGGACACTTTGACTGGGGACGTGCCTATGATCCAACCCTGTGTCTTCAGTTGTTGACTGACCACCACCACCCCCCCCCCCGTCTCTTCTCTCTCCAGAGCTGCTGGCTGCCAAGAAGACCCACACTTGTGAGTAGAGGCTTGAGATAAGAGCTCAGAGATGGGGTGTGTCACGACCGAGAGTTCAGCTCTGGAGGCCTGAGTGAAAGAAACGTCCAGGGCCGGGCAGAGATGGGGAAGGCAGGCCGAGATAGCACGAGACAGCGAGAGCCTGGAGACACAGGAGACCAGGCAGAAAGGACGGGCAGTGGGCGAGGAAGCCACAGGCCAGGATCGGAAGAGAGGAGGAGGAAGCCTGAAGAGTGTAGAGAAACAAGTAGAGAGCGAAGGAAAGAGGAACCATGAAAAGAGGAGGGCAGAGATGCTGGACAGAGGCACAGGCAGGGTGTGTGTGTGTGTGTGTGTGTGTGTGTGTGTGTGTGTGTGTGTGTCACAGTGAGCAGACCGCTGGGCTTAGAGAGGTAGGACAGGAGGAGATGGAAGGCTTGGGGATGGCCTTAGAACTCAGTGTGGCCGCAGTGGGAGGCCATGGAGCATGTGCCAGGCTTTGTGGCTGCAGAGCCAGGTTTGGTGTTCATCTCTGTGGTTAACACATCCTGAGGTGTGAACAGACCAGAAAGGCAGCCTGTGCAGAGCGAGAGAGCAGGAGAGCCTTGTCACTTAGAGGCAGAATGGACAGAGACGCTCTGCGCCCCGGGGTCCTGAAAGACTGGGGCTGTGTCATGTGGGGAGGAAGCTAGAACTCTGGTAGAACTTCCAAGGGACATTCGCAAGTAAGCATTCTCTCGGAGGCCCCCTCAGCACATCAGATCTACTCTCAGATTTTAAGAGGCCTTTTTAGCCGGCCGTGGTGGTGCGCGCCTTTAATCCCAGTAGAGGTAGGAGGTAGGAGGGTCGCTGTGAGTTCGAGGCCACCCTGAGACTACAGAGTAAATTCCAGGTCAGCCTGGGCTAGAGTGAAAAAGAGAGACAGAGAGAGAGAAGCCATTCTCCCAGAAAGTGTGTCTATTCCACTTCAATCCTCAAACTGCCTAGTGGGCCTGCATGCCCCCAAAAGACTGGGAATATTCCAGAAAAGACTTCCATAAGCATGAGCCCTTCAACTGACAAGGACCTAGAAGAAACCACCTCCATTTCTCCATGGTCTTTCCTTGACTGTCCACCAGTTCTTCCCACTGCCAAAACTATCTGCCGCCCCCCTGGGCCAGACAGAGCAACCTTGAAAGGCAGGGAAGCCCCCTCCCCCTTCCCTGAGTGGGCACCCAGGGCTGCGTCCTCCTTGGGGGGCTGCCTAGCTCAGCACAGTCTCAGTCTCAGTCTGCCACTAGCCACAGGGCCTCACGGAAGTGCTGAGCGCAGGTCTGGGAGGGAAGCAGGTCAGAGCAAGGCGGGCCCGCTGGGGGAGGGGCCAGGGACCCTATGGGAGTGGGATGCGGGGAAGAAGGGAGCCTTTTGGAGCCACGGGAACTGGGAGGGGCCAAACTCCATTCCTCCATTAATCACTTACACAGAAATCCCAGCCAGACCTACTTCCTGTCCCTTCTTATCCCCATGACTTATCCCCAAGAGTATCCAGTATCTTTGTTTTTGCTTTTGTGCCCCCTTCCCCACCAGGTAGGGTCTCACTCTAGCCTAGGCTGACCTGGCATTCACTGTGAAGTCTCAGGGTGGCCTTGAACTCATAGTGATCCTCCTACCTGTGCCTCCTGAGGGCTGGGATGAAAGGCCTGCGTCACCATTCCCTGTTGCAGTAAATATTGAGAATCCTCCTATCACAGGCTGAGAGACTTGATATGCCCTCCAAGTAAAATAGCCCCAAGAAGGGGGTCCAAGGAACACAAGGGAGGCCTTCCAGACCAGGAGGGGATCTGATGATTGAGAGACATGAAGAGGGACCCTCAAAACTGAGGTACTCTAAAATGTTAATAAAATAAATAAATAAATAAATAAAGCTGGAAAAAAAAAGTTCATAAAAAAAAGAAATAATAAAATAATCACTAAAGAAAAAACAAAAAAAAACTGAGGTACTCTATAGAGCAGATTAGAATCATTGGATCCATCAGTAGAAACTCTCAGACCAATAAAATCTAGAGAAATTCAAATGCCAGGAACCACCTTGTCTGAGACCTCCTCAAAGACAAACTTGAATGAGAGAAACCACCTGTCTCTCAAGTGACTCTGAGGCCATCTGCCTGGGCTTCAATCCTGACTCTGCCATTCACCAGCTATACGACCTTGAGCAAGTTACCTAACCTCTCTGTGCTTGGTTTTTTGAGGTAGGGTCTCACTCATAATGACCTGGAATTAACTTTATAGTCTCAGGGTGGCCTCGAACTCATGGTGATCCTCTTACCTCTGCTGGGATTGAAGGCATGCACCACCACACCCGAGTCCTGATCTTTGATATGGGAATAACGGTAGCTACCACATAAAGTTGTCTCTTTGTTTTGTTTTTGGTTTTTTTGAGGTAGGGTCTCACTCTAGGCCAGGCTGACCTGAAATTCACTATGTAGTCTCAGGCTGGCCTCGCACTCTCCGGGATCCTCCTACCTCTGCCTCCCGAGTGCTGGGATCAAAGGTGTGCACCCCCACGCCTGGCCACAAAAAGTATTTTGTGAGGATTTCATGATCCATGTAAGTAAGACAGAATTATGGAGATCATGAGGACAGAGACTGTCACTATTTGTATTCTAGTTCAGCAGTTTTGCTCCTGAAGAACTTTCTGGTAGACTAAGCCATTTTGAGAATTTTGGGTATTTGCTTGATGTCATCATATTCATGTTTCCCCAGCCCAGGATATACATCATGTCTTCAGGGGAGGTCCATGGGTGTGTTGGGAGGCGTTCAAGACAGCTTTCTGGACAATATCAGGACCCGATATTGGCAGTCCACCAGGCAGACACCCCGTGACTTAACTCTGGGGCACCCTTATCCCTGGAATCAGTCACCTGTCAAAGAGTGCCAGGCTGGGGGGTCCTCAGAGAAGGGAGTTAGGAACCTGGCTTCAGCCCCTGCCAGCTCTCCCCTCTCCACTTGGCTCCCCGGCCAGAGCAGCCCTGGCTGGTGGAAAGAGCTTTTACAAGGGCGGTGTGGCTGTTGCCTGTGGTTTTGGAATTTTCCAACGCCCCCTGTGATTGGCTGCCCCGCCCCTCACACTGTTCCCCAGGCCCACATTGGCCACGTGGGGCGCCTGTCATCTTAACTTGTTGCACTCCTGGGGAGTTGGGTGTGTGTGGGGGGGGGGGGAGCCTGTCACTTGGCCACCTGTGTGATGCAGCTTAACCCCCTGGCCCAGAAGCTCTGGGGCACGAGTTAGCTGCAGAGCTGCAGGCTGAGGCACTGCTGAGAAAGGCCTCACCCACCTCCGCTGCCAGCTGTACCCTGTCCCTGGGCCACCCTGCTGAGGAGGTTGGGGGAGCCAAGGCCCGCTAAGCCAGACGCCCAGTCATGAGAAGTAAGTGAATGGGGCATCCTGGGCGTGGGGGAGGCTTGTGTCCTGTACACCATCCCTGGGTCCTCTAGATAGGAGGGGTGCCTGGAGGACACTATGAACACCGAGGGAGGGGGGTTCCTCTTAGCCCAGGGTGTGCCCCAAAGTCAAGTTCTGCTGGGAGTTTTCACTCCTCACATAGCGTCCTTACAGCAGCTGTGGGAAAAGAAATGTTGAGTTGAGTTCTGGAAGAATGAGAGCGCTGGTGGAGAGGTGTTTAGTTTAGCTCCTTGTTCTCCCCCACCCCCCCAAAAAGGGGACTAAGACCCAGGCAAGGCCCGCCTCACCCAAGCGCTCACAGGTGGAAGCTGGTGGAGGTGGGCAGTCACCAGAACCCTCACTCTGCCGGCTCCTAGCAAGGTGTGCCAACTCCTGTCTGGTTACTGGGCTGGCTGTGCCCTGAGACAGGAGGGGGAAGAGTAAGGTGAGGTTGGCAGGCAGTATGGGGGGTGTGTGTCAGAACGTGGCATCGAGTCCTCAGAGCCGCCACCCTTTCATTCCTCGTGCTTCCAGGGACATGAGTGCTAAATGCCACCCAGCCAAGGGCTGCCCTGTGTGCCTACGAGTACAGTGGCCCATTTGAGGAGGAGGATGGGTCAAGAGCTGTTGGGCAGAGTCTGGGGTCCGGGTGCCTTCTGGCTGAGGAAGGTGGGAAAAATCAGTCCCCCTTATTCATATATAAAGGAAGCCAGAGGTCCTTTCAGAGCCCCGGGTGAAGGACCAGGGAGGGACGCCCCCATCCTGGGGGTCTGAGGCCTGAGGCAGTCCCACCTTCAACAACGGGCTTCCCACAGACCACAGAGGGAATGACCAGATTGGGTCCCAGAAAGACCCAGATCCTTCCATTGGCATCTAATGAACAGGTTCTGGGACCATTTCTGTCTCTGGCTTGCTGTGTCACCACGATGCCTTTTTTGTTTGTTTGTTTTTCGAAGTAGGGTCTCACTCCAGCTCAGGCTGACCCGGAATTCACTATGTAGTCTCAGGGTGGCCTCGAACTCATGGCAGTCCTCCCACGAGTGCTGGGGTTAAAGGCGTGTGCCACCACGCCCCGCCCGGCTTCACCATGTCCCCTTTGGCCAGCTAGGGTGCTGTAGTCTCTATCTGCAAAACAAAGGAGTTGAACTTAACAGTAACAAAGTCAAAAAGATAGTGAGCCTTTCACTTCTAAGAGCCCCAAGGGCAGGTGAAAGACACCCCACCAGAACCCCAATTTCGATGCCGGGGGTCTAGGAGCATAGTGAGGAGAAGAGGGGAAGGGAGCAGAGCCAAAGGCTTTCTTTCCAAGGCTGGCAGACTGGAGTGCCCAGAAAAGATTCCAGATCAGCCAATCAAGTTAAAACGCCGCGTTTCGTGGGCTTCATGCCTGGCAGGAAGGCAGGAGGGGCTGAGGGAGACAGCAGAGCAGCTCTACGTTAATTCTACCTCATCGTAACACGCACGCACACACGCGTGCACACACACACACACACTCACACACACACACACGCGTCCACGCAGCGTTCAGTCTGGGGCGTACCATCAGTTCCTCCCGTGGACACTGCTGGGTAGCTTACGTCTTGAGGTTTCTGGCCCCAGTGAAGGAAGCCAGCAGCAGAGAACACAGGCCACTCAGTACTGGTCTGCTCGAAGACTGAGGCCAGACATAGGAGCAGACATAAGAGTCCAAGAGCTACGGGCTGGAGAGATGACTTAGCGGTTAAGGTGCTTGCCTGCAAAACCTAAGGACCCAGGTTCGATTCTCCGGGTCTCACGTAAGCCAGATGCACATGGTGGCGCATGCGTCTGGAGTTTGTTTGTGGTGGCTAGAGGCCCTGGCGCACCCATTCTCTCTCACTCTCTCTCTCTCCCTCTCTGTGTCTCAAATAAATAAATAATTTTTTAAAAAGAGCCCAAGAGGGCTGGAGAGATGGCTTAGTGGTTACACCAAAGGACCTCGGTTTGTTTCCCCAGTACCCACGTATGTCTGGAGTTCGTTTGCAGTGGCTTGAAGCCCTGGTGGGCTCATTCTCTCTCTCCCGTTCCCTCTTTCCCTCTCTCAAATACATAAATAAAAATAAAACATTTTAAAAAAAAGAGAGACCAAGGGATAAAGCGAAGCAGAAGCAGGTTTATGAAACACAAGGGGAGACGTGGTGTTTAGAGGGAGAGCCAACGTTGGCTTGAGAAGCCCAGAGACCACTGGGTGCAGGTCACAGGGCAGGCAGGGGGAGAGGTGTCAGGAGAGAAAAGACGGCATGCAGTAGAGGGTGTCCCATACCCGGAGACCCCCATCCAGCCAAGTAAGGGTGGCCCATGCATCTCACTGTAAGCAGCTGGCCAGAGAGGAACCGATAGGTATTACAGCCTTGGCACGGGGCCTGAAAAGGGAGATGAGAGGTCAAGGAGTGTGAAGTCACATGCCTGCTCTTTCTGTGCCCTGAGCTTTCTTTAAAAATTAGATATATATAGGGAGCTGGGCGTGGTGGCGCACGCCTTTAATCCCAGCACTCGGGAGGCAGAGGTAGGAGGATCGCCATGAGTTTGAGGCCACCTGGAGACTACATAGAGAATTCCAGGTCAGCCTGGGCTACAGTGAGACCCTACCTCGAAAAACAAAAACAAAACAAAAACAATATATATATATATATATATACACACACACACACACACACACACACACACACACACATAGTGAGGGAGGGCATTACCATGGGGTATTGTTTGCAATCATGGAAGTTGTTAATAAAACAAAAGCCAAAAGAAGCTACAAAATATATATATTTGCAAGGAAGAAGAGGTGACCCAGGGCTAACGAGATGCATGCACCACTTTGTGCATCTGGCTTTATGTGGGTACTGAGGAATGGACCCAGGTCTTTAGACTTTATAGGCAGGCACCTTAACCACTGAGCCATCTCTCCAGCCCCCAGATCGTTCTTAAATCTAGCCATGGTTAATAATGAGTCGGAAAGAACACCAAGTCCCTGGGGAGAGGGGAGGCATAGGCCTCAACTCTGAGGATCACCTGGGACATCTATTATTATCATTATTGCATTTTTAAAATAATATTTTATTTACTTATTTGAGAGAAAGAAAGAGAGCAAGAGAGATGGGCTCACCAGGGCCTCTAGCTGCTGCAAATGAACTCCAGGTGCACACACCACTCTGTGCAGCCCGCTTTACGTGGGTACTGGGGAGACTAGCCTAGATCCTTCGGCTTTGCTGACAAGACTCACTATGTAAACTGAGGATGACTTTGAACTCCTGGTCTTTATTTTATTTTAATTTGTTTTCATTAACCTCTAAGCCATCTCTCCAGCCTGCTATTGTATGTTGTTGGTTTTTTGTTTGTTTGTTTTTTGTACTGGTTTTTCAAGGTAGGGTCTCACTCTAGCCCAGGCTGACCTGGAATTCACTGTGGAGTCTCAGGGTAGCCTCGAACTCACAGTGATCCTCCTACCTATGCCTCTCGAGTGCTGGGATTAAAGGAGTGCGCCACCACGCCTGTCTCCATTGTATTGTTTTTGAGATAAGGTCTCACACTGCTCAGACTGGCCTTGAACTCACTATGTAGCTAAGGATGACTTTGAACTCCTGGTCTTTCTTTTTTTTCTTTTTCTTTTAATTTTAATTTGGTTTTATTAACAACTTCCATGATTATAAAAAATACCCCATGGTAATCCCCTCCCTCCCCCCACTTTCCCCTTTGAAGCTCCACTCTCCATCATATCCCCTCCCCCTCTCAATCAGTCTCTTTTATTTGCTGTCATGATCTTTTCCTCCTCTTATGATGGTCTTGTGCAGGTAGTGTCAGGCACTGCGAGGTCATGGATATCCAGGCCATTTGTGTCTGGAGGAGCACGTTGTAAGGAGTCCTGGTCCTTCTTACCTCCACCTACCAAGTACTGGGATCATAGAAGTCCACCCCCCCACCCAGCTTGCTCCTTCCTTGCATCACACTGTCTTTTCCCTCCTCTTTCTTTCTTTCTTTTTTTTTCCTAGTAGACATCTCAACCAACACGGGCCCAAGGCATTAGAATGGGGGGGCGGCTGGGGGCAGAGTCTCACCTTGACCCAGGGCTATGAGAATGTGTGTTCCCATTGCTAACTCTCAGGGGCTCACCCTCCTCCCCTTTGGTGCTTCTGGGCCACTGACTCAAATGAATCAAGACAGGGGCTTTCCCTGGGCAAAGTGCTCTCCAGGAAGGCGGCTCTGGGGTCCCCAGTCCCGCTCCAGCTGCTACACACCCCTTCCCTGAGTCCCCAAGGCTCCAAAGGGATGAAGATATGGACTTGGGGGCGGGCGGGGTGGGGGGAGGTGAGGGGGAGGGCAGGACAATCACAAGGCAGGACCTCAGGGCCAGGACCAAGGTCTTTCTGGGTCCACTGGCCTCGCAGAGAACGCCAGGGACAGGCAGTGAGTGAGTCGTGGCCGGGAGGGGGTCAGGCAGGAGGGGGTCAGGCAGGAGGGGGGTCAGGCAGGAGGGGGGATCAGGCAGGAGGGGGGTCAGGCAGGAGGGGCGCAGGCAGGAGGGGCGCAGGCAGGAGGGGGGTCAGGCAGGAGGGGGCGCAGGCAGGAGGGGGCGCAGGCAGGAGGGGGGTCAGGCAGGAGGGGGTCAGGCAGGAGGGGGCGCAGGCAGGAGGGGGGTCAGGCAGGAGGGGGGTCAGGCAGGAGGGGCGCAGGCAGGGGGGGGGGGCAGGCAGGAGGGGGGTCAGGCAGGAGGGGGTCAGGCAGGAGGGGGCGCAGGCAGGAGGGGGGGCAGGCAGGAGGGGGGTCAGGCAGGAGGGGGGTCAGGCAGGAGGGGCGCAGGCAGGAGGGGGGTCAGGCAGGAGGGAGGTCAGGCAGGAGGGGGGTCAGGCAGGAGGGGCGCAGGCAGGAGGGGGGTCAGGCAGGAGGGGGGTCAGGCAGGAGGGAGGTCAGGCAGGAGGGGGGTCAGGCAGGAGGGGCGCAGGCAGGAGGGGGGTCAGGCAGGAGGGGGGTCAGGCAGGAGGGGCGCAGGCAGGAGGGGGGGCAGGCAGGAGGGGCGCAGGCAGGAGGGGGGTCAGGCAGGAGGGGTGGCAGGCAGGAGGGGGCGCAGGCAGGAGGGGCGCAGGCAGGAGGGGGGTCAGGCAGGGGGGGGGTCAGGCAGGAGGGGCGCAGGCAGGAAGGGGCGCAGGCAGGAGGGGCGCAGGCAGGAGGGGGCGCAGGCAGGAGGGGCGCAGGCAGGAGGGGGGCAGGCAGGAGGGGCGCAGGCCGGTGGGGACGCCTGGGGCTCCGGGGCTCCGAGCTGCCTCCTGGTGATTCATCCCCTCCCCCACCCCCCGGTTGTTTTCGCCGGTGCTTTTCTTTCCCTTCCTTTCTCCCGTCCCAGACTGTGGGGGCGGCGGGGGCAGCTCGAGGGGGTTTCGGGCGGCCGGCTGGCTTTCATGGTTTTTCAAAAACCCGACTCTTCCCTCGCCTACCCAATCTCAGCGTCACTATTTTTCTCACTTCTGGGATCAGGTATGTCAGCAGAAAATTCTCATGAGGGGCTGTGGGGGGGGGGGGCGGGTGGCACCCTGCCGGGGCTCAGGGGGTGCCCACCGCGTAGAACAGCACCCCTCCCGCCTCCCGCTGCTCTGCAAGTGGGGACCGCAGCCAGCTGCATTTCCAGCGGGCTGGAAGCTGGGCAGAGCCGGGAGCCCCGAGAGCAGGGAGCCTGGTTGACAGGGTTGCGCTGCAGGTGACCCCCTGGTTGGAGGAGGGGCTCTCAGTGGACGCTGCTCTTCCTCACCCACCCCAGAGGAGCCCTTGAGATCAGGAGCTCGGCCGGGAGAGGGGAGACACGGGCAAAAAGTATAGGAGCGGCCTGGGACCACATACGTATTTTAAATATTTTATTTTAACAAATATATTTTTTAATATTTTATTTTTATTTATTTGAGAGAGGAAAAGAGGCAGAGAGAGAGAGAGAGAGAATGGGTGTGCCAGGGCTTCCAGCAACTGCAAATGAACTCCAGAAGCATGTGCCACCATGTGCATCTGGCTTAGGTGGGGCCTGGGGAATCCAACAGAGGTCCTTTGGCTTTGCAGCTAAGCCATCTCTCCAGCCTCACTATTTTATTTTATTTAACTTATTTACTTGTTTGAGAGAGAGGCATAAAGAGAGTGAGTGGGCACACCAGGGCCTCTAGCAACTGCAAATGAACCAGATGCGTGCATTACCTTGTGCATCTGGGTCCTGGGGAATTGAACCTGGGTCCCTAGGCTTCCTAGGTAAGTGCCTTAACTGCTAAGCCATCTCTCCAGCCCATATATTAGCTTTTAAATATGTGGTCCTGGGCTGGAGGGATGGAGCCACTGAGCTGTCTCCCCAGCCCCAGTTACCTTGGGTTCAGACATCTGGTCTGTCATTTCTGGCTTTTACAATCTTAGTTAAGTCACTGGATCTCTTTACGTCTCACTGTTCTCATTTGTAAATGGAACCATCTACCTTTTTATTTTTGTCTGGTTTTTTTTTTTTTTTTTTTTTTTTTTCTTTTCTCAAGATAAGAGTCTCACTCTAGCTCAGGTTGACCTGGCACTCACTCTATAGTCTCAGGCTGGTCTTGAACTCCTATCTCTGACTCCCTAGTGCTGGGGCTAAAGGTGCCCATCTTGGAGAATCTACTTTATAGGATTGCTGTAATCATTACAAATGTATGCAGGGCTGGAGAGATGGCTTAACGGTTACGCACTTGCCTGTGAAGCCTTAGGACCCCAGTTCAAGGTTCGGTTCCCCAGGACCCACATTAGCCAGATGCACAAGGGGGCGCATGCATCTGGAGTTCGTTTGCAGTGGCTGGAGGCCCTGGCGTGCCCATTCTCTCTATTTCTCTCTATCTGCCTCTTTCTCTGTTCGTTGCTGTCAAATAAATAAATAAGTAATTTTTTAAATGTATGTATAAGCTGGGTGTGGTGGCACACGCCTTTAGTCCAAGCACTTGGGAGGCAGAAGTAGGAGGATTGTCATGAGTTTGAGGCCAACCTGAGACTACATAGTGAATTCCAGGTCAGCCTGGACTAGAGTAAGACCCTACCTTGGGAAAAAAAAAAAAAAAGAAAAAAGAAAGCCGGGTGTGGTGGCGCACGCCTTTAATCCCAGCACTTGGGAGTAGGTGGATCCCCGTGAGTTCGAGGCCACCCTGAGACTACATAGTGAGTTCCAGGTCAGCCTGGACTAGAGTGAGACCCTACCTCGAAAAACCAAAAAAAAAAAAAAAAAAAGAAAGAAAGAAAAAAGTATGTATAGCTGTGCATGGTGACACACACTTTTAATCCCAGCTCTCAGGAGACTGACGTAGGAAGATCACTGTGAGTTAAAGGCCAACATGGAACTACAGAGTGAGTACCAAATTACCTCAAATTTAAAAAAAAAAAAAAAGTTTGCATAGTCACGTGTGGTGGCACACTCAGGAGGCAAAGGAAGGAGGATGGAAACAAGTTTAAAGCCAGATGAATCTACATAATGAGTGTCAGACAAGCCAGGCTAGCTACGTAGAGACCCTGTCTCAAAAAAAAAAAAGAAAAACGAAAAATCAAGCCAGGCGTTGTGGCGCACACCTTTGTGTCTCAGCACTTGGAAGACAGAGGTAGAAGGATGCCCCCCCCCCAGATTACCCTGTCGCCGTGATGGGCAGGAGGGGGATGGGTTCTGGGCTTGAATGGTGAGATAGATCCCCTTGGGTTGCAGCCCCTCCTCGGTTCCTACCACTTCCTCTCTGTGCCCGCTGTGGTGTAGACACCTGGACAGGGCACAGGGCCTGACTCTGGATACTGTCAAAGAGCTTTATCAATGGATCTCGCAGCTGTGAGCACAGTGAGATTAGAGGAGGTTGGAGGGGGGCTTGCCTCTACCGTAGTGCTCCGCCTAGGAGCTCTTCAGCTGCTCCGTGGAGTGCCTTGCGTTGCTGAAGCCACCCAGAGGAGATTCACTCTGTTTGTTCTTCTAGGACTCTATGAGAATGAAATTTTAGAGTCCTAGTGCGTCCATATGGCGGATGCGTTAATGAACTGAGAAACGTAAGGAATGATTTCAGAAGCACTGTCAAACCTACCTTAAGCAGCCTGGGCAAAAGCAGGCTGAGAAGATCCAAGAGGAACCAACCTGGAGCTCATTAAAATATAAACTCTCAGGCTGGAGGGACGGCTTAGCAGTTGAGGCATTTGCCTGCAAAGCCAAAGGACCCAGGTTCAATTCTGCAGGACCCACGTTAGCCAGATGCACAAGGGGCGCATGCATCTGGAGTTCATTTAGAGTGGCTAGAGGGCCTGGCATGCCCATTTTTTCTCTCTCTTTCTTTCTCTGTCAAATAAATAAATAAAAATAAATATTTAAAGTATAAATCTCAAGTCCCACCCCAGGTCTCCTAAACAGAGACTGCATTGCTTTCCTTTGTTTTGTGGTACTGAGGATGGAACCCAGAGTCTTGCATATTTGGCAACCACTCTACCACTGAACTACATCTCCAGTCCAGGCAATGTGTGTGTGTATTAAAAATAAAATATTGGGCTGGAGAGATGGCTTAGCGGTTAAGCGCTTGCCTGTGAAGCCTAAGGACCCCGGTTCGAGGCTCGGTTCCCCAGGTCCCACGTTAGCCAGATGCACAAGGGGGCGCACGCGTCTGGAGTTCGTTTGCAGAGGCTGGAAGCCCTGGCGCACCCATTCTCTCTCTCTCCCTCTATCTGTCTTTCTCTCTGTGTCTGTCGCTCTCAAATAAATAAATAAATAAATAATTAATTAAAAATAAATAAAATAAAATATAAAACATGTATTATATTTTTATTTATTAGAGAGAGAGAAACAAATAGGCAGGTAGGGAGAGAATGGGCATGTCAGGGCCTCTAGCCACTGCAAAGAACTCCAGATGCATGTGATACCTTGTGTATCTGGCTTACATGGGTCCTGGGGAATTGAACCTGGGTCCTTAGACTTCACAGGCATGCTCCTTAACTGTTTAGCCATCTCTCCAGCCCCCCCCCCCATTTTGTTTGAGATGCAACAGGGTTACAGTCATGTCATCACTAGATGATTTAAGAGCTAGCACTGAACCAGGCATGTCTCCTTTTGAGTATGGAATTGAAGGGGATTGGAGGGCTTTGGTGTTTTATTTTTAATTGTGTGTGTGTGTGTGTGTGTGTGTATGTGTATGCCTGTATTTTTTTTGAGGTAGGGTCTTACTCTAGCTCAGGCTGACCTGGAATTCAGTATGGAGTCTCAGGGTGGCTTCAAACTCACAGGGATCCTCCTACCTTTGTCTCCTGTGTTCTGGGATTAAAGGCATGTGTGCCAACACGCCCAGCTTTGTTGTTGTTGTTCAAGGTATGGTTCCACTCTAGTCCAGGCTGACCTGGAATTCGCTTCGTAGTCCCAGGGTGGCCTTGAACTCATGGCGATCCTCCTATCTTTGCCTCCTGAGTGCTGGGATTTAAGGCGTGAACCTTCACTGTTTGTTGTTCTGAGACAAGGCCTCATACTGTAGCCCCAGCTGCCCGCATCTGTAGCCCAGGTAGCTCAGGTTCGGCTCAAACTCACAGCGTCCTTACGCCTCAGCCGCCTGGATGCTGAGTTTAGCAGACCTGCAGGGTTTGCTTTTCCGTGAGCCTCAGGGGAGAGAGAGAGAGAGAGGTCCAGACAACAGCAAGTGAGTCACAAAGACCCCAAGGAAGCAGCAAGCAGGGTTCAGCTGCTGCGTGAGCCGTGGGGCAGGGGCTGCCCTCAAGGCCCCTGACCTTTGCTTGGCTCCAGTTCCTGGCACCCTTGGGCCCTGAGATGGTAAATTCCTGGCAGACTAGGCTCCCAGGCGACAGTTTGAGTAATCCTGTGATTACTCAGCCCCCTCTCCCCAATCTGGGTTCCCACCACCTGCTGTTCAGGAACTGGCTGTGACACAGGCCTTGAAGGTTTATGGGAGGTGCTTCTCAGCCTCCCCGCTGACTATTCCTGTGCCCCGACTCTGCCCCACGCTGTCTTCCCAACTCACAGTTACATACACAGGGGTGTTCTCTCAGGCTTAGGGTGAATACTACAGAAGGGTGTGAGATGGAAGGGAAAGGGGGCCGGAGTAGAACCACGACCCTAATCGTGAGGGTTGGACACAGGGCGGGTCTCCCTACATTATTAATTTTTTTACTTTTTATTTATTTATTTGAGAGCGACAGAGAAGAGTCAGAGAGAGAGAGAGAAAGAGTGAATGGGTGCGCCAGGGCCTCCAGCCACTGCAGATGCGTGCGCCCCCTTGTGCATCTGGCCTTCATGGGTCCTGGGGAATTAAGCCTTGAACCAGGGTACTTAGGCTTCATGAGCAAGCGCTTAACCGCTAAGCCATCTCTCCAGCCCCTCCCTACGTTTTTAAAAAATTCTTTTTAAGGGCTGGAGAGATGGCTTAGCGGTTAAGGCGCTTGCCTGCAAGGCCAAAGGAACCCAGGTTCAATTCCCCAACACCCACATAAGCCAGATGCACAAGGTGGCGCATGTATCTGGAGTTTGTTTGCAGTGGCTGGAGGCCCTGGCATGCCCATTCTCTCTCTCTCTTTCAAATAAATAAAAATAAAATATTTTTTAAATTATTTTTAAGATTCATTTTATTTATGAGAGACAGAGCAAGGAAGAGAGAGAGAATAAGCACACCAGGGCCCCCAGCCACTGCACACAAACTCCAGATGCATGCGCCACCTTGTGCATCTGGCTTATGTAGGTGTTGTGGAATCGAACCTGGGTCCTTTGGCCTTGCAGGCAAGTGCCTTCACCGCTAAGCCATCTCTCCAGTCTCTCCATTACCACAACAGACTCTTCTTTCTTCCTTCCTCCCTCCCTCCCTTCCTTTCTTCCTTTTTTGGGGGGTTTCAAGGTAGGGTCTCACTCTAGTCCAGGCTGACCTGTAATTCACTGTGTAGTCTCAGGGTGGCCTCAAACTCACGGTCATCCTCCTACCTCTGCCTCTAGAGTGCTTGGATTAAAGGTGTGTGCCACCACACCCGGCCCCTGACTCTTTTTCTCTCCCAGTCTCTCATAGTCTCCCTAACCAAGAGACTAGAACATTTGTAATACAGATCTCTGATTTTCACTGTACTCTGCCACCTTACACTGGGTGGAGGAAGGGCTAGGCTGGTGGCTGGGGTATGGGGCTCCAGCATCCCCCAAATACGGTATTAGTGAAAGAGGTCCTTGGCTGGTCCCATCTTCCTATCAGAAGGGCAGGGTTTTGGTGACACCATGGCAAGGTTCCTAGACCCAGGACCAGCAGCGGGTCAGGTGTGGGGCAGAGAGATGTGTCTGGGGTCACCCATGTGGTCAGTGTACACACGCACACGGATGTGGCTCTTGGAGAAGGGAGGAGGTAGGGAGGCCTGTGGTTGACTGCTGGGCTAGTGCCTGAGTTCCCACTGTGGCTTGGCCTAATCTCCCTCCCACTTGCTTTTTTTGGGTGACCCACGTTGGTTTCCCCCACACACACATCCCCGTTTATGGTCTTAGGGCCGCTGGAGACAGAGATACCACAGTGGGTAGAGGAGGTGCTGGGCAAGAGCAGAACCTGTGGGGCCCAAGTGCTTTGGCCAGCCCGGTCACACCTCGAATTCTGTTTCACTTCGGCAGTAACTGGGCGTCACAGCGCGCTGCTCCTTAGCAGTGCTCCCCTGGTGATGCCATTGAATTGTGCCACCTGCAGTCACTCAGGCATAGACGGTGCTTTTTGTTGTTGTTGTTTTTATTTATTTATTTTTGGTTTTGTTTTTAGAGGGAGGGTCTCACTCTAGCCCAGGCTGACCTGGAATTCACCGTGTAGTCTCAGGGTGGTCTCGAACTCACGGCGATCCTCCTACCTCTGCCTCCCGAGTGCTGGGATTAAGGGCGTGCGCCACCACGCCTGGCTTTTTTGTTTGTTTGTTTGTTTTTTGTTTTTCGAGGTAGTGTCTCGCACTAGCCCAGGCTGACCTGGGATTCACTATGTAGTCTCAGGGTGGCCTCGAACGCACAGTGATCCTCCCGCCTCTCCTTCCTGAGTGCTGGCATGAAAGGCGTGCGCCACCACGCCCAGTGGCAGTGCTGTTTTTACCATCACCTCGCTGCCAGGGGAACTGAGGCTGAGAGAGAACGGAGGTGAGTAGAAGTGCAAGCGCCACACACTTTGCGCCCCGCGTCCAGGCACCAGGTGTCCTCTTGTTCTCTTACTGTCACTTGCTGGAAAGAGTCAGGAAGGCTCACTTGCCACCTGGCCCTAGGGTGACCACATCTTAACCGTGCAGGTGTCGGGCAACAGCTATGGTGGGAGGATGAAGGCGAGTTCTGTGGATTTCAGACACCCACGTGGCCTGTCCCCATGAGGAGGAAGTCACTTAGTTTGACATGAGCAGAGAATGCTTTAAATATACTGGAAATATATATTATGGTTTTTTGAGGTAGGGTCTCACTCTGGCCCAGGCTGACCTGGAATTCACTAAGGAGTCTCAGGGTGGCCTCGAACTCACAGCCATCCTCCTACCTCTGCCTCACGAGGGCCGGGACTGAAGGTATGCGCCACCGTGCCCTGCTAGAAATGTCTTAGAGCGTTAGACGAGCCTCAGTCTCCCCCTCCACCTCACAGCAGCGGGGCTGTTTTTGTTCATTTATTGTCTTTGTTTTGGTGTTGCTTTGGTTTTCTGAGACAAGGTCTCAGATAGCCTAGGCTGGCCTTAAACTTGCTATGTAGCCGAGGATAACCTTAAACTCCTGATCCTCCTGCCTTCACCTCCTAGGATTATAGGCTTCCACCACCATGCTTAGCTAGCTCCACATATGACTAGGGCAGACGTGAGCTCACAATGACTGGATTTGCCCTCTGTGGGGCACTGGCTATGCTCCTAGCGTGGAGAATAGATCACAAATGAGAAGGGACTTTTGTTTTCTTTTTAATTTATTCTTATTATTTTATTATTTTATTTTTGGTTTTTTGAGGTAAGGTCTCACTCTGGCCCAGGCTGGAATTCACTATGGAGTCTCAGGCTGGCCTTGAACTCACAGCAGTCCTCCTACCTCTGACTCCCGAGTGCTGGGATTAAAGACGTGCACCGCCACACCTGACATTTATTTAAATATTTTATTTTTATTTATTTGACAGAGAATGAGGGGGAGAGAGAGAGAGAAAATGAGTGTACCAGGCCTCTAGCCACTGAAAATGAACTCCAAACGCGTGCGTACCCCATTGTGCATCTGGCTAACGTGGGTCCTGGAGAGTCAAACCTGGGTCCTTTGGCATTGCAGGCAAACACCTTAACCACTAAGCTATCCCTCCAGCCCTGGCCTTTGTTTTTATTTGAGACAGAGAGAGAGAGAGAGAGAGAGAGAGGGAGAAAGAGAGACAGACAGAATGGGCACGGCAGGGCCTCTAGCCATTGGAAATGAACTCCAGACACATATGCCACCTTGTACATCTGACTTACGTGCAATCTGGAGAATTGAACCTTGGTCCTTAGGCTTTGTAGGCAAGTGCCTTAACTGCTAAGTCATCTCTCCAGCCCCAGGGCTTTTTTTTTTTTTTTTTTTTTTTTTTTGAGGCAAGCCCAACAGACTGGCCTTTTTTTTTTTCTTTTTTTTTTTTTTGAGAAAATGAGAGTGAGGGGGAGAGAGAGAGAATTGGTGTGCCAGGGCCTCCAGCCACCATAATCAAACTCCAGATGTGTGTACACCACCCTGTGCGTATGTGTGACCTTGCACACTTGCGTCACCTGTGTGTCTGGCTTACGTGGGATCTGAATAGTCGAACCTATATCCTTAGGCTTCGCAGACAAGTGCCTTAACCGCTAAGCCGTCTCAGCCTGGGCCGAGAAGGGGGCTTTTGTTCTAGACCATATTCTGGACTTCTCTGACTGCAGTCTTCCCCACCTCAGAGGAAGCCAGCAGGCCAGTGATGGGGAAAAAAAAAAAAGACCAAAACATTGAAGCAGCCGGAGACCCCACAGTTTGCCCAGCTGCCTTTTGAGGAAGAGCTGGAAGAAGAGAGCCTCTTACTGGTCCTTTGACTCTCTTGCAGAGAGCTGTATAGTAGCATTGACGGGGTCAAGGCACAGTAGAGGTGACCAACCTGGGACCGTGAGCCAAGTACAGCAGACAGTGACCACATGCAGCTCACGGCAAACACAGTGGGAGAGAAAGCCTGAGTCCTGGTGGTCAGTGAACAAACTGTAACCCACAAATACACACACTAGTACAAGCAGGTGTGTCGTTGGGGACTTTGCACACACACATATACTCACACATACACACAAACACACACACACTACACTCACACACACACACACACACACACACACACACACACACACCTTAAACATACCTAGAAGCTCTGGGGGCTGGGGAAATGGCTCAGCGGTTAAGGCGCTTGCCTGCAAAGCCAAAGGGACCTAGGTTCGATTCCCCGGGACCCATGTAAGCCAGATGCACAAGGCGGCACATACGTCTGGAGTTTGTTTGCAGCGGCTGGAGGCCCTGGCGTGTCCATTCTCTATCTCTGCTTCTTTCTCTCAAATAAGGAAAATTTAAATTAGAAATCCCACCTACCTAGGAGCTCTGTACATGACAGTGTAACGGAGAGCTCAGGCAGGAAGGGCTGTAGGTCCCAGTCACAGGCAAACTTGGCTGTGTGAACTTGAGACAACTGCCTTTCCTCATCAAGCCTAGACCACCTTCTGTCAAGTGAACAAGTGAACGGGGGTGGGTCTTTAGTCTCAGTCAACTTTAACCGTCATGATCTGTGCCCACACAGATGGGCACAGATGCCCTCACACATCCTCTCACGTACTGATGCCCATGAGCTACCTGTGTCGGTTCTGGGGCCAGTGGTCTGAGAATCGTACTGAATTCTCTCCCTGGGTTGTAGGGAATCCAGCAGAGCTGGGGCGCTGAGCCCCCCCTCTCCTTGGGCTCCACCTCTGCTTTCTTCCTCACCTCTCTGTCCTACCGTGTGCCCCCCAGTTCCCACTTCCAGTTTATGTCTCTGTGTTGCCCTGCCCAAGCCTTCACTGTCTACCAAAAACGTCTGTCGCCTCTGCTTAGCCCCCAGTTGCCTCTTGCCCCAGGTACTCCGCCTCCCTACCCCCACTGCCCATGAAAGCCAAGGGCGTGACAGAGGAAGCCCCTGGGGCGGGAGGCAGGTGTTGCCAGGCGGTGAGGGCTCCTAGGGCCCAGGGCAGGAGCGGAGGCAACTGGAGATGCTCAACTTGAAGGGCTGAGCAGGTGGGCCACCGTGCAGCTGCTTTCCGTCTCTGTACACTTGACAGCCTCCTGGCTGCTCTGTGAGACACAGCACAGCCTCCTCAGGCTCTTTGCTGGGAAGCAATTATACTTCACCTTCTCTTCCCCTTTATGGTTTTTCCAGGTAGGGTCTGGCTCGAGCCCAGGCTGACCTGGAACTCACTATGTAGTCTCAGGGTGGCCTCAAACTCACGGCGATCCTCCTACCTCTGCCTCCCAAGTACTGGGATTAAAGACATGCGCCACCACGCCCGGCTCACTTTCTCTTCTGTTTGGCAAGATGGTAACAGCAGGGCTGGAGAGATGGCTCAGAGGTTAAGGCACTCACCTGCAAAGACTAACAACCTGAGTGCAATTCCCCAGTATGCACGTAAAACCAGATGCACAATGTCATTTCTTTCTTTTTCTATTTTCTAAGGTTTATTTTTATTTATTTGTGTGGGAGAGAGAGAGTGAAGGAGAAAGAGGCAGATAGAAGAATGTGTACTTTAGGGCCTCCAGCCACTGTAAATGAGCTCCAGACCCATGTGCCCCTCGCGCATCTGGCTTACATGGGTCCTGGAGAGTTGAACCTGGGTCTTTTGCAGGCAAACGCCTTAACTGCTAAACCATCTCTCCAGCCCTTTTATTAAAAAAAAAACTTTATTTTTATTTATTTATTAGAGAGAAAGAAAGAGGCAGAGAGAGGGAGAAAAATAATGGACGTGCCAGGGCCTCCAGCCACCAGAAACAAACTCTGGATGCATGTGCCCCTTGTGCATCTGGCTTACATGGGTCCTGGGGAATCAAACCAAGGTCCTTTGGCTTTGCAGGCAAATGCCTTAACCCCTAAGCCATTTCTCCAGCCACCGACACAATGCCATTTCTAATAGCAGCTAGTGTTCTGCAGCTTTGGTTTGAGGGCATGGTTTTCTTTCTTTATTCCTTCTTTCTTGTCTTTCCTTTTCTTTCAGATTTAAAAATGAAAACATTAAATTCATATAGAAGAAATATATCCATTCATTAGACTTGTTAAGAGAAGACTGAATTAATATTTTATATAAAGATTTTGTTACACTATGAGAGATTCTATCTTATTCTGAATGGAGAATATATATATATATTTTTTTAAATAAACTTTAGTCGGGTGAAACAACAACAACAACAAAAAGCCAGATGCATAAAGTGATGCGTTAATCTGGCACACCCATTCTTTCTCTCTCTCTGCTTGCAAATAAATTAATAATTTTTTTTTCTTTTTTTTTTTTTTTTTTTTTTGTTCTTCAAGGTAAGGTCTCACTCCAGACCAGGCTGACCTGGAATTCACTATGTAGTTTCAGGGTGGCCTCGAACTTTTGGCAATCCTCCTACCTCTGCCTCCCGAATACTGAGATTAAAGGCGTGCGCCACCACGCCCGGCATTTTTTTAAAAAACTGTTTATAACAGCAAACTGGAGCCGGTGGGAAGCGCCATGTGTCTGTGACCCAGCTTCATAAGAATGGAAAAGACTCTGAGCAACTTCTCTTTCTCTCTTCCAGCACAAATTGAAGTGATCCCTTGCAAAATCTGTGGGGACAAGTCCTCGGGGATCCACTACGGGGTTATCACCTGTGAGGGGTGCAAGGTGAGTTGTGGCATCTGATGCTTCACCTGTAGAGCCGCTTTGGGACACGGGACAAGCGGCCCGGGGTCTCCCAGGGCCCAGAGCATAAGAGGAGGAAGACCTTGTCTTAAGCTGGGAGAGTGACCACCTGGCAAATCCCGATTATACAATGAAGGCACGTAGATTTTGGCGGGGGGGGGGGGTCAGTGGTGAAGCCGCGGCCTGGGCCTGCAGGCTGAGGGCCTTCAGGATCGTATCGAGCTGGGCCCGGGCACGGAAAGCGGTCTCTGTCTTCCTGGCCTTCTGCAGGGCTTCTTCCGCAGGAGCCAGCAGTGCAACGTGGCCTATTCCTGCACCCGCCAGCAGAACTGCCCCATCGACCGCACCAGCCGTAACCGATGCCAGCACTGCCGCCTGCAGAAGTGCCTGGCACTGGGCATGTCCCGAGACGGTGAGGCTGAGTGGGCAGTCCCCCAGAGGGATGGCCTGGCCTTTTGTGTGCCAGACGGGGAATCAGCCTGCCCTCTTCCAGAGGCCCCTCCATTCTTCCAGACCACTCTGTCTCTTCTCTCTCTCTCTTTTTGAGCTAGGGTGTCACTGTAGCCTAGGCTGACCTGGAATTCACTATGGAGTCTCAGGGTGGCCTCAAACTCACGGCGATCCTCCTCCCTCTGCCTCCCAAGTGCTGGGATTAAAGGCGTGTGCCACCACGCACACGGGGGCACTCTGTCTCTTCTCTTTGAGGGTCACCTCTCAAAGCTTCTTTCAGTCATCTTCATCCAGGGTCCCAAAACCTTTAGGCTCCGCTCCAACCAGCTTTTCCCTCCCAGCCCTTTGATCCCTTCTTCCTCTGATGACTTCTCACACCGCTCCCCTCTGGCCGGGCTCCTATCCAGCTTCTATATCATCCTGTCCTTTCCTGTCAGCCCAGGTTAGCTCTCCCTCCCTCCCCGGCTCCCCATTCCATCCTAGGACATTCCACTGGACTGTGGCTAGGGCCAGGAGCAGCGTTGGCCTGAGAAATAGCCCAGAAGGTGGGGGTAGGAGATGGTGTTCCTAGGGCCTTATCCACCCTCCTCACCCACCAGTCTCCCCACACCTCCCACCACAAAAGAAGCCCAGCGTGGGGTGGGGGTTGGGGGGCATGAGGTGAGGTGGAGCAAAGAAGGAGTCTGTCAGCACTTTTCAATGCTGAAAATAACAAAGTGAAAGGAAACATGCTGGGGTGCAAAGGAGCAGGCGGGGCGAGGGGCTGTGCCCCCACACCTGGGAGGGGTGGGGGGGAAGTGGAAAGGCAGGAAAGAGAGAGCAGAAGAGGATGTTCAGAAGCAAGCCGGGGAGCCTGGGCTGGGCTGTGGTAAGTATCTAGGTCACCAGGGAGCTTGCATGCCTGACCACAGGGAGACCTGTGTTCTCGCAGCCCTCCTCTTCCTCCAGCCCTCCCAAGACAGGCAAGCTGACCCCAATACGGCCTGAGGCCCCCCCTGCCCACCCCGCCCTCCCGCCCCCCCGCCCTCCCCCCCCCCCCCCCCCCCCCCGCCAAATCAGACCCAGGCTCAAGAGGCCAGAATTCCCAGCCTGGATGCATTGCTTCAACTCTGCCATTCTTGGAAGCTAGAATAGAACCGTAGACTTGGCTGGGGACATGGAAGTGGTTGCACGGATCCTACAAGGGGAACTGAGCTAAGAGTGGGTCAAGTCTGGAGCCTGCGTTCCCACAAAGAAGGTTCTTAGGCAGAGCTGGACACGCTAACCTTGGGGTTAGATCCATGTGCCTGTTCGACTCTGCCCTTGAACCATGTTCCCCGCCTCCTAAGCTTGATTCCCAAACCTCCTTCAGCTGTCAAGTTTGGCCGCATGTCCAAGAAGCAGAGAGACAGCCTGCATGCAGAAGTACAAAAGCAACTGCAGCAGCAGCAGCAGCAGCAGCAGGAACAGGTCAAAACTCCCTCAGCAGGGGGCCACGGAGCAGAAGCCCTCACCTACACCTTGGGGCTCCCCGATGGGCAGCTGCCACTGGGTGCCTCACCTGACCTGCCCGAGGCCTCTGCCTGTCCCCCTGGCCTCCTGAGAGCCTCGGGCTCCGGGCCATCGTATTCCAGTCACTTAGAGAAGGCGGTGGTCAACGGGGCATCCTGCCACCTTGAGTATAGCCCTGAGCGGAGCAAGGCTGAGGACAGAGGCAGCGTCTACGGCTCAGGCAGCCACCCCACTGCCGGCAGATGTGGACTTCATTTTGAGGGATCCAGGTACCCTGGACTCAGAGATGCTGGACAGGGCCCAGACAGCCACTGCACCCCCAGTTTCTGCAGCACTCCGGAGGCACCATATGCCTCTCTGACAGAGATCGGTAAGCAACTGGGGAGGCTGTGGGAGTGGTACACACAAGGGAATGGCTTCTGCCAGCACCCCACGACAACCAGATTTGTCGAAGGGTCCTAAATAAGAGAGCAAGGGAGGGGGCAGAACAGGGCAGGCCAGGCAGAGAGTGACTTAAGACTCGGGGCAGGGGCTGGCAGAGATCAAGCTTATCATCCCCCTCCTCTGGCTCCAGAGCACCTGGTACAAAACGTCTGCAAGTCCTACCGAGAGACATGCCAGCTGCGGCTGGAGGACCTGCTACGGCAACGCACCAACCTCTTCTCCCGGGAGGAGGTGACCAGCTACCAGAGGAAGGTGAGGCCAGGAGACCATGCAGGAAGGGAGGATGCCACCCACTCCACTAGGAGGTGGCTGCCTACGTAGGCACGGGGGAGTCCGCAGGCTGCTGAAGACACGGGCTCCTCAATAAGCATGTGTCCACTTTTAGGTGTAGGTGTGTGTGTCTGTCTCCACTCACGCAGATGAGAGAAAGCATTTCCTCAGCTCCTGCTTATTAACGTTTTACTCAAGGGCTGGGCAGATGGCTTAGCAGTTAAGGCACTTGCCTGCAAAGCCAAAAGACCCAGGTTATATTCCCCAGTACCCACGTAAAACCAGATATGCAAGGTGGCATATGCATTTGCAGTTGCTAGAGGCCTTAGCATGTTCATTTTCTTTCTTTCTCTCTCTCTCTCCTAAATAAATAAATAAAAATATCTTAAGGGGCTGCAGAAATGGCTTAGCGGTTAAGGTGTTTGCCTGCGAAGCCAAAGGACCCAGATTCGGTTCCCCAGGACCTACGTAAGCCAGATGCACTAGGGATACATGCATCTGGAGTTAGTTTGCAGTGGCTAGAGGCCCTGGTGTGCCAATTCTTTCTCTCCTATCTCTCTCTCTCTGATTGCAAATAAATAAATAAAAATTTTAAAAATAATTAAAAGGGCTAGAGGGAAGGCTTAGCGGTTAAGATATTTGCCTGCAAAGCCAAAGGACCCAGGTTCGATTCCCCAGGATCCACATTAGCCAGATGCACAAGGGGGCGCATGCGTCTGGAGTTCGTTTGCAGTGGCTGGAGGCCCTGGCACCACACCCATTCTCTCTCTCTCTCCCTCCTTCTCTGTTAAATAAATAAATAAATAAATAAATAAATAAATAAAAATAAAATATTTAAGGGCTAGAGAGATGGCTTAGCAGTTAAGCGCTTGCCTGTGAAGCCTAAGGACCCTGGTTCGAGGCTCGATTCCCCAGGACCCACGTTAGCCAGATGTACAAGGGGGCACACACGTCTGGAGTTTGTTTGCAGTGGCTGGAGGCCCTGGTGCACCCATTCTCTCTCTGCCTCTCTCTCTCTCTCTGCCTCTTTCTCCCTCTGTCTATTGCTCTTAAATAAATAAATAATTTTTTTATAAAAAGAGAAAATATTTTAAAAAAGAATTTTAAAAATCTTTTTAAAAAATTTACTCACCTGTCAACCTACCTCCTGTGCCCAGACTTTGGCATGCAGTCCTTTCTCCTCCTCCGTAAGTATGGACGCTAATCACAACTTAAGGACCATTCCTGAACTCCCTTTCTCCGCCAGACATTGTGCTAAATGCTTTACGCAAATCATCCTCAACACCCTTCCAACAACCATCAGAGAGTGGCATTTGTGGCTATGTAGCCTTACTCAAGAGCACAACGTTGAGGAGAAGTCAAGTTCAAATCTGTGGGCTCCAAAGTCTGTGTTGTTTCTCCCTGTGGCAGAATCCTGGTGCCAACATTGAATGGGTTATGTGAAAGACCAGGTTGTGAGGAAGAAGGTAGCTTGGAGTTAGGAAGTTAAAAGATCACATCTCTTTAATCTCTCCCCTGTTTCCTTTTTTTGCAGGGGGGGGGGTCAAAGTAGGGTCTCACTCTAGCCCAGGCTGACCTGGAATTCACTATCTATTCTCAGAGTGGCCTCGAACTCACAGTGATCTTCCTACCCCCACCTCCCAAGTGCTGGGATTAAAGGTGTGTGCCACCATGCCCGGCCCCAACTGGAATAGGCTTTTTTTTTTTTTAGTATTATTTATTTATTTGCAAGCAGAGAGAGAAGAGAGGCAGACAAAGAATGGGTGCACCAGGGCCTCAAGCCACTGCAAATAGACTCCAGATGCATGCACTAGTTTGTACATCTGGCTTTATGTGGAAACTGGGGATTCAAACTCGGGTTGTTAGGCTCTGACAGCAAGTGTCTTAACTGCTGAGCCATCTCTCCAGCCTTAGAATAGGCTTTATTTATTAAGTGTCAGGATTGAAATGTAGGAGTTGAGAGCCAAGCCCCTGTAGTTTTTGGGTGGCAAGGGCTTGGGAGGATCATCGGGTTATACAGGGAGCCAGAGCCCGGAGTCTTCTGTCCTTGCAGTCGGCGTGGGAGATGTGGGAACGCTGTGCCCACCGCCTCACCGAGGCCATTCAGTACGTGGTAGAGTTCGCCAAACGGCTCTCAGGCTTCATGGACCTCTGCCAGAATGACCAGATCGTGCTGCTGAAAGCAGGTGCCCGGGGACAGATGGGTCGGCCTGAGGAGAGCCGGAGAGCATAAACTGGAACCCGGCCATGTGGAGGGTGGTGGCCTGAAATCAGGGCACTGAGGGATCTGGATTCCGGGCTTTGCTCGGCACTGACCACCCATCTTTCCTCCCCCCCACCTCCCCAGGAGCAATGGAGGTTGTGCTGGTCAGGATGTGCCGGGCCTACAATGCCGACAACCATACAGTCTTTTTTGAAGGCAAATACGGTGGCGTGGAGCTGTTTCGAGCCTTGGGTGAGGGGAAAGAGGAAATGGGAAATGAGAGGACTCCCTTGTTTTGTTTTGGTTTTTGTGTGTGTGTGTGTTTGTTCTGAGGAAGGGTCTCACTCTAGCCCAGGCTGATCTGGAATTCACTGTGTAGTCTCAGGGTGGCCTCGAACTCACAGCAATCCCCCTACCCCTGCCTCCCAAGTGCTGGGGTTAAAGGCATGCGCCTGGTGGAAATGATAAGATTCTGCTGCCAACCCCGTCTGATGCTCTGTGACCCTGGGCGTCCTCTGAACGGGGCTGATGGCTTCTCCTCTTCCAAACACCCAGAGGGTGGTGTCCATGGGGATTCTGGTCTCGCCCACCTCACTCTTGCCCATCTCCACCCCGTCAGGCTGCAGCGAGCTCATCAGCTCCATGTTCGACTTCTCGCACTCCCTCAGTGCCTTGCGCTTTTCCGAAGACGAGATCGCTCTCTACACAGCCCTGGTTCTCATCAATGCCAGTGAGTGTGGCTGGGTGAGGGGAAAGGACCTTGTATTCTGATGGCCAGGGCACTGCAACTATGGAAGAGCTTAGGGCCTTTGGATATGGCTAAATATTTCTCTCTCTCTCTCTCTCCCTCTCTTTCGGTTTCTCGTGATAGGATCTCACTCACTCTAGCCCAGGCTAACCTGGAATTCACTATGTAGTCTCAGGGAGGCCTCATACTCACGGCGCTCCTCTGCCTCCTGAGTGTTGGGATTCAAGTCATGTACCACCATGCCTGGTCTAGATGTGCCTGAATATGAAAGATTGCTTGAAATAGCAAAGTGCGCCCTGCCCAGTGCCACTATAAAATGAAATAAAATGTAAACTATTCCGAGGAGCCTTAGAGAAGGGCAACAGCAGCCTAAGGCTGGGTTGTAGAATCAGCTAGAAGTCAGGGTGGGAGGAAGTGAGCCACTTCCCTGGTAGAAGTTAATCAGCAGGTCGGTGAGTGGCAGTGACTGCATGCAGCAAACACCAGGATTACCTGGCGTGTTAGAAACTGGTCGCGGGCGGGAGAGATGGCTTAGCGGTTAAGCGCTTGCCTGTGAAACCTAAGGACCCCGGTTAGAGGCTTGATTCTCCAGGACCCACATTAGCCAGATGCACAAGGGGGCGCACGCGTCTGGAGTTCGTTTGCAGTGGCTGGAGGCCCTGGCGCGCCCATTCTCTCTCTCTCTATCTGCCTCTTTCTCTCTCTCTGTCATTCTCAAATAAATAAATAAAAATAAAATTAAATTTAAAAAATTAAAAGAAAAAACAAAACTGAGCGCCTGGGTCCAGATACTGAAGTGAGAAGTGAGTGGCTGTGTGTGTGTGTGTGTGTGTGTGTGTGTGTGTGTGTGTGTGTGTGTATATATATATATATATATATATATATATTATATATATATATATATTTGCAAGCCAAGAGAGGGAAGAGAGACAGAGAGAATAGACATACCAGAGCTTCCAGCCACTGCAAACAAACTCTAGGCACATGTTTTAACGTGGGTACTAGGGAATTGAATCCCTGGTTAGGCTTTGCATTCAAGCGCCTTAACTCTTGAGCCATCTCTCCACCCCCTGTACCCAAAGTTTTAAGAGCCCACGCCAGACTGAGCCACCAAGAGTGAGAAGCACTGCTCTTTGTAGGCTCACCTTGATCCAGGCAGCGTGCCTGCAGTGGCCGGGCTCTGTGCGTCCGCCTGCTGTAGTGGAGCCGCTGGCTCAACGCTGAGTGCTCTGAGAACTGGAGGAAGTGGGATCTGGCTGCTCACCTAGTGTGTGGGTCAAAACTGCCCGTCTTCAGGCTCTACCAACATGCCGCTCAAACTGGAAGTAAAAAACTTTAAAGATGACTTAGGCTGTGTTAGGGAAGCAGAGCAAAAAGCTGGCTTGTGGGAAGTGAGGGGGTTGCTCAGTAGTCAAAGGCGTTTGCTTGCAAAGTCTGCCAGCCCAGGTTTGATTCGCCAGTACCCACACAAAGCCAGATACCCAAAGTGACACATGCGTCTAGAGTTTGTTTGCAGCAACAGGCTCTAGCATGCCCATTTATGTTCTCTGTCTCTCTCTTTCTGTCTCAAATAAATAAATAAATAAAAACATTTTAAAAGTTGGTTTGGGAATTGAAGTGAGCTACGAACTACCACACAGGCCTTGGTGCCTGCCTGGATGGCTTCGGGAAAGCCATCACCTATGTGGAGCCACCCTTGTAGTAGAGGGAGCTATCTCCCAATCCCCCCAGCCCCCCACAAACTTCATAGCAGAACCCTAGTACCTAACACTGAGTAACATTGAGTGGGCCACATGAAAGGCCAGATTACCAGGGACAAAGTAGCTTGGAGTTAGGAGATTTTATTTCATTACTCCCCAGTTTTCCTTATAGACAGCTATCCAGGCCCAGAGCTTGCTATTATAGTTATAAAGCCAAAAACGTAACACACACACACACACCACACACACACACACACACACACACACACACTCCACCTCTCTAGCACAGGTGTCCAAAAAGATACAAGATGTTGGGCTGGAGAGATAGATGGCTTGGCGGTTAAGTGCTTGCCTGTGAAGCCTTAAGGACCCCAGTTCAAGGTTCGATTTCCCAGGACCCACATTAACCAGACACACAAGGGGGCGCATGCATCTGGAGTTCGTATGCAGTGGCTGGAGACCCTGGTGTGGCTATTCTCTCTCTCTCTCCCTCTTTCTCTCTCAAATAAATAAATAAATAAATAAAAATAAACAAGTAAATTAAAAAAAAAAAAAAGAAAGATACAAGGCGTGCTATGCTGGAAGTGACCTGTCCGTGTTATTTGGGTTCTCTCTGGTCTCCCCCTTCCTTCAGACCGGCCTGGGCTCCAGGAGAAGAGGAAAGTAGAACAGCTGCAGAACAATCTGGAGCTGGCCTTTCACCATCAGCTCTGCAAGACTCATCGCCAAGGCCTTCTGGCCAAGGTAGGAAGCAACCCCTGGCACAGAAGAGGCCTGGCCCGGTGCCAGCTCTGTGACATGTGGGCCAAGGTCTGCGGGAACAGAGGAGGGGGTGGGCTGGAGGGTCGAGTTGTGTCGGAGGGCGTGCAGACAGCAGCAGCTGGGTCTGTGGGGATGAGCAGTCACTTTTCTACGGAAAGTTCTATGGAAAGTTAGAGAGCCTAGAATCAGAAGGGATCTCCAGGGAGCAATTTGGTTTAATATAGCCAACACTTACCCAGCATCTGCTTGTACAAGGCACTGTGGAAAGATACCGAGATGCGATTCTTGCCTCCACTAAGATCCTTTCATTTGGTATAAGGAGGATCTTAATATAGACAGAAAGTGGTGTGTGACAACTTAATGATGAAATTGGCGGGTAGGTTCTCTCGTCCTCGTGGAAAGCCAGGTCATAGGACGGGTGTTAATACTCCTTGTAGCGGGAAAGAGACATCAGTGACTTGCATTGATTGATAAATGCAATTTTTTTTTCTTTGGTTTTTTGAGGTTGGGTCTCATTCTAGTCCAGGCTGACCTGGAATTCACTCTGTATTATCAAGGTGCCCTCAAATTCACAGTGATCTTCCTACCTCTGCCTCCTGAGTGCTGGAATTAAAGGTGTGCACCACCACCATGCCCGGCTCAATTTTTTTTTTTTTTTGAGGTAGGGTATTATTTTAGTCAAGGCTGACCTGGAATTCACTATGTAGTCTCAAGGTGGCCCCAAACTCTCAGTAATGCTCCCATCTCTGCCTCCTGAGTTCTGGGATTAAAGGCATGCTCCACCACACCCAGCTGATAAATGCAAAAACAAAAAATCATATTTACTTATTTCAGAGAGAGGCAGATAGGGATAGAGAGAGAATGGGCATACCAGAGCCTTCAGCTATTGCAAACGAACACCAGATGCATGTGCCACCTTGTGCATCTGGTTTACGTGGGTCCTGGAGAATCAAACCCGGGTCCTTTGGCTTTGCAGGCAACCATCTTAACCGCTAAGCCATCTCACCAGCCCGATAAATGCAAATCTTAATTCCAGTGATTTTTCCACTATATCCCTGGGCCCCTAAATGTATTATTATAAAATCTTTGGAAGCCAGGTATGATGGCACACATCATTAATTACGCCACCATTTAGGAGTAGCAAGAATTCAAGGTCATCCTTGGCTACATAGCAAGTTAAGAGTCCATCTTGGACTACATGAGACTGTCTCAAAAAAAAAAAAAAAGCTTTTGGAAAAAAAAATTTTTTTTCAAGGTAGGGTCTCGCTGTAGCCCAGGCTGACCTAGAATTCACTATGTAGTCTCAGGGTGTCCTTGAACTCATGGTGATCCTCCTATCTCTGCCTCCCGAGGGCTGGGATTAAAGGCATGTGCCACCACGCCCGGCTAGAAAAAAATTTAAAAAAAATTTATTACTAACAACTTCTATGATTATAAAAAATACCCCATGGTAATACCCTCCCTCCCCCCACTTACCCCTTTGAAACTCCACTCTCCCTCATACCATCTCAATGAGTCTTTTACATTTGATGTCTTGATCTTTTCCTCCTCTTATGATGGTCTTATGCAGGTAGTGTCAGGCACTGTGAGGCCATGGATATCCAGGCCATTTTGTGTCTGGAGGGAGCATATTGTATGGAGTCCTGCCCTTCCTTTGACTCTTACATTCTTTCCGCCACCTCTTCTGCATTAGACCCTGAGCCTTGGAAGGTGTGAATCAGATACTGCAGTACTGAGCACTGCAATCATTTCTTTCCATCACCATGATACCTTCTGAGTTGTCCCAAGGTCACTGCCACCTAAAAAGAGATGATTCTCAACCAAAAGTGAGAGTAGCATTAATATAAGGGTGTGAACATTAACAGAAATGCTTACTGGGCAGTTTGATAAGCATAGTATATACATTTGGCCAAACAACAGCAGACGTTACACCCGTAAGGCTCATGACTACCCCTGTTTTAAGTTTTCAGTATCAGGGATGTGTTCCCTTCTCATGGAGTGGGCCTGCAGTCCAATTAGAGGGCAGTTGGCATCCCCCATAACAGATGAGCCACTATTGCACCCGTTGGCTCATTTGGTCTGGCTGGCCAATTATAAGGCTTGCAGTGTCCACTGCTGAGTATTTTCACTGGTGATTTCTCTCTCTCTCATTGAACTGCATGCAGAATGGCTTCTTCCAGCTTTCTGTCAGCTGGTCTACATGCAGGAGGTTATTAGCTCAGCTCCAGCAAGATTTCTCAGTGGCCTTGAAGCCCAAGTATATGGAGTCTTCAGCAATAGGGTCTTACCATCTATTCCTGGTGGGAAACCAAGGGCCTCGGCAATGGACTATAATGTTTTGGGGGCATTAGGGACCTCCCTGGCCAACAGCTCACTGGAAGATATCCCATTCCTGGCACTGAAAAATTTCTAGCAATAATCTACGGCTCCTAAGTGTTCCATTGTCCAAAAAAGTAGGATTACATATGTTTTATTTATATCCTCATTGATTTTGATTAGCTGTCCCTCCACCTTTCCTTTACTCAGTCTCTTCCCCAGACCTCATTTTGGGCCTTTTTACCCCCATTAATCTATTCTTCTACTTACATATATACAATACCATCCTATTAAGTACCCCCTCCCTTCCTTTCTATTCCCTTTATATCTCCTTTCTATCTTACTGGCCTCTGCTACTGAGTTTTTTCCTCCTCACACAGAAGCCCAGTCATCTGTAGCTAGGATCCACATATGAGAGAACATGCGACGCTTGGCTTTCTGGGCCTGGGTTACCTCACTTAGTATAATCCTTTCCAGATCCATCCATTTTCCTTCAAATTTCATAACTTCATCTTTCTTTACCACTGAGTAGAACTCCATTGTATAAATGTGCCATATCTTCATTATCCATTCATCAGTTGAGGGACATCTAGGCTGGTTCCATTTCCCAGCTATTGTGAATTGAGCAGTAATAAACATGGTAGAGCATGTACTTCTAAGGAAATGAGATGAGTCCTTAGGATATATGCCTAGGAGTGCTATAGCTGGGTCATATGGTAGATCTATTTTTAGCTGTCTTAGGAACCTCCACACTGATTTTCATAATGGCTGGACCAGATTGCATTCCCACCAACAGTGTAAGAAGTGTTCCTCTTTTTCCACATCCTCACCAACATTTATGGTCATTTGTTTTCATGATGGTAGCCAATCTGATAGGAGTGAGATGGAATCTCAACATAGTTTTAATCTGCATTTCCTTGATGACTAGGGATGTAGAACATTTTTTTAGATGCTTATATGCCATTTGTATTTCTTCTTTTGAGAACTCTCTATTTAGTTCCATAGCCCATTTTTTAATTGGCTTGTTTGATTTCTTATTATTTAATGTTTGGAGTTCTTTGTATATCCTAGATATTAATCCTCTATCAGATGTATAGCTGGCAAAGACTTTTCCCCATTCTGTATGTTGCTTCTTTGCTTGGAAAAATATTTTCAATATTTTATTTTTATTTATTTTACAGAGAAAGAGGGAGAGAGAGAGAGAGAATGGGTGCGCCAGGGCCTCCAGTCACTGCAAACGAACTCCAGATGCGTGTGTCCCCTGGTGCATCTGGCTTATGTGGGTCCTGGGGAATTGAATTTGGGTCCTTTGGCTTTGCAGACAAACACTTTAACTGCTAAGCCATTCCTCCATCCCTGGAAAATTATTTGTATCAGGTGTGGTGGCGCACGCCTTTAATCCCAGCACTTGGGAGGCAGAGGTAGGAGGATCGCTGTGAGATCGAGGCCACCCTGAGACTACATAGTGAATTCCAGGTCAGCCTGAGAGTGAGATCCTACCTCAAAAAACAAACAGTAATAATAATAGTAGTAGTAATAATAAAAGAGAAAAGGTGTTATCAAACAAGAGAACAAGGCTGTGGAGACACAAGGGTGTTTTTGTTTAATTATTTGAGAGCAACAGAGGGAGAGAAAGAGGCAGATAGAGCGAGAGAGGGAGAATGGGCGCGCCAGGGCCTCCAGCCACTGCAAACCAACTCCAGACACATGAGCCACCTTGCGCATCTTGCTTATGTGGGTCCTGGAGAATCGAGCCTCGAATCAAGGTCCTTAGGCTTCCCAGGCAAGTACTTAACCGCAAAGCCATCTCTGCAGCCCCACAAGGGTGCTTTTTTTTTTTTTTGAGTGTGTGATGTGATTATGTGTGTGGCTGGGTGAGTGTGGACACATGTATGACATGATGCCATGGGGACATCAGAGGACAACCTTGGATGTCAGCCCTTGCCTTCCACCTTGAGACAGGGTTTGTGGTAGCTTTTTAAGACCACCATAGCATTCCAGGTTCACAGTTTCCCAAAATGTTGTCATGCAACACATAGTTCATCCCTTATTTGGGGGGGATCTCTGGCTACTATGTATGTTTATTTACTAAAAATAGAATTTTGGGGGCTGGAGAGGTAGCTTGGTGGTTAAAGTGCTTGCCTGCAAAGCCAAAGGACCTCGGTTCAATTCGATTCCCCAGTACCCATGTTAGCCAGATGCACAAGGTGGCATATGCATCTAGAGTTCGTTTGCAGTGGCTGGAGGCCCTGGGGTGCCCATTCTCTCTCTCTCTCTCCCCTTCTTTCTCTCTCTCAAATAAATAATAGAAGTTTTGCCGGGTGTGGTGCGCCTGCCTTTAGTCCCAGCACTGGGGAGGCAGAGGTAGCAAGATCGCCTTGAGTTCGAGGTTACCTTGAGACTACATAGTGAATTGCATATCAGCCTGGGCTACAGTGAGACCCTACCTTGAAAAACAAAAACAAGCAAACAAAAAAAAACCGTTTTGTTCACTGGTCTAACACCAGAGCCCATGATAGCATCATACCTAGATTTTTTGGGGGGGAGGTATAGCATGTATGGTGTGTGTGTGTGTGTTGTGTTGTGTTGTGTACAGGTATGTGTGCATGTGTGCACATGCGTGCAGAGGCAGCTGTCAGGTGTCCTTCTCGATTGCTCTTCTGAGTTACTTACCTGAGACAGCGTCTCTTCCTGAACCTGGAGTTTGCCACGTTTTAGTTTGACCTGCTGACAGGGAAACCCCGCTGATCCTCCTGTCTTCCCCCCACTCAGTGCTGTGACTACAGGCATGTGTGGCTAGGCCTGGCTTTTTATGTGGGTGCTAAGGATTGAACTCAGGTCCTCATGCTTGCAAAAGCAAGCACTTTTATGACCATCTCCCAGCTCTGCCTCATTTAGATTTATAAAGTTTCTCAATGAATTTTTTTTTTTTTTTTTTGAGGTAGAGTCTCACTCTGGTCCAATCTGACCTGTAATTAACTATGTAGTCTCAGGGTGGCCTGAACTCATGGCGATCCTCCTACCTCTGCCTCCTGAGTGCTAGGATTAAAGGTATGTGCCACCATGCCCAGCTAATGAATTCATCTTTATAAAATAAAATATATATATATTTTTCGAGGTATGGTCTTACTGTAGCCTAGGCTGACCTGGAATTCACTCTGTAGTCTCAGGGTGGTCTTGAATTCCCAGCAATCCTCCTACCTCTGCCTCCCAAGTGTTAGGATTAAAGACATGAGCCACCATGCCCGGCCAATTTACAAATTTTTAATGAATGGGTGAAGCTATTGTAGTAATCCAAACAAACTCAAAAGTAGTAGACACAACAAGATAATGAATTCAAGAGAGGTGAAGTAGGGCTGGAGAGATGGCTTAGCAATTAAGACACTTGCCTGCAATGCCTAAGGATCCATGTTTGACTCCCCAGATCCCACATAAGCCAGACACACAAAGTGGCACACGTATCTGGAGTTTAATTACAATGGCTGGAGGCCCTGGTGCAACAATTCTCTCCCTCCCTCTCTCTCGTTTAAAAAAAAAAAAAAGCCAGTCTGTTGTTCTTGCCTCAAAAAGAGAGAGAGAGAGAGAGAGAGAGAGATGAAGTGGTCACCACACTGGCTGCTTTTTTTAAATTTTTTTCCTACTACTGATCAGAGTTAGAGGAAGGAGGCAATGAGCACTATGCAGGAAGTTGCAAGGGGAACATGGCATTTTCAGTCTGTCCCTTGTGCGCTTTCTGTATCTTTTTTTTTTTTTTTTTCTTTGTGGTTTTTCAAGGTAGGGTCTCACTCTAGCCCAGGCTGGCCTAGAATTCACTATGGAGTCTCAGGGCGGCCTCGAACTTGCTGCAATCCTCCTACCTCTGCCTCCCGAGTGCCGGGATTAAAAGTGTGCGCCACCACGCCCGGCATGGCATTTCTGCTCCTTCTTGATTTCCCCCTTTGGTTGAGGGCTGGCAGTCTTTTTAGTTCAAACAAAGACTTATTAAGAGTTCGTGCCAAGTATTATAACAGGAACATAGCATGCAGAGCAAGAAGCAAACAGATGGCCATTCCTTAAGGAGGGTACACGCAGGATGGGTAAACGGGGTACTTATTCTACAAGATGGCAAATACTAGACCAAAGGAAGTCCCCAGCAGTGGGGGTATTCCCAGAGGAGATGGCACTTGAAGGTAAGAATTAACCAAGCAAAGGAGACTCACTGAGGCATTCTAGCTGAAAAGAGTGGCATGGGCAAAGGGCCAGGCAAGCGGCCAGGCAAGCAGGAGCCATCATTCCAGTGGGCCCGTGCTCTGTTGGACGTGGAACCAGTGCTGAGGAGCCAGAAGTGACGTTGAGCTGTACCCAGAAATCATTTCACTTGCCTCACATCAGCCCTCACTTACCTTCAGTTCTTGGTTTGTTTTGCTTGTTTTGTTTCGAGGTAGGGTCTCGCTCTAGCCCCGGCTGACCTGGAATTCACCGTGGAGTCTCAGGATGGCCTCGAACTCACGGCGATCCTCCTACCTCTGCCTCCCGAGTGCTGGGATGAAAGGCCACCACGCCGGGCTTGACTTCAGTTTTCTGAACACATACATACCCATGGAAGTTGGCTGATCCAAAGTGCCAAGTGCATGGCGGGTACTCAGGAGGTTTATGTTGTGTGTGCTTGGGGAAGAGCCCTGCGACACTAACCTTTCTCCCCCCTTTGCCACGTCCCCAGCTGCCACCCAAAGGGAAGCTCCGGAGCCTGTGCAACCAGCACGTGGAGAAGCTGCGGATCTTCCAGCACCTGCACCCTGTCGTGGTCCAAGCTGCTTTCCCTCCGCTCTACAAGGAGCTCTTCAGTACGGAAATCGAGGCCCCTGAGGGGCTGTCCAAGTGACCCGGAGGAGGGCTGTCTTTCCAGTCCCTTCAGCCTGCCAGCCCAACTCCTGGAGCCCTTGCCCTTCGGCCTCTCCCTTCCCTGTGCCCCATGGAGGGTTGTAACTACCTGATGCCTAGAAGCGAACAAACACGGGGGCTAGGTTTCTGCACCCAGGCTGACCTGGCACTGGGGACGGTAGCCAGAAGGTGATGATGGAGAAAAACCTTGCTCTGTTTCATTCATGTCCCCTGCCTTCAACACTGGCTTCTGCGAGGTGTGTGAAGTGGGTAGGACATGAGGACTTCTAGGACAACCAAAGTGCCCTCAAAAAAAGCAAATAAATAAAATAAAGCCGGGCGTGGTGGTGCACGCCTTTCATCCCAGCACTCGGGAGGCAGAGGTAGGAGGATCGCTGTGAGTTCGAGGCCACCCTGAGACTACAGAGTGAATTCCAGGTCAGCCTGGGCTAGAGTGAGACCGCACCTCAAAGAAAAAGAAAGAAAAGAAAAGAAAAAAAGATTCTGGGCGTTTGACATGAAGAGAACTCAAATTCTAGGCTTAGAATCTAAGAACATCATTGAAATACCTCATGTGTCTCCCTATGGGCACTGGCTTGTGGACAGGTCAAGCTCAAGGTCAGAGATGGACAGCGAGAGCCCAGAAGGACCTGTACATACAGAAACCTGGACCCTTAGACTTTCTGCCTTCTCCGTTCAGCAAAGAAGTTGTTATTGGACATCCTGCCCTTTCCCTGGGGTCTAAAAACACTTGGATATGTGGAGGGTAAGGATGGGGTGGGGGGCTAAGGGCAGGATAATTATCTTTTTGTGTGTGGCTTGGGTGTGGTGAGAAGGTACAATGGAGGCCGAGATCATCAAAGACAAAATACAATTAGAATGCAAACATCTTAGATGCACTTTAAGAAGTTGACCTTGGTAGCTAGCACATCTGACCAGGGACACTCATCCACATATAGGTGAAAATGCCAACACAGCCTACAATATTGCAGTTACATAGGTGTGTTTCGCCTGACATGATCCCCTCCTTGAGGCCACAAACTCAGAGAAGCCTGAGGCCCTTAAGAAAGTGTCCCACTGGTGGCGCACGCGTTTAATCCCAGCACTCGGGAGGCAGAGGTAGGAGAGCAGCCATGAGTTCGAGGCCACCCTGAGACTCCATAGTGAATTCCAGGTCAGCCTAGACTAGAGTAAGCTCCTACCTTGATAAATTAAAAGAAAGAAAGAAAATAATAAAGAGTCCCAGTCTACAAAACTCCAAAACCCTCCACAGTGCTCTGCCCACCCAGTCTTATGCCCGGATGTCCATCCCAGTTCTACTTGTCTTCTGTCACGAGAGCCACCCCCTCCTCCACCAAGAGACGCGAAGGATCTTGCTCAGCCAGAAAGCCAAGGGCAGACCCTGAGATGATGCCCTTGGCCTTGACCTCTTGCCCTGCTCCCTCTATAAGAAAGGGAGGCAGAGCCGGGCGTGGTGGCGCTCACCTTTAGTCCCAGCACTCGGGAGGCAGAGGTAGGTGGATCGCCATGAGTTCGAGGCCAGCCTGAGACTACATAGTTAATTCCAGGTCAGCCTGGGCTAGAGCGAGACCCTACCTCGAAAAATCAAAAAATAGAATCCGGAAGCCAGGTGTGGTGCCGCACGCCTTTAATCCCAGCCTGAGACTACTTAGTGGAGAATTCCAGGTCAGCCTGAGCTAGAGTGAGACCCTACCTCAAAAAATAAAATAAAAGATAGGAAGGCAGTATCATTCCCTTGTGGGCAACTTGAGCGCCACCAGCTCCAGCATGAGGAGCCCAGGAAGGTGGCAGGGACTTGACTCTGCCCTGTGATCTTGCTCCAGAACTTCTCTCTGCTGAATGAGAAATTGTGGACCCACCGAGGAGGGCTAAGCACCCCATGACAGGGAAAGGGGATTGCTTTTCCTCTCAAGGGAGGGGCTTAGCTAAGTAATCCTAAACTCCAGTTTGTGCCATTCTTTGTAAAATTATTTTAAAGGCTAGAAGTAATGTCATTGTGTGTGTGTTGGGTGGAGGGACCTTTTCTTGTTGTTGTTTCTCAAGGTAGAGTTTCACTGTAGCCCAGGCTGATCCCTGGAATTCATTATGTAGTCTCAGGGTGGCCTTGAACTCACAACGATCCTCCTACCTCTGCATCCCTAGTGCTGGGATTAAAGGCATGTGCCACCATGGAGGGACCCTTGGATGTGACTGTTGATACTTTTTTTTTTTTTAACATATTTTATTTATCTGAGAGAGAAAGGGAGAGGGAGAGAAGAAGAGGCAGATAGAGAGAGAGAGAGAGAGAATGGGTGTGCCAGGGCCTCCAACCACTGCAAACAAACTCCAGAGGCATGTGCCACCTTGTACATCTGGCTTACCTAGGTATTGGGGAATCGATCCTGTGTTCTTAGGCTTCACAGGGAAGCACCTTAACCACTATGCAATCTCTCCAGCCTCCAGCTGTTGATATTCTTGCTCTGAAGTCTTGCTCCTGAGTTGAGTAAGCAATCCATTGATTTTATAAGAATCCTAGTCCCTCTGAGTCCCTCCCCCCCACCCCCAGGCTGAGCAGTCCCTAAGGGAGACCTGTGAACTGACCCTCAGATTCTTGCCCTGGAGGGAGCATCAAACTAAGCTGGCGGGGCCGGGGTGTGTGTGGGGGGGAATATTGTGGATTGACAACTTTCCCCACAAATGGCACCTATGGAGCCGTAGAGGTGGCACAGAATTGCCCTGCATTTGAGAGAGCAAAGGATGCTGCTGGGGAAGGTGGCTGGTCCCCAGGAGCAGTGGGCAGGTCAGAAGGACTCTTTCAAGCCCCCCGCAGGCCCTTCCCCAGCCCACAGCCTTGCTGCTTCGCTTCCCCATCCTGCTCAGACGCACTGGCAGCAGCCTTCCCCGGTCGCTTTATTTATTTATTTTGCGCCAACAGGGTTGCTGCAGATTCATTCTTGTCTGGTTTTAAAAGCGAGGAAAAAAAAAAAAGAAAGAAAGAAAGAAAGAAAGAAACAAATGCTTCCTGGCTCTCCGCTCTCTCGTCTTGGCAGCAGCGGCTGGCCGCAGCGGCGGCGGCAGCAGCCCGCTGGCTCTGCGCACGCTGCCGGGGAGGGAGGGTGCACAGGGGAGGTACCCGGGCGCCAGGGGCAGCTCGAGTGGGACAGACCGCGGCCCTGGACAGATGCAGTGCCCCACTTGATGCCACCCTCCAGCTTCTCTGGTAAGTGCCGCCAACCCTCCGTGCGGGGAAGTGTCGGCTGCCCTTTCCCGGAGCGTTCTCGGAGATAAGGCCACACTAGTGTGCCTGTCCGTGAAAGGGGGTTTGCTGCCCGCCCACCTCCCGCCATCCATTCATCCTGGCCTCACCCAACTCCGAAAGGAAACTGAACTGTCCCAGGCGTCCCTGGTGGAAGGATCCAGGACTTCATCCCTCTGACAAGGGTTGTACCCCTGTCACGGTTATTCCAGAAATCTCTCTCCCAGGAGCCCCCTACCCATGCAGGCCCCCATGCCTCAACTCGGTGCGTGTTTAAACGGTTTTGTGCATGTGTGTTTCTGGACTACCACTTAAGAGGACAGAAGAAAACTACCTGTTCCCAAGGGGGGAGGGGTGACGCCCTAGACCCCAACCCCACTGAAGGGGGTAAAAGGTTTTGTGACACCTCTCTCTTCTTGCAAAGTGGCCAGAAGCTGGTCCTCCAGCTGCGGGGGAGAGTAACAGAAGTCTGTGATTAAATTAGCCACCTTATAAACCGAGAGACCTGAGCCCCCAGCTCTCCCCAGCCCCTGGCCCGGCTTGCTCAGGAATAGGAAGAAGCTCGTGGGCACAGGAAGGAGGGCAGCCGGGCGACATGCTCCAGTGCACTTGTGCTGGGCGCAGAGCAGGAGGGAGGGCGGGAGCCGCAGCGGTGGCGAGGATGAATGAAGAGCTAGCTGTCAGGGGGACGCCAGGGACTCTGAGGTTGCCAGAAATACCTGTTAGGCCAGGACCGGGAAGGACTCAGCAGCCTCTGCCCTTTGCCACTCTTTCTCTCCTCCCCCAAGTCACTTCAGGAGTGTCCTGCATCCCTCACCCTCTACTCTTGTGAGGGATTTGGGCTGGGGAAGATGACTGAGGACTGGACTCCTTTAGTTTAGTTTCTCAACTGCTACAGTCCTCTGAAGCAGCTGGGGGACAGGCTCCAGGATGGTCCTCCCGCAGGAGAATGAATGTGAAGGAAGGGGAAGTCATGCCATCCTCTAAACTGCCTCCCCTGTGCCCCGTCTGGAAGGAAGTGTGCCACGTAGCAGAATGCTAACCCGTAGGGCCCAGAAAGCCTGAAGCCCCAGCGCCCGGAGTTGATAGGACCCAAGACCACCATGCCTCCTCCGGGATCCTCAGTCTGCTCTTGCTGCTAACCCTCTCTTGCCAACTCTAGGACCCCACCCCTTTCTTCTGAGGTCTCTATTGTATTGGCAGGACAAGGAAAAGGGCCCAACACTAAAGAGCTCTCCATCTCTGCCACCTTATCCAGCCTGCAGTGGTCACCAGAGCCACCACCCTGATCTTACCCAGCCCCCGGGTATCCAGACAACCACTTTGTATAGCCCAGGTGTTCCTTGTGTGAGCCAAGGGCTTTCCTTCTCCCGACCCATGGCGTCTGCTTAGATGCCAGCTTTCCTGCCTGGCCCATGTCTGCCTGGATCACAGGCCACTCCTGTGTCTTCTCGGGCAGCTCTAGCCAAAGTGGGGCAGGAACTCTCCCTCAGATGCACCCAAAACACCAGAAAGGAAGAGATCTAGTAGAGGTCCAAGACGAAGAACCCCCCCCCAAGAACCAGAACTGAAAAGTTGGGTACCTTTTGGATTGTTCCCACACCCCAACCCTATCTGTAAAGGAAGATGTGCCACCCTTGAGGCTCTTGTAAAGGATGCCCAATCTCTCCCATCAAGGGCTCCTCTACCCTGCTCCATGGCTAATGTACAGCTATCACCCACACAGGCATTTTGTTGATTTTTTTTTTTTTTTTTGGTGGTGGGTGAGGGGCTGCTGGTCCAAGGTTCAGGCCCTGGGCCAGGCTGGAGGAGGGCAGAGGTGAGGGTCTGCATGTTCCCTAACCTCAGATGACTTAGGCAATGTGAGGACCTCTCTCCACTCAGCCAAGGGTGAGAGCGCCCTGAGCCTTAGGCAGAGCTGTGGGCACAACATATGGGAAAACAAGAATGGGGCGCGAGGGGCTGGAGAGATGGCTCAGTGGCTCAAGTGCTTTCCTGTGAAGCATAAGGACCCAGGTTTGATTCTCCAGGTCCCACGTAAACCAGATGCACATGGTGGCACATGCATCTGGAGTTCATTTGTAGTGGCTAGAGGCCCTGGCATGCCCATTCTCTCTTTTTCTCTCTCTGTCCCTCTCTCTAATAAAAATAAATACATAAAATAAATCAGAAAAAAATTAAAATAAAAGAATGGGACAAGAGGAACAAAGCAGAGATTGAGGAGAGAAGATAGCAGAGAAATAAGACCTGAGGTATTTTTGGCACACACACACACACACACACACACACACACACACACACACGCTTTACAGGATGACTCATAATAACTTCTCTGCTATACTGTCCCATTGACTTAAACCTTCCACCTCAGAAACCAGCTTGCCTGCAGTTCCATAAGAGGTAGACACATGACCATTTCACCAGGTCTGAGAGGGAAAGGAAAGGAGAGATTTTCCCCAGGAGGAGCCCTAGGAAACCCCAGGGAGGTGGTGAAGCAGATGTCTTCCTGAGTCTGTGCCCCAACTTGCCAGTAACGCCAAAAACAAAACATAAAAATTGAAGCATAGAAAACTTTCTCTCCCCTCTAAGGAGGGCCCGGGGGAGGCCCAGGACCCCCGCCATCTGAAGTTGCTTTTCAAAGAGGGCCCGTGTCATCATCTGTTCCAGGACTCGGGGGATGGACACAAGCCCAGCGCCACAGCAGGCCCGGCCCCCGTGGCCCGCACTCCTCTGCCTGCTCCTCGTGTCCACAGGGGGCAGCGGGAGCTGTCCGGCCGTGTGTGACTGCACCTCCCAGCCCCGGGCAGTCCTCTGTGACCACCGGAGACTGGAGGCTGTCCCCGGGGGGCTTCCGCTGGACACAGAGCTCCTGGACCTGAGTGGGAACCGCCTGTGGGGACTTCAAAGAGGCATGCTCTCGCGACTGGGCCTGCTCCGGGAACTGGACCTCAGCCACAACCAGCTCTCCACCCTTGAGCCTGGTGCCTTCCATGGCCTACAGAGTCTGCTCACCCTGAGGTTACAGGGCAATCGGCTCCGAATTGTGGGGCCGGGGGTCTTCTCAGGCCTGTCTTCCCTCACACTGCTGGACCTCCGCCTCAACCAGATTGTGCTGTTCCTAGATGGAGCCTTTGGGGAGCTAGGCAGCCTCCAGCGGCTGGAGGTTGGGGACAATCACCTGGTGTTCGTAGCTCCGGGGGCCTTCGCAGGCCTGACCAAACTAAGCGCGCTCTCCTTGGAGCGCTGCAATCTCAGCACGGTGCCTGGCCCAGCCCTCGCCCAGCTCCCAGCGCTGGCGGCACTCAGGCTTCGAGACCTGGACATTGAGAGATTACCGCCTGGGGCCCTGCGGGGTCTGGGGCAGCTAAGGGAGCTGGAGATCCACCACTGGCCATCTCTGGAGGTTCTGGAGCCTGGGAGCCTGGCCGGGCTCAATCTGAGCAGCCTGGCCATCACACGCTGCAACCTGAGCTCCGTGCCCTTGCAAGCACTGCACCACCTGAACTTCCTCCGAGTCCTGGATCTATCCCAGAATCCCATCTCGGCCATCCCAGCCCGAGGGCTCAGCCCCCTGGTGAGGCTCCAGGAGCTCCGGCTGTCAGGGGCCTGCCTCACCTCCATCGCTGCCCACGCCTTCCATGGCTTGACTGCCTTCCACCTGCTGGATGTGGCAGACAACGCTCTTCAGACGCTAGAGGAGACAGCCTTCCACTCTCCAGACAAACTGGTCACCCTGAGGCTGTCCGGCAACCCCCTGACCTGTGACTGCCGTCTCCTTTGGCTGCTCCGGCTCCGCCGCCGCCTGGACTTTGGCACATCCCCTCCGGCCTGCGCTGGACCCCAGCATGTCCAGGGGAAGAGCCTAAGGGAGTTTTCAGACATCCTGCCTCCGGGACATTTCACTTGCAAACCAGCCCTGATCCGAAAGTCAGGGCCCCGATGGGTCATTGCTGAGGAGGGGGGACAGGCTGTTTTCTCTTGCTCTGGAGATGGAGACCCAGCCCCAACTGTGTCCTGGATGCGGCCTCGGGGGGCGTGGCTGGGCAGGGCTGGCAGAGTAAGGGTCTTGGAGGATGGGACGTTGGAGATCCGCTCAGTGCAGCTGCGGGACAGAGGGGCCTACGTCTGCGTAGTCAGCAATGTCGCTGGGAATGACTCCCTGAGGACCTGGTTAGAAGTAATCCAGGTAGACCCACCAAATGGCACTCTCTTGGACTCCAACATCACCATGCCCGGGATCCCGGGGCCTTTCTTTCTGGACAGCAGGGGTGTGGCTATGGTGCTGGCCGTGGGCTTCCTCCCCTTCCTCACCTCGGTGACCCTCTGCTTTGGCCTGATTGCCCTCTGGAGCAAGAGCAAGGGCCGGGTCAAGCACCACGTGGCTTTTGAATTCGTGGCACCTCGGCCCTCTGGGGATAAGAACTCTGGGGGCAACAGGGTCACTGCCAAGCTATTCTGACATTTCCTTCCATACTGGAGACCCAGCAGAGCCCACTTTAGCCCAACGGAACCAAGGCCATTGCAACGACAGCCTCACCCCAAGAAGCACACACCTTGCAGTGTGAGCAGCCCGTGATGCCTCCTGATAGAGGAGCCGCTGCCCTGAGCTTTTCTAGTCTGAGGACAGCATTGTCATCTCTTCTCTGGGGCCCAGAGGGCTGCAGAGACAGACTCGGTAATTGGCGCAGCCCTCCCTTCGCAGCTCACCCCCAAGCAGGATACATGGCCAAGGCTCCAGTCTGCTAATCACTAGGCTTCCTCTGCAAACTTCTATGCTTTAATAGCTAGCACCAGTTGCCAAACACAGCAGTGAGATTATTTCTGAAGTGGGGCCGGAAAATGCCACTGGCTCCTTGGAATCGGCTCCTCATCCAGGCGTTCTCCCATGCATGTTGAGTGTAGGCCGGAGGTGAGGGGAGAGCTAACATCCTGGCATTCTGTGCGCACGACCCTCCACTGCTTTTCACACCGTCTCAGCATTAAACCTGCTGCCAAAGGCCAACATGGTTGCAGCCAGAACAAAACACCATCTCTGGGAATCTCTTTGTGCTTTTTTTTTTTAAAGCAAGGTCTCACTCAGCCCAGGCTGACTTGGAACTTACTCAACAGTCCAGGCGGACCTGGAACTCATGGCAATCCTCCTACCTCAGCCTCCCCAGTGCTGGGATTGAAAGTTAGGAACTTTCTTTACTTCAGGTCATTTCTCCCTGCTCTTTCCCTCTGGCTGGATCGTGTGTCCCAATAGCTAATAGTCTTCAACTAGCCTAGCCTGACACACAGGGGAAGGAGGCCTACCGGGCCTGGGGAGATCGGCGGTCCTAGTTTCTTTTAGCCTCCACCCACTCTGCCTCCTCTGCTGTCCCTCACCTTCCAGCACACCCCTGTGCCAAAGCCCCCGCCTAGGAAACCCAGTGCCTTCGCTCCTCCACCTCCTTAGCCATTCCAGTGTTGCAGATCCCTAGTGCACTGGGGGAGTCGGGGGGAACTCCTAGAAAATGACTAGCAAACACAAGAACTTGCAGCTTCAAGCGGGGGGGAGGACCCAGAATGTAGCAGGGTCTAAGCTGGGCCGAACAAGAGAAGGTGGCTTAGCCAGCCACAGCACAGCGCAGCCCCGGGAAAGAGGACCGCGAGGGACCGCCCGTGTCACCCTCCTGCAGCGCCGCCGCCGGCTGCATCTAGTGCGGGCCCCAGTGGGAAGCTGCCCCTGGAGAAATGTCACCTCCGTGGGGAGGTAGGAGGAGAGCTGGAACTGCTGACTACCACAGAGTGGCTTCAAACAAAGGACAGAGCAGAACCAGAGATGCTGGGAGCTCTAGACGGGCACAGCATGGCATCAGAAGGTGGGGGAGGGCGGGGCGGGAGAGGACAGGAGGAGGGACTGACAAGTACAGTCACACGGCCTCACGGGGAGCCTCTCTGTCTCGACTGCAGCATCTGCCCGGTGTCCTTAGTTTCCCTCCTCCTGCCAGAGTCCCTGCCTGTCCCACAGCACACCATCTGCCTCTGAGCTCTCTCTGGCTGCTGCCTGCTGCCCTTGCTGTAAGGGGACCACTCATTACAAGAGTCCCAGTTTCAGCTGTCCCTGACAGGTGAATGAGAGCAGCTGATGTCACTGGGCGGGCAAAGCTGGACTTGGGGCAGGCAGACTCTTGAGCGGGGCACAGGTGAATATGAGAATCCAGCTGGCGGCCACTGCGCCTCACTGTAGCAGCCCTCTGCAATGCAGATAAGGACACACAGCAGACCTGCTGCAGAGAAGTCTCTGGGAAGCCCCGGGGAACAAGGAACAGCGGGGCGTCTCCCCAGAGAGATGCCGCTGCCCAAAGTCTCAAGGCCAGAGATACAACAGGAAGAGAAGTCCAGTCACATAGGGAGCTCTATGGTGGTGAATTGAGCTGGGCATAGTTGTAAGAATCCTGGCATTTAGGAGGTGGGAGCACAAGAATCACAGGGTCACCCTTAGCTGCATCATCAGTTTGAAGCCAGCCTAGGCAACATGATACTGTCCGGAAAATTTTTTCTACTAGCCACATTTAAAAAAATAAAAATTAGCCAGGTGTGGTGGTGTGAGCCTTTAATCCCAGCACTTGGGAGGCAGAGGTAGGAGGATGGCCATGAGTTCGAGGCCACCCTGAGACTACACAGTGAATTTCAGGTTAGCCTGCGACACACTGAGACCCTACCTCGAAACACCAAAAAAAAAAATTAAAATTAAGCATGTATAATTTTAATACTATATTTTATTTAACCCAAATGCACTCAAATTATCATTTCAAGGTCACCAACATAAAAATCAGTAGTAAAATATTTCACATTAGTTTTTCATACTGTCTTTGAAATATAGTATATACTTGTTGCACATCTCAATTCAGTTATTAAAACTGCCATCAGAAATACCTGTATTTAACTTTCATAAAATTTATTCAAAGGTAGCCAGGTGTGTAGTGGCGCACACCTTTAATCCCAGCACTTGGGAGGCAGAGGTAGGAGAATCACTGTGAGTTCAAAGCCAGCCTGAGACTACATAGTGAATTCCAATTCAGCTTGGGGCTAGAGTAAGACCCTACCTCAAAACATAAAAAGGGGCTGGGCGTGGTGGCGCATGCCTTTAATCCCAGCACTTGGGAGGCAGAGGTAGGAGGATCGCCATGAGTTTGAGGCCACCCTGAGACTCCATAGTAAATTCCAGGTCCGCCTGGGCTAGAGTGAGACCCTCCCTCGAAAAACCAAAATAAAAATAAATAAATAAAGAGGGATGGAGGAATGGCTTAGCAGTTAAGGCACCTGCCTGCAAAGCCAAAGGACTCAAGTATGATTCCAGGACCCATGTAAGCCAGATGCACAAGGTGGTGCATGTGTCTGGAGTTTGTTTGCAGCAGCTGGAGGGCCAGGTGTGCCCATTCTCTCTCTCTCTAATGAATAAATAAAAATATTTCTAAAGTGATTTAAAAATTATTCAAAGGTGGCACATGCCTGTAATACCAGCACTCAGGAGGCAGAGGCAGGAGGATCAGGAGTTTAAGGCTATGCTCCAATACATAGTGAGTTCAAGGCCAGCCTGGGTTACATAAGAGCCTGTCTCAACAACAGCAAAACAACAGCAGATTCACATAGCAAACTTAAGATTTTTCTGGTCACTGAACCAAGAGTAAGTTTCCATTCCTCAGCTCCACCATCACCTTCACTAGTGCTCCGTCGTACTTGTGGCAAGCAGCCTGGACAGTGTCGCTCCAGATATTAAGACTCTGGGCAAGGGCTGGAGAGATGGCTTAGCGGTTAAGTGCTTGTCTGTGAAGCCTAAGGACCCTGGTTCGAGGCTCGATTCCCCAGAACCCACATTAGCCAGATGCACAAGGAGGCACACATGTCTGGAGCTCAGTTGCAGTGACTGGAGGCCCTGGCGCACCCATTCTCTCTCTCTGTCTGTCTCTCTCTCTCTCTCTCTCTTTCTCTCTCTCTCTCTCTCTGTGTGTGTGTGTGTGTGTGTGTGTGTCACTCTCAACTAAATAAATAAAAATGAACAAATTTTTTAAAAATTATTTTAAAAAAGACTCTGGGCAAAGGCTAGGGTCTCTTCAGTAAGTCAAGTCTTCCCCGAGAAACCCAGTCACATCTCAGATGCCTGTGGGTTACTCTCCATTACCACATCCACTCTCTTTACATACCTCCCCCAGGAAACCTTGAAAGAGCAAAGCCTATGACTGTAACAAGGTCACTGGGATGGCCGCAGCTCATCTGGTAACTGTGTGGGAAGGGTGCTGTCAGCTCAGGTATGACAGACAGCACAACTGCTGCTAGTGAGTCAGTGAGTGTGTAAATGCAACTGGGAGTAAGAGTGTGGTGTATAAGCCGGGCGTGGTGGCACAGGCCTTTAATCCCAGCACTTGGGAGGCACAGGTAGGTGGAACACCTTGAGTTCAAGGCCACCCTAAGACTACATAGTGAGTTCCAGGTCGGCCTGGACTAGGGTGATACCCGACTTCAAAACAACAACAACAACAAAAAAAAAGTGTGAGTGTGTGTGTGCATGTTTACTACAAAGTTTGTGGGGTGTATCCACATGCAAGGATGTGATGGCTCTGTGTTACACATGGGTTCCATCCAAAGGAGGCTCTGCAGAGGGTGAGACAGTGTTAACAGGGAGAAAAAAACATTTATAGAGGGTCTGTTCTCTATACCAGTGTTTTATGTGTGATAAGTTTTTTGCTGTTTTTTCAAGGTAGGGTCTCTCTCTAACCCAGGCTGACCTGGAATTCACTCTGTGGTTCCAGGCTGGCCTCAAAATCACAGCAATCCTCTTACCTCTGCTTCCCAAGTGCTGGAATAAAGAAAGGTGTACACCACCCTGATTTTAATTTTTTAAAAAAATATTTATTTATGGACTGGAGAGATGGCTTAGCTATTAAGGCACTTGCCTGTGAAGCCCAAGAACTCATGTTCAAGTCTCCAGGTCTCTCATAGTCAGATGCACAGTGACGCAAGCGTGCAATGTCGCACAAGGGCACATGCATCTAGGGCTTGCTGAAGCAGGCTGAAGGTCCTGGCATGCCCATTCTCTCTCTCTCTGCTTCTTTTTGTCTCTCAAAATTATATATATATATATATAATTTAATCATTATATATATTATTACGTTAATCATGTAACACATGCATACATACATATGTATGTACATATATGCATACACACACACACACACACACACACACACACATATATATATATATATATATATATATACATATATATATATATTCTATTATACTCTGTAACTCACTCTCCCAGGACCTGTGAGAAAAGTGACACTTTCAGTCGCACCCACTCCACGCTTACAGGGACTGCAGACCAGTTGTTGAGTCTGACCTCTAATGCACCTGGTTCAGGAAGGTGATTGTTTTTGCTTTCTTTTCCCTCTCTTCTCCCAGTACCATGACGGTCTCAAGGGAGAGGCAGAAAGGAGCAGAAATTCCAGGGATCAGGTAAAGAGAGGGAAATGCCCGCGCCTCCCAGCAAAGAACCATCTCAGGAGGATTTTAAAAATGGAGGTTTCAGCTGGGCGTGGTGGCACACACCTTTAATCCCAGCACTCGAGAGGCAGAGATAGGAGACTACATAGTGAATTCCAGGTCAGCCTCGGCCAGAGTGAGGCCCTACCTGGAAAAAATAAAAAGGAGGTTTCAGGTATCCTAGCTCCTTTTCCAGGTTCTAACCTCTGAAACCTTTTAGAGAAAGGCCACTCAGAAATGCCCAGTATGGTAGAACAATTTGTGAGCTGTCTGACCATTCACTCTGTCCACCTTCTGCTCAACCCTGCTGGAAACCTTCCTGAAATGTCCTACACCCTCCTTCTTCCATTTCATAAGAGCATCCAAGAACCTAAGATGAGAGACTAGACCCAAAGTCCATGGGCACCTTTCAGCACTTCCTATACGTGGTTCCTTTATAAACTGGTTCTCCAATCTCTTTGCTGTGACAGATCCTGTTTCAAGGGATGGAAGCCTTGCACAGCAATGACCCTCAACCTTGCGTCCCACACTCCTCTGAAAGTATGTGGTGCAAGATATGAGTAAAAGGGGCTGAAGAGATGGCTTAGTAGTTAAGGCACTTGCCTGCAAAGCCAAAGGACCCCATGTTCGATTCTCCAGGACCCACATAAGCCAGGTGCACAAGGTGGGGCATGCATCTGGAGTTCATTTGCAGTGGCTGAAGCCCTAGTGTGCCCTCTCTCTCCCCCTCTTTCTCTCTTCCCCCTCCCCCCAAAAAAAGATATGAGTAAAAGTGAGCTGGGTGTGGTGATACACACCCTTAATCCCAGCATTCTGGAGGCAGAGGTAGGAGAATCATGTGCATTCAAGGCCACCCTGGGACTACAGTAAGACACTACCTCGAGAAACCAAAAATAAATAAAAAGATGAGTAAAAGTGTTTGTTCATCATCCAGTCATTCTGAAGCCATCATGGACCCCAAGGAGTGAGGTTTAGAACCCCTGCCTGGGCTGGAGAGATGGCTTAGTGGTGAAGGCGCTTGCCTGCAAAGCCAAAGGACCCAGCCTTTAATCCCAGCACTCAGGAGGCAGAGGTAGGAGGATCACTGTGAGTTCGTGGCCACCCTGAGACTACATAGTGAATTCCAGGTCAGCCTGGGCTAGAGCAAGACTTTACCCTGAAAAACAACACAAAAAAATTGTATACAATATGGCTGAGTATCATAGCAATAATTTGAACAAAGGAAGCCAGGCATAAAGACTGCATACTCTGTCATGCTCTCTTGAAGAGAGACAGGACTAGGAAGGGATCCGTGAGTGGCTTTTGGCCATGTTTCTTGACCTGGTGCTAGTTACACAAAATGTCCTACTTTGGAAAATTCACCAAGATGTTTATTTAATGGGGGCTGGAGAGATGGCTTGGTGGTTCAGGCACTGGCCTGTGAAGCCTAAGGACCCAGGTTTGATTCCCCAGTACCCACATAAGGTAGATGCACAAGGCGGCACATGCATCTGGAGTTTGTTTGCAGTGGCTGGAGGCCCTGGCCCACCATTCTCTCTCTCCCTCCCTCCCCCTCCCCATCTCAAATGAATAAATAAATATTTTTAAAAGATGTATATTTAATGTCTAGGAGTAGTGGCTCATGCCTAGAACCCCAGCACTCAGAAGGCTAAAGCAGAATTTCCTTGAGCTCCAGGCCAGCCTGGGTTATGTATAAGACCTTGTCTCAGACAAACAAAACCTACACTTATTGTTGGTACATTAGATGCACGCCCAGCTTACACAAACTTTTAAAATTGTGCTAAAAACACATAGTATATATCAATTTTTGAAAAGAGGGTGGTAAACTAGGCACAGTGACTCATGGCTTTAATCCCAGCACTCAGGAAGCTGAGGTTGGAGGACAGTTGAGTTCAAGGCCAGCTTGGACTAGAGTTGAGTTCCAGGACGTACTGAGCAGGAGTGAGACCCTGCCTCAAAAAATCCCTCCCCCTCAAAACAAAACAAAACAAAACACAACTGTATGGTATTGGAACATAAGTACAACAAATGATGGAACAAAACAGACTGAGATACATGTAGCAATTAGGTTATTATTAAAGTATATAATTGGATGTAACAAAACAAAACTGAATCTCTACCACACACTCATACCAAAATTAATTCCAAAACAATCAAAACTTTCCATATGCAAAGACACAAAAGAGTCTAGTTAAGGAAAGTTTTAAAAATAATCTTAATGCTTTTCTAAATATGATATGAAATCCACTAGTTATCAAAGATGTAGATAAATTCAACTATGTAAACATTGCACAGTGAAAAAGTCACCATAAATAAAGTAAAAAGACAGAATAAAGTGAGAAAAGGGAAAGTATTTCCAACTTATATACAATGAACAAATATTAAGGAAAGATTCAATAACCAACAAAATATGAATCAAACACGTAAACAGCTTACAAAAATTTTCATTTAAACATATTAATAGATGCACAACTTTACTTACAGAAAAAGAAACAAGAAAACTGCAGTAACATGCCATTTACACTATCAGTTTGTAAAAACTCAAGCTGTGTGATAATATTAAACATTCCTTTTCATACTATGGCTGATGGGAGAGGAAAAAATGAAAACTCCTGTGGAAGGCAGTTTACCAATACGAATTAAAATCCTTTAAAAATATTGCTAGTAGCCAGGCATGGTGGCACATGCCTTTAATCCCAGCACTCGGGAGGTAAGAGGTAGGAGGATTGCCATGAGTTCGAGGCCACCCTGAGAATCCATAGTGAATTCCAGGTCAGCCTGGTCTAGAGTGAGACCCTACCTCGAAAAACCAAAATAAAATAAAATAAAAATATTGCTAGTAGAATGAAAGTTAGAAAAAAATCTTGGTGGGAGGAAGGTTGCAAAACTGCGTATGTCCATGAACCAGGTGTGGTAATTCACACCGATAGTCCAAATTACCACACTCAAGAGAGGCTGAGGCAGGTGGATCACCATGAGTTCAAGGCCAGCCTGATCTATACAGTGAGCTCAGGACAGCCTGGGCTTCACGGGATCCTGTCTCAAAAACAAAGATTGTGTATGCTCAAATGAAAAAAAAAAAAAACTATGCACATTTTTGATCGAGTATTTACATTCCTAAGTATTTACCATACAGCTATATTCATATAAGAACAAACTGAAGCATGTACTTGAAAATGAACTTATATTAAAGGTCTGGTTAAATATATTTTATATATTGATGTCATACTGTAAAACTATGAAGCAGATATGTGCTGCTATGTTAAGATTTCTAGATTATATAAAAGGAAATTACAAAATTCTATGTATAGCATGTTTTAACTGGATAAACACGTATTTATATATGTATGCATGTATGTATGTATTATATGCCACACATATACACGCATGCATGTTAACTATATATCTTGAGAAAAATTCACAAGAAATTGGTTGTACTGACTGCCTCTGACAAGACATTCTCTGTAATCACCTTTTAAAGTCTCTAGAATATGTATACATTTGCTTATTCAAGATGCATATTTAAAGAAAGAAAGAAAGAAAGAAAATCACTAGCGTGTCTGCCCCTGCAGCTACTCCGCAGGCTCCGGCCAGGAGGATCACTTGAGCACAAAGCATCTGAGACCAGCTTCAGCGGCACAGGGCGGCCCTGTCCCTTCCAAAACTAAACCACAGAAACAGAAAAACCCACCCAGAGGCAGCTAACGAAGACGCGGAACGTTTGCAGCGCGCTCCTCACGTGCCAGGCGTTGGAAGCAGCGAGCGGAGGAGGCTCTCCCCCGGGGTGGACGGGGAGGGGTGGGGACCAGGAGCGACGTCGTCTGCGGGGCGCCTGGGCGCAGGGGATGCGGGGGCGCGTCCTCGAGGCTGCGCGGGTCCAACCGTTCCCAACGTCCAGAAACGGCCCCACCGGACCGCACCGGGCCCCTGCGAGGTCGAGCGGGCGCCTGGGCGGGCCGAGGACCGAAGCCCCGCGGGGCTCCCTTGCAGCCACCTCCACACCCGCGTCCCCTTCTCCAGATGACGGTCGGCCGCGTCTCCGGAGAGCCCCGGTCACGGTTGGGATACGTATGGAAGGATGCTCGCAGGGAGAAACGCGTGGCGGGGCGCCGCCCATCACGTAAGCCGCTCCCCCAGGGGGTCCTCGGGGCTGTGGAACGACCACTGGCCTTGACAAAGACCCTCACCTGGTGGGAACCGCCACACGCAGGAGGGACAGCTGGCCTCGCATCCTCGCCTCCCCGCCCTCCCCGCAAGGATCCAAGCGGACGTCTCCTCCGCCAATTGGCTTAGAGATGGGACGGCGAGGCTGCTGATTGGCTGCTTAATTCCCAGCAGGTGAATCTCGGTTAACTCTCGGCGCCCTACCCCGCCCCGCCCCGCGCTGATGGAATTTCATCCGGGTGATTGGACTCCACCAGCACGACTCCGCGTGAAGATTGGTTGCCGGTGGAGAGGGGCGATTGGTCGGCCCTGGAGCCTGGACGTTGATTGGCCCGGGCGCTCTGTGGGGTGGGCGGGCCAATGGCTTGGGCGGAGAGGCCTTTGGCTGAGGTGCGAGGCGAAGCGCGGGCGACGCCGGTCTCGAGAGGAGTGGTAAAGGCGGCTCGGGACGAAGTCTGGGGGAGACGGGGCGGCCAGGCCGGGCTGTGGGCAGCTGGGAGGCAGGCTGAGGAGGGAAAGGACGTGCTGGACCCGTGGGGGGGTGCGTGAAGGGCCAGGGCGGGTCCGAGCCCGGGCTGCGGAGGCTCCGCACCTAGTAGGAGCTCGTAACCGCGTCTGAAGAAAATGGTGGAGCCCTGTGGTCGGGGCAGAAGGGGGATTTGCCCCAACCAGGTTTGCACACTACGTCCTGTTCTTTTCTTTTTTTCCGAGGTAGGGTCTCGCTTTCGCCCAGGCTGACCTGGAATTCACTATGTAGCATCAGGCTGGCCTCGAACTCACAGCGATCCTCCTACCTCTGCCTCCCGAGTGCTGGGATTGAAGGTGTGAACCACCACTCCCAGCTTTTGTTTTTCACTTTTTTCCCCCTATTTTTAAAAATATTTATTTGTTTGAGAAGGGGAGAGAGGGAAAAAAAGGGGGGAGGGTAGATAGAATGGGCGGTCCAGGGCCTCTAGTCACTGTAAACGAACTCCAGAGGCATCCGCTGCCTTGTGCATGTATGTGATGTGGGTACTGGAGAATCAAATCTGGGTTCTTAGGCTTCACAGGCAAGCACCTTAAACGTTAAGCCATCTTCCCAGCCCTCTTCATTCTGTTCGGTGGTGGTTTGTCTTTGTTCATGTAGTCTACCTAGGTTGGCCTCAAACACTTGTCCTGCCAAGAATGACTAAATTCCTGATCTTCCTGCTTCTACCTCCTTAGTGCTGGGATTATAGGCATGTGACACCACACTGTCCGCATTATCTACTATCCTGGCTGGTGTGTGTTTTTTTCAAAAAAAAAAAACTTTTGAAGACAAAGAGGCAGAGAGAATGGGCGCGCCAGGGCCTCCAGGCACTGCAAAGGAACTCCAGATGCATGCTCCCCCTTGTGCATCTGGCTTACATGGGACCTGGGAAATCAAGCCTCGATCCAGCGTCCTTAGGCTTCACAGGCAAGCGCTTAACCGCTAAGCCATCTCTTCAGCCACCTGGTTTGGTTTTGACTAATTTGACTTCATCAGCTCAACCTGGGAAGTACATTACCTGAAGAGTAGTTCTGACATTTAGCTTTTGGTTCAAATGGAGGCCAGTCAACAAATTTGTCCTTGTCACCAGCTTTCTTCCTGTGATATACACTCTATCACAAAATTATCAACATTTCCTGATATACCATCTAACAAGTGTCCTATTCAGAAACTTGATAACCAACTCTTGGGGTCTCCCTCTGCCTTTGCTAAATCAATTTCCTAGGTCCTGTGTACTCATGTTACTTACTCAAACTTTCTACTTCTCTCTTGAGTATATGGTCACCTGCTAGTCTTTGCACCCTCTGTTGCTGCTTATGATAGTTTCAGAACTGAAAAACTATTAGTGTTTTGGGCCTAAAAGAAAAGATGTGACAATGATTGACTTTCTTAACAGTTAATTTCCTTTGCAAACTTAAGTTTGCAGAAATGATGAATCCATACCCTAATGTCAGGATCTCCAGTTGTAACATTAATGGGACAAAATAATCTCTGTGGTCCCTCCCAGTTCTAATTTGGTTTTTTGTTTAATTATTTGAGGTGTGGGGGGTCGTTCAAGGTAGGGTCTTGCTCTAGCCCAGGCTGACCTGGAATTCACTATGTAGTCTCATGGTGGCCTTAAGCTCAAGGCATTCCTTCTACCTCAACCTCCTGAGGTATGCACCATCACACCTGGCTTAAAACTTTTTTAAAAGATATTTTATTTGTGAGAGAGAAAGGGAAAATGAGAATGGGTATACTGGCCACTGCAAACAAACTACAGGCACATGCACCACCTTGTGCATCTGGCTTTATGTGAGTACTGGGGAATCGAACCCAAGTTCTTGGTCTTTGCAGGTGAGCACTTTAACCACTGAGCCATCTCTCCAACCCCCAAGAGAATCTTTTTTTTTTTTTTTTCTTTTTTGAGGTAGGGACTCTAGCCCAGGCTGACCTGGAATTCACTATGGAGTCTCAGGGTGGCCTTGAACTCACAGTGATCCTCCTCCCTGTACCTCCCAAGTGCTGGGATTAAAGGCATGTGCCACCACACCCATCTTTTTTTATATAAATATATTTTATTTATTTGCAAGCAGAGAGAGAGAAAATTGGTGCACCAGGACCTCTAGCTGCTGCAAACAAGCTCCTGACACATGTACCACTTTCTGGCTTTATGTGGGTACTGGGGAATCAAACCCTGGCAGGTTTTGCAAGCAAGTATCACCTTAACTGCTGAGCTCTCTGTCTAGCCCTTAAAATATTTTTTTATTTACAAACAGAGAAAACGTGTTCAGGGTCTCCTGCAGCTGCAAACAAACCAGATATATGTGCCACTTTGTGCATCTGGGTTTCTGTGGGTACTGGAAATCAAACCCAGGACTTTAGGCTTTGCAAGTGAGTGCCTTGACCCTATTTCTAAAATTCTGTGCTCCATAACATGAATTATGAGCCAGAAAGGTGGTGTAAACAAGCATAAATGTACATAGGGCCGGGCATGGTGGCACATGCCTTTAATCCCAGCCCTCAGGAGACAGCCTGAGTGAGAGTGAGACCCTACTTTGGAAAAAAAACATACATATGTATATGTATATATATTAATAAATTTTTGAAATACTTTTATTTATTTGCAAGCAGAGAGAGAATAGGAGTGTCAGGGCCTCCAGCTGCGGTAAATGAACTCTAGATGTGTGTGCCACATTGTGCACCTGGCTTTAGGTAAGTACTAGGGATTTGAACCCGAGTCATTAGGCTTTGCAGGCAGGCACCTTAACCACTGAACAATATCTCCAACCAGCTATGTCTTGACTGTTGTTTCCAGAGCTGAGTTCATATTGCCCCCCCCCTTTTTTTAAGGGTCTCAGTCTAGCTCAGGCTGACCTGGAATTCACCATGTAATCTCAGGGTGGCCTTGAACTCACGGCAATCCCCTTGCCCCTGCCTCTCCAGTGCTAGGATTAAAGGTGTGCACTACCACACCTGGCTACTCATTAAATACTCAGTATTTACTGATTTGAGTAAATTGCCAGAGGATCAATGAGCTGTATCTTGACATAATTTTCAAGTACTCCATAGTTAAGAAACCTTTTTAAGTTTTAATTCCTCTGTGCTATTACATTGACCAAGAATTTATATTGTTTTTGCCTGGCCATGTAATTTGTTTGCTGTTTTCACTTTTCTGTTAGACCAACCATATCAGAGTAGAAATTATTCTTCCTCTTTCTGTTTCCAGCATATTCTACCTATAACAAAGTACTAGCAAATTTTTTTTCCCCCCAGGTAGGGTCCCACTCTAGACCAGGCTGACCAGAAATTCAGTGTGTGGTCCCAGGCTGGCTTTGAATTCACTGCAATCCTCCTACCTCTGCCTCCCAAATGCTGGGATTAAAGGTGTGTGTCACCATACTCAGCAGTATTATCAGATTCTAATGGAGGTCCATTAATAATGAAGACAAGCTATGCACATTAAAGACCACATGAGAAAGTATATGAAGTGACCAGGATCTAAAAGACATGTAAAATAATTTAGGGTAGTAAAGTAGCAGTTTGAGAGTTAATGTATTCAAAATTATTCAAACAGGGCTGGAGCGATGGCTTAGCGGTTAAGCACTTGCCTGTGATGCCTAAGGACCCACATTAGCCAGATGCACAAGGGGGCGCACGCGTCTGGAGTTCGTTTGAAGTGGCTGGAGGCTCTGGTGCGCCCATTCTCGCTCTCTCTATCTCTGTCTGCCTCTTTCTCTCTCTGTCGCTCTCAAATAAATAAATAAAAAAAATTTTTTAAAAAGAAAAAATTATTCAAGCAGCCTCCTTTATACAAACAAATGTTTCCTTCCTTTTCTCATACATACAAAGATACTTACATAATGCCATACAAACTTTTGTGAAAGACTTCATTTGCTGGCTATTGAAAAACAGAAGCTGGGGGCTGGGAAAGTGGTTCAGCCGTTAAGGCATTTGCCTGCAAAGCCTAAGGACCCTGGTTTCATTCCCCAGGAAACATGTCAGCCAGATACACAAAGGGTGCGTGCATCTGGAGTGTGTTTGCAATGGCTAGAGGCCTTGGTGTGCCCATTCTTTCTATCTGCCTCTTCCTCCCTCTCCCCCTCCCTCCCCTCTCTCTCAAATAAAAAATATATTTTTTTTAAAAAGCTGAATTTGGGAGGGCTCAGTGTTAAAGATGCTTGCAAAGTCTGATGACTGGGGTTCAGTTCCCCATTTCCCATATAAAGCGAGCTGCATAAAGCAGTGCATGTGTTTGGAGTTTGTTTGCAATGGCAAGAGGCCCTGGTATGCCCAAACACACACACACCCCCTCCCTCTCTTCCTCCCTTCTTCTCTCTGCCCCCCCCTTTGAAGTAAATAAAAATATTTTTCCAAAAATGAAAAACAGGCTGGGGATATGGGTCAGCACTTAAAGGCACTTGCTTGCAAAGCCTGCAAGCCCAGGTTCAGTTCCCTGATAGCCAGGTAAAGCCAGATGTACAAAGTGGCACATGCATCTGAAATTTTTTTTTGCAGTGGCTAGAGGTCCTGGTGTATACATTATTTAAAAAAAACTAAGAGTGCCAGGTGTGGTGACACACGCCTTTAATCCCAGCACTCAGGAGACAGAGGTAAGAGGATCACCATGACTTTGAGGCCACCCTGAGAAGACTACATAGTGAATTCCAGGTCAGCCTGAGCTAGAGAGTGAGACCCTACCTTGAAAACCAAAAAAAAAAGCTAAGAGTGAAGAGACCATTTTTCTCTGAAGTTGATTCTCAGTCTCTAAAGTGATATACTGGATCTACTAGGTAATTATCCCAAATAAGACACTTGAAAAGAATTGCCACTGAGCATGGTTTTGCACACCTTTAGTCCCAGCACTCAGGAGGCAGAGATAGGGGATTGCCATGAATTCAGGGTCACCCTGAGACTACATAGTGAATTCCAGGTCAGCCTAGACTACAATGAAACCCTACCTCAAAAAAAAAAAAAAAAAAGTTTTCAAGGTAGTAAAAATAGAGGCTATGTTTTTTTTTTTTTTTTCTTCAGTCCATGAGTTTGGTCAAGAGGGTAAATTAAATTTGTTTAAAACTACTAGCTATAATAAAAAGACTTGGAGCACACTCTAACCTATTGCTGTTGTCCACCTCATGTCGGCCAGGAGGTGATGACCACCCTCTGCTCATGTTGCCATTTTCTGTCATCATGGAGCTTCCCCTCAAGCCTATAAGCCAAAATAAACCTCTTTTCCCACAAGCTGCTCTTGGTTGGGTGATTTTTGCCATCAATTCAAACCTGACTGCAACAGTAAAGTGGTACTGAAGAGTGAGGTTGCTGCTAGACACCTGACTCTGAGGCTTTGGCCTTTTGGAGCTGATTTCAAGAGGAACATGGAAGGATTTGAAACCTTGGCCTAAGAGATACCTTGCAGTGCTCTAAGTACAGCATGATGGACTATTCTGGTCAGAGGTGAAAGACCTGAATGCAGTAGGAACTATGGACTGAGTTTTGGCTTATGAGGCTGAGAAAGAGCTTTGCCTGGACTGGGCTACAAGCAGTTTGTGTGAGAGGCTTGCTGTTATGCCCATGTCCTGAGAAGTTGTGCAGGGTTGCACTGTGTAGAAATGGACTGGTGTGTGCAGAGGGTTATACACAGAATGAAATCTTTGAGCTGAAACTGCTTCCATTCAGCTGCAGTTGTATGATAGATTACAGCTGGTCTACATGGAGGAGGTTTTCAGTTCAGCTCCAGCAGGATTTCTCACTGACCTTGCAGCCCAAGTCCTCAGCAATATCATCTATTCCTGGTGGGAAACCAAGGGCCTTGGCAATGGCCTATAATGTTTTGGGGGCATCAGGGACCTCCCCTGGCCAACGACTCACTGGAAGGTATCCCATCCTTGGCACTAAAAATTTTCTAGTAACAATATATGGCTCCTGAGTGTTCCATTGAACAAAAAAGTAGGTTTCCATATGACTTACTTATATCCTCTTAGATTTTGATTAGCCCTCCCTCCACCTTTCCTTTACTCACTCTCTTCCCCTGACCTCATTTAGTCCTTTTCACCCCCATTAATCTGTTCTACTTACATATATACAATATCATCCTATTAAGTACCCCCCTCCCTTCCTTTCTATTCCCTTTATATCTCCTTTCTAGCTTACTGGCCTCTGCTACTGAATTTTCTTCCTACTCACATAGAAGTCCGATCATCTGTAGCTAGGATCCACATATGAGAGGGAACATGTGACATTTGGCTTTCTGGGCCTTGGTTACCTCGCTAAGTATAATAATTTCCAGATCCATCCATTTTCCTGCAGATTTCATAACTTCATTTTTCTCCATTGTGTAAATGTGCCATATCTTCATTGTCCACTCATCAGTTGAGGGACATCTAGGCTGGTTCCATTTTCCAACTATTGTGAATTGAGCGGCAGTAAACGTGGTTGAGCAAGTATCTCTAAGGTAATGAGATGAGTCCATAGGATATATGCCTAGGAGTACTATAGCTGGGTCATATGGTAGATCTATTTTTAGCTGTCTTAGGAACCTCCACACTGATTTCCACAATGGCTGGACCAGATTGCATTCCCACCAACAGTGTAAGCAGGGCTCCTTTTTTTCCACATCCTTGCCAGCATTTACGGTCATTTGTTTTCATGATGGTAGCCAATCTGATAGGAGTGAGATGGAATCTCAACGTAGTGTTAATCTGCATTTCCTTGATGACTAGGGACGTAAAACATTTTTTTAGATGCTTATATGCCATTCGTATTTCTTCTTCTGAGAACTCTCTATTTAATTCCATAGCCCATTTTTTAATTGGCTTGTTTGATTTCTTATTTAATTTTTTGAGTTCTTTGTATATCCTAGATATTAATCCTCTATCAGATGTATAGCTGGCAAAGATTTTTTTCCCATTCTGTAGGTTGCCTCTTTGCTTTATTCACAGTGTCCTTTGCCGTACAAAATCTTTGTAATTTCATGAGAGGACCCAGCAGTTAATCTGTGGTTTTATTGCCTGAGCAATTGGAGTTATATTCAGAAAGTCTTTTCCAAGACCAGTATGTTGAAGGGTTTCCCCTACTTTTTCCTCTAGCAGTTTCAGAGTTTCAGGTCTGATGTTAAGGCCTTTGATCCATTTGTACTTAATTCTTGTGCATTTAGAGAGAGAAGAATCTGTTTTCATCCTTCTACGGGTACATATCCAGTTTTCCCAGCACTATTTGCTGAAAAGGCTGTCTTTTCTCCAATGAGTATTTTTGGCATTTTTGTCGATGATCAGGTGGCTATAGCTACCTGGACTTCCACCTGGATCCTCTATTCTGTTCCATTGACCTACATGTCTGCTTTTGTGCCAGTACCATGCTGTTCATGTTACTATGGCTATGTAATATAGGTTAAAATCAGGTCTGGTGATACTACCAGCCTTATTTTTGTTGCACACAATTGTTTTAGATATTCAGGGTTTTTTGTGCCTCCAAATGAATTACTGGATTGTTTTTTCTATTGCCGTGAAGAATGCCATTGGAATTTTGATGGGGATTGCCTTAAATGTGCAGATTGCTTTTGGTAAGATTGCCATTTTCACAATATTGATTCTTCTGATCCAAGAACAAGGTATGTCTTTCCATTTCCTAGTGTCTTCTGCAATTTCTCACTTGAGTATTTTAAAGTCTTCATTGTAGAGATCCTTCACTTCCTTGGTTAGGTTTGTTCCAAGGTACTTTATTTTTGATGAAATTGTGAATTGGAGTGATTCTCTGATTTCATCCTCTGTTTGTTGTTAGAATAGGAAGGCTACTTATTTCTGTGTATTTATTATGTGTCCTGCTACATGGCAATAGGTGTTTATCAGCTCTAACAGTTTGCTGTTAGAGTCTTTAGGCTCCTTTATGTATAGAATCATGTCATCTGCAAATAATGATAACTTAATCTCTTCCTTTCCAGTTTGTGTCCCTTTTATGTGTCTCTTGCCTTATTGCTATGGCTAAGGATTTCCAGTACTATATTAAATAAAAGTGGGGACAGTGGACACCCTTGTCTTGTTTCTGATTTTAGTTGAAAAGCTTCAAGTTTTTCTCCATTTAGTATTATATTGGCTGTAGGTTTGTCACAAATAGCCTTTATTATGTTAAGATGTGTTCCTTCTCTTTCCAGTCTCTGTAGAACTTTCATCATGAAGGGATGTTGGATCTTGTTAATTTATCTGCATCTAATAAGATGATCATGTGATTTTTGTTCCTCAGTCCATTTATATAGTGTATTACATTTATCAATTTGCATATGTTGAACCATCCCTGCATCTCTGGGATAAAGCCTACTTGATCAGAGTGAATGATCTTTCTGATATATTCTTGTATTCTGATTGCCAGTATTTTGTTGAGAATTTTTGCATCTATGTTCATGAGGGAGATTGGTCTATAATTTTCTTTGTTTGTTTGTTTCTTTTTTTTTTTTTTTTTTTTTTTTTGGTTTGGCTTTTTTAAAGTAGAAGACCAGGTAGTAGATATAATACAGTCCAACAAAGAGAAAGACAAACTAATAGGAAAGTATGAATGGGAATTTTAAGATATTCAGGAAACTATGAAAAGATCAAACATAAGAATTCAGGGTATAGTAGAAGGAGAAGAATTTCTCTCCACAGGCATAGTAGGAGTGTTTAACAAAATCCAGCTCAGGCTGACCTGGAATTCACTCTGTAGTCTCAGGGTGGCCTTGAACCCTCAGTGATCCTCCTACCTCTGCCTCTAAGTGCTGGGATTTAAAGGCGTGTGCCATGCCCGCTTTGTAATTTTCTTTTTTTGTTCTATCTTTGTTGAGTAATCTGCTGGGTTTGCCTTTGTATGTGACTTGATTTTTCTCTCTAACTGATTTCAATAACTTTTCTTTGGTTTGTATGTTTGGTAGTTTAATTGTAATATGATGAGAAGAGGTTCTTTCCAGGTTTTGTGTTTGTTGTTCTAAAAGCTTCCTGTATCTGCATTGGCATCTCCCAATTTGGGGGAAGTTTTCTTCTATGATTTTGTTAAACACTCCTACTATATGCCTTTGGAGTGAAATTCTTCTACTATATCAAAATATCTCAAATTTCCCATTCATACTTTCCTATTAGTTTGTCTTTCTCTTTGTTGGACTGTATCAAATCTACTACCTGGTCTTCTAGTTTAAATATTCTGTTCTCTCCTTCATCCATTCTACTGGTGAGATTTTCTACACAGTTGTGTTGTTTTTTTTTTAAATTTCACTGACTGTGTTCTTCATTGTTAGTATTTCTGACTGTTTTTTCTTTGTTATTTCTATTTCCTTGTTTAAGTCTTGTATTGCCCTCCTTATTTCATTAAATTGGTTTACTGTGTCTTTGATTCTTTTGATTTCCTCAAACATATTTATAATCATTCTTTTGTAATCTTCCTCAGGCATTTCCTCTAAATCATTCTCACTGGAGGTCATTTCTGTTGCATTTTACTTTTTGGTAGATTTATATTGTCTTGATTTTTTTTTTGTAGCAAGTTTTGCATCTTGGATTAATTTAATGTTTGGGTTTTCTAATTATCTGCATTATTATTAGATTTATCTGTCAGTCTGATGTTACATATCTTCAGGGGAGGTGCTTAAGGTGCTAGGTGTGGCTCTTAAGACTTTCAGAGTAACCACAAGTGACCCTAGGTGTTGGGTTTGCCTCCTATGAGAGTATTCAAGTAGGCTGAGTGGAACAAAATATAGGCAGATGCTAAAATTTAACTAAAAAAGTGTACACATTCAATGAAAAACAGTACGGAGTGTTTATGCAAGAGTAGGTATTATGACAACCAGATCCTCTAGCAAAGTCACAGTTTTAGGATGTGTTTCCCCACACCCTTAGTCCTGTCAGCTGGGAGGCTAAGATTTCTGGTCTGTAGAGGATTCCAAGTCAATTTGTGACCAATTGAGACCCTTCCCTAACGAATGACAGAAGAGGAAACAAAGCCACTATAAATCGGGAAGCAACAAATGACAAGCTTATTTAAGAATGGCCAATCTAACCATCCATTACATTTAACATATAATTAACCTGACATGGAAGATGAAATTAGCACTTCCGATTCAAGCCTATATGCCAGGATTATTTGGCAGGTACTGACCTGGTGTAATCCCAGTTACTGCTTGGGATGGTGTTGGTCTCAGTTATGGTGTGTGCCCGCTTGTGTCCCTCTTTGCTGCACTGTGGGCTCAGGTAGGCCGGCTGGGTCTCTGGATCTCTGCTCTGATCACCTGTGCTGGGTCTGTGTAGGTGAGCTCCCTTTTCCCGTCTCTGGTGCTTGCTGGCGCTTGTGCTGGCAGGTGGCAGAGGGGAGGCTGTGGATGGTGGCTGAAGTTTTCCCACTGGTCCTCTTCCTCACAAGCCGCTCCTCCATTCTTCCCTGCAGTCCTCCCTTCACGTCTCTTGAGTTTGCGAGCAGGCCCGGGTGAATGGAGAATCCCCTCACCTGGCTTCTCCTGCGGCTCAGGCCGAGCCTGGCAGCTGTGGCCACCGCTGCTGGAGCCGCTTCTGCCTGCTTCTGTGGACTGTAGACGCTCTGGGTCTCTTCTACTTCTCTGCTACAGTTGACATTTTATACTCCTCACTTTTGTTCAATAATTTTTTTTAAATTTTTATTTATTTATTTAAGAGAGAGAGAAAATGGCCATGCCAGGGCCTCCAGCCACTGTAAACAAACTCCAGATGCATGTGCCCCCTTGTGTATCTGGCTAACGTGGGTCCTAGGGAATTGAGCCTGGAACCGGGGTCCTTAGGCTTCACAGGCAAGCGTGCTAAGCCATCTCTCCAGCCCACTCCTCACTTTTTAGTAGAAGAGTGTATTTTGCTGGGTGTGGGTGGTTTTTTTTTTTTGTTGTTGTTGTTGTTGTTGTTTGTTTGTTTTTGGCTTTTTCTCCCGTAGGCTGCTTTGGTGTGATTCCTATACCACCATCTTAACAGGAAGTCAAATTAGACTCTTGAAGAGGCCAAGTGCCCAAGGAGTGTCCTGTTCTTCAAAGTTTGCTTTATTCCCCCCTGGATTAACAAATTGGCACCAACCTGGTATTGTGGAGTGTAAGAAATGCAGGAGAGAGACCATCATTGAGTTTGCAACGTGGTTCTGTGTTTTGGAAATAGCTATGGGCAGTGTGAATCAGTTTTGCTGGATGCCTGCATGGAGACCCCATGAGGCCATGAGGATGAATAGTGGGTTGCAGTGGAGATCCAGTGGAGATGCCAGGACCACAAGATGGCTGCTAAGGAGAGCTGCCGGCCCTGGATGACGTTTTCCAGGACTGTGAGTAGCCTAGCTGGAGGGGCAGAATTGGAACTCCAGAGACTTGTTGCTGGTTAGAATTACTGGATTTGGAGATTTGTCGCTGGCTAGAGTTGTTGGACTTGAAGCTACAGAATTTGATGTTTGCCCTGGTTGTTTTCAGTCTTGTATTGACTGAATATTTGCTATGCCCAATGCCATCTTTTGCAGTGTGTGTGTTTATTCTGTGCCATTATGGGTTTGGCGGGGGGATTTTTTGGCATTATGGCTCAGTTAAAAGACCTTGGCTTATGGGGATGTTTGAACATCATTAGGATTGACAAAACTATGGGGACTTTTAAAGTTGGATTGAAAGGATTGTATTTTTTATCATGTGTGGTTATCAGTTTATGGGGGCCAGAGGTGGAATGTGGTGGTTTGATTTACCCATAAACTTAGGTATTCTGAATGCTAGTTTCCCCAGCTGATGGCAATTGGAAATTGAAGCCTTCTGGAGGGAGTGTATTGTTAGGGGTGGGCTTATGGGTTATATAGCCAGTTTTCCTGTGCCAATGTTTGGCACACTCTGCTATTGCTATTGTCCACCTTAGGTTGGCGAGTGGGTGATGTCCACTGTCTGCTCATGCCATTGTTCCCCCTGCCATCATGGAGCTTCCCCTCGAGTCTGTAAGCCCAAACAAACCATTTTTCCTCACAAAAAAAAACACATGAAAATATATATATAAAGCCGGAGAGATGCCTTGGTAGTTAGACAATTGCAAAGCCTGATGGCCTGGGTTCAGTTTCCCCAGTACCAGATGCACAGAGTGGTGCTTGTGTCTGGAGTTCCTTTGCAAAGGCAGATGGTTCTGGTGCACCCATTCTGTCTCTCACTTTCCCTCTCCCTCCCCCCCTTTTTCCCCTCTCCTTGCAAATAATTATTTTAGGACAACATTTAAAAATCTATGGCAAACTTCTCATAGTTCTCTGGAGGTCTTCACTCTCACATGGCCAGTAAAGCTCTCTGAGGTCAAGATGCAAGGGCTTCTATAATGTGTGCATTTTTTGTGGTACTGGAACTGAGTACCCTGAGCCTAGCCACACAGGCACTCTCGCACTGAGCTAGATCCCCAGCATGCCGGTGTGTCTGTTGTGAATTCTGGTAGTTTGTGTGAGAGTGGTAAGGAAGAAAATCCACCTCTAATCCTGCCTGGGTGTCCTCTTCATGAGGTATCCACATTGAGTCTCCCTTCCTTCATTTTTTTCCTTCTAGATTTTCAGGGGAAGCACATTTGTTGTAGCAGCATCCTCTGTTAATGAATAGTGTTTTAGCCTTACTAGAATAAAATATTGGGATAAACTAGTTACTTTCAACGTGAAGACATTTTATTGCCACTATTTAGGCTAAATTGGAGAGTAAGTTATATTCTTACATTTAAGCAGTTATCATTAAAAGCCACATGCCAAGTGTGATGGTGCACACCTTTAATCCCAGCACTTGGGAGGCAGAGGTAGGAGGATCACCATGAGTTCAAGGCCAGCCTGAGACTACAGAGTGAATTCCAGGTCAGCCTGGACTAGAGTGAGACCCTATCTCGAAAAACCAAAAAAAGCCACCTTATGTTTACATTTGTTTCGGTTTAGTTTTATTTCTTTGAGGCAGTATCTCACTATGTAATCCAGACTGGTCTTCAACTCTGAATCCTCCTGCCCCCTCCTCTCAAATGCTAGGATTACAGGGAAGCCACCATGCCCTGCCACAGTGTGTTTTGTTCTACTAACTAGATGCAATATCTGAAAGTAGGCTCTGTTTTTTTATTATCTATAATTTTCTACCAGTGTTTATTAATTTTGTGTTATAACATACATGTGTGTGACATGGGATATGCGTGCTAGGTAGATACGCATGTAGTAGATGCTGATGGGGCGCCTCATGTACATGCCCACATAGGCCAAAGGAGAATGTTAGGTGCCCCCTTTCGTTCACCTCCCTGGCTTTCCTTAGGGTGCAGTCTCTCTCTAATCCTGGAGCTTGTCTTTGTGCGCGCGCCCCAGTGGTGCTCTGCTCTCTGCTCCCCATAGGACCGAGTTTATAGACATGCATGGCCATGCCCAGCTGTTTATATGGGTGCTGGGAGAATCAAATTCAGGTGGTCTTAGCCCCCAGTCCTCTTGATTGATTGGAAAGTGCACTGAACTGCAGGGCCATCTCTCCAGCCCCTAATAGTTTTTGAATTGAAATTCATCAAAATAAGAATAAAAACAAGTACTGGGCTAGAGAGATGACTCAGCAGGTAAGGTGCTTGCCTGCAAAGGCTTAGGGACCCAATTTCAGTTCTCTAGTACCCACATAAAGCCAGATTCATAATGTGGTACATGTGTCTAGAGTTTGTTTACAGTGAATAGAGGCCCTGGCATGCCCTTTCTCCTCCCCCTCTCTTTTCTATTTGCCTCTTTCGCAAATAAAATAAAATATTTGAAAGAAATAACCCAAGTACTTTTACCCTGAGAGTTTTGGTAAAAAGAAGGTTGAACAGAGACTTCTGATATCACTTTAAAAGATTTTTTTTTTTCCCAAGGTAGTGTCTCGCTTAAGCCCAGGGCTACAGTGAGATCCTACCTTGAGGGGGAAATAAAAAAGAATACAATTGTTAAGGACACTAGGCTAAGAAGACAGAAGTGACATGTCAGAGAACATGTAACTACATCCTATTCCCCTCCCAAAGGTGGGATAAAAGTAAGAGACTATCAGCCAGGCATAGTGACATAGGCCTTTAATTCTAGCACTTGGGAGGCATAGGTAGGAGGATTACCATGAGTTTTGAGTCCACCCTGGAACTACACAGTGAATTCCAGGCCAGCCTGGGCTAAAGTGACAGACCATACCTCAAAAAAAAAAAAAGAAAAAGAGAGAAAATATGAGGTTATGAGGATGGCAGAAGATCAGATTACAAAATATATTTCTTTTTTTTTATTTTTTAATTTTTATTAACATTTTCCATTATTATAAAATATATCCCATGGTGATTCCCTCCCTCCCCACCCCCACACTTTCCCATTTGAAATTCTATTCTCCATCATATTACCTCAAAATATATTTCTTTTAAAAAATTATAAAGACATATTCTTTTTCAAAGTATTTATTTGCAAGGACCTTGCCACTGCAAAAGAAATTCCAAATGCATGCACCACTTTGTACACCTGGCTCTACATGAGTACTGGTAAATCGAAACTGGGCTAGTAGGCTTTGCAACTGCACGCCTTTAACCATTGAGCCATCCCCCAGCCCTGAAGTTTTGTTTTTTGTTTATTTGTTTGGTTGTTGGCTGGTTTTGGTTTTGGTTTTCGAGGTAAGGTCTCACTTTAGCCTAGGCTGACCTGGAATTCACTATGTAGTCTCAGGGTGGCCTCGAACTCATGGCGATCCTCCTACCTCTGCCTCCCAAGGACTGGGATTAAAGGTCTGTGCCACCATGCCCGGCTAAAGTTTTTATTGTGTGTGTGCGCGCGCGCTCACACACACATGTCAGTGTCATGGTCTCTTGGCACAGCAAATGAATGTGTGGGTTGCTGGGGTTTAACCCAGGCTGGCAGGCTTTGCAAGCAAGTACCTTTCACAGCTGAGCCATCTCTCAGCCCTCACAAAGTATCTTTCTTGCCATTGAGAGATTTACATTTAGGCAACCATGAACAAGTAAGAGGAAGTTTCTTCATTCAACAAATTATTATTGACCAGATTTTTTGTCCTTTGAGGCAGGCTCTCAACTTTAGCCCAGGTTGGCCTTGAGCTGCCAGTGATCCTCCTTCCTAGTGCTGGGGGTAAGTGTGAGCCACCATACCTGGTTTTGACCCAATTTTTTGTTATTTGCAAGCGGGGGGGGGGGGGGGGGAGAGAATATGGGTGTGCCGGGAAGGGGAAAAGGGAGGAGAGAATGAGTATGGGCATGCCAGGGCCTCTTGCCACATGCAAATGAACTCCAGACACATGAGCCACTTTGTGCATCTGGTTTTACATGGGTACTGGGGAACTCAGGCCTTGCAAGCCAGTGCCTTTAACCGCTGAGCCATCTCCCTGCCCTAAAGTAGATGTGGAGACCCCTGGGGCTCTTAAACCGAAAAGTAGACAGTAGTGTTCTTTTAAGTACAGCGCGCCCTCACGCTTCTGCTACCAGACACGCGGCGGCTGAAAGCTCCCCTCTCCTTGGTGCGCATTTCAGGATGCAAGTCAACACAGCAGAAAATGTCCACTGAGCAGGCTCCATGGACCAGTCTGTCCACTATTCAGAAGATAGCTTTGGGCCTTGGGATCCCAGCAAGTGCAGCAGTCGCCTATATCCTGTACCGCAGGTACAGGGAAAGCAGAGGTATGTGAACCCCTTGCTTGTCTGCAAAAGTATCCACCTGTCCTTCTTTGTTAAATTGAAATGAAAGCTCTCCTAAAGAGTATCAACCAGTGTTGTTTAAGACAGAATTGGCTTTCTGTGAGGAATCTTTGACTGAAAATATGTAAATTTCTTCTTTTAGGCTATTGGGAAGTTACTCTAGGAAGTATCCTTATTTTATAACATCATTGATCTGTTCACCTTAAGCAAAATCAATGTGGTTTTTTTGCCCCAAGGTAGGGTCTCTAGTTCAGGTCGATCTGGAATTCACCAACTCAGGCTGGCTTCGAACTCTTGCTGATTCTCCTACCTCTGCCTCTGGAGTGCTGGGATTAAAAGCATATGCCTCTACACCGGCCTTTCTTTTTTTTGGGGGGGGGCGGGGGTAGGGTTTCACTCTAACTCAGGCCGACCTGGAATTTACTACGTAGTCTTAGGATGGCCTCAAAGTCACAGGGATACTTTGTGGGGGCTGAGAGATGGCTCAGCTGTGAAAGGTACTACCTCTGCCTCGTAAGTGCTGGGATTTAAAGGTGCACATCACCATGCTCAGTTTATTTTAGTTTTTTGAGACAAGGTCTCTCCTAGCCCAGACTGACCTAGAACTCACTCTGTAACCCCAGGCTGGCCTTGAATTCATGGTAATCCTTCTACCTCAGCTTTCTGAGTGCTAGGATTAAAGGCATGTGTCACCACACCTGGATTATACTCTTATTTATATGTTTCTTTCTCTAGAAATCAGGAGAAGATAGACCACAGGCTATAGAGAATGGGCCCTAGAGAAGTAACTAGTGTAAAAATAGGTCAGGTTTTGAGATTGATGAATGCGTCAGATGGCATTTGGCCTTCATGGTTCTCCAGGAGTCATGTCTTAGAAAAAATAGCTTGCTCAAAACCTAGAACATTTCCTTTACAAAATCTGCTTTTTCCTTGCCCTCTGAAATGGTGTCCCAGAGAAGATGCCCAATGAACTTTGGAGGGCAGACGCTGGGATTAAACTTGGCCTGGTGCAAACCATGTGCAGTACTCTGTCACTGAGCTGTTTCCCAGCTCTGGTCTTGTGGGCCCCATTCCCACTCAGATGATACTGGTTCTATTCTTGAGCTCCACAGCCTGTCTCCTGCATCAGTGTCTCTTTAACAGCCAGGTTCAGGGACAGGGTAATAATAGCTTTGGTTTATTTTAAGTCTGATCTAATGAGCTATGATCTGTGCAGAAGAGAGACTGACATTTGTTGGAGAAGACGACATTGAGATAGAGATGCGGGTTCCGCAGGATGCTGTGAAGCTCATCATTGGCCGACAGGGAGCCAATATTAAACAGGTAAGTGTGGGAACAGGCAGCGGCGTTCACAGGCATCAGTTCTCTTTACTGACTTCTTGTTTCCTTCCTGTGACTACACAGCACAAAATACCCATGCCATGTGTTGTCATTGTCTTCTCGATGCTGCAGTGAAGCACCCAACCAAAAGCAGTGTATGGGAGAAAAGTTTGTTGGTTTTTTTTTTTTTTTTTTGGAGGGGGGCGTGAGTCTTGTTTTGGCTTATAGTCTCAAGGGGAAGCTCCATGATAGCAGGAGAAAGCATGGCATGAGCAGAGGCTGAACATCACCTCTCCTGCAGCAGGTAGAATGTAGCAGGAGAGGGAGCCAAGCTCTGGCAGAGGGGAGCTGCCTGTAACACCCAGCAACCCACCTCCTCTAGCAAGGCTCTACCTCCCTCATTACATTGGGAACCAAGCATTCAGCACACAGGAGTTTATATAGGGGGTACATCTGACTCAACACCACACTGTGTGAGTGTGTGTTTATAGACATACCTATCTATATATTTCTAGCATGTGTATAGAATGTGTGTGATGTGTGTGTGGCAAATGCCTGTATGTGTGTAGATGGTGTCCACCACAGGCAGAGGCTAGAGGAGAACATCAGGTGTCCCCTGCCACTTATCCACGTTTCCTTGAGACAGTCTCACTCAACCTGGAGCTGCTGGTGTGCGTGTGTGTGTGTGTGTGTTAGTCATCCCCAGAAATTTTCCTCTACTGTCCCATGGATTGGGGTTACAGATATGCCTGGCCATGTCCAATATTTTACATGCGTACTGGGAATCAAACTAAGATGGTCTTAGGCCCTCATGCTTGCGTGGCAAGCAGTCTTAACCTGCTGAGTTATCTCCAGCCCCTTTATTATTTTGTTTATTTATTTATTATTTATTTGAGGGAGAAGGTGCACACCAGGGCACACTCTTGCCACTGCACGCAAGCTCTAGATGCATGCTCCACTTTGTGCAACTGGGTTTATGTGGTTACTGGGGAATTGAACCTGGATGGCAGACGCTTTGCATGCAAGCACCTTTAACCACTAAGCCATCTAGCTTTCCAGGTCCCTATGTGTATTTTTAAAAGAAAAAATGCAGAACATTTTTAGCTAGCTGCATTATTTTTCTCCTGGAGATAAGTACTTCTCCATAGAGAATGGAAGACTAAACTGATTTTGGTGGATTTATTTATTTCTGAAGAGAGAGAAAGGGAGAGGGAGAATGAGCACTCCATGGCCTTGTGCCATTGCAAATGTACTCCAGACACATGTGCCCCCTCACTAACTCAGAGTAAAAAAAAAAAAAGCTATCATCTTCCATTGTCCAGCTAAAGTGTCAAGAAAACAAAATTTTTGGACTAGGAATGTAGCTCAAATGGTAGAACACTTACAACATAGCATTCATGAAGACCTGGGTTTGCTCCCTAGCATCACAAAAAAAAGAAAGAAAAATCTTTGATTTGCTAATGTAAATAAAAGCAGGGAGAGAAAGGGTTGTGAAACACACAGAAAAATGGTCTTGAATCAACTGCTGTTTTAGATTAGCATGGTCACTCATGTCTGTCCCTAAGTTCAAGAAAATGAGGGCTGTTCATAGCATCTTGGTTTAGCTGAGGCTTCTGGTCAACTCTGTTGACCAACAGGGTTTGTTTCAGAGTATCTTTAGTGAGGCCCAGCCTCAACCTCTTGTGGAGTGTACAAGCGCGTCTCCTTTGCTCTGCAGCTGCGGAAACAGACAGGTGCTCGGATTGATGTGGACACCGAAGATGTAGGCGATGAGCGAGTACTGCTTATCAGTGGTTTTCCTGTTCAGGTGTGCAACGCCAAAGCAGCCATCCACCAGATCCTGACAGAGAATACCCCAGTGTTTGAACAGCTCTCAGTCCCTCAGAGATCTGTGGGCAGAATCATAGGTACCACTGGATGGCCTCCTCTGCTGTTTCCTTCTCTTCTTTACCTCTCATGCTTGCCCAGGGGGTCTTCCTGGTCCCCTCCCCTTCACCTTCTGGGGTGGGGAGAAATGTAGATCCTTTACATTCTTAGAGAACCGCTGGGGAAAGCAAAACCCATTACTTCAAGAAATTGTGTGGTATTGATTTTTTTTAATTTATTTGCCTGTGGGGTAGGGTGCACTGGGGCCACTTAATGCTACAAACATGTGTCAGGCACATGTGCCACTGTTGTATCCAGCTTTATGTGGGTGCTGGGAGTTTGAACCCGGACTAGCAGGTTTTGCTAAACCATCCTCCCATTCTCCCTGATGTGCAAATTTTTTTTGTTTTGTTTGTTTGTTTTCCTTTTTGTTTTGTTTTTTGTTTGTTTTGGTTTTTTCAGGTAGGGTCTCACTCTAGCCCAGGCTGACCTGGAATTCACTCTGTAGTCTCAGGGTGGCCTTGAACTCACAGCCATCCTCCACACCCAGCTAAACAAATGTTGTAATTAAAGGAGTGTGCACCACCACGCCCAGCTCCTGATCTGAAATGTATAAATACATCCCATACAATCCCAGATAGGGCTCCAGGGGTGCTGGCTGTGCTTTTCCCTGGATCATTCCTTAGTGCTGCTGTTAGAGAAGTGTCCTGTCCTCAGCCCGTGGTTCTGATACCCTGTAGCATGGCTTCTGAGAGGCTGAGGGTGTGAAGTGTAGCCTTTCTGAGTAGCCAAAAAGTAAAAATAATATGCTTCACCTTGCCAAAGCAGAGTGTAAATGAAATGGTTCCACAAGAGCCCTCTAATTCTCTTGCTACAGTCATGATTTGAGTAGCTTCTGATTTTCATTCAGTGTCTTCTGTTCAGTTTGTATGGGAGTGATGAGCTGTCTTTTCCTAGTGTGTACAGAAGAGTGATTTCTCTGTAGTGAAATTTGGCCAGGAAGAAAGAACGGGTTTTTATGTATTGCTCAATGTAGGGAGAGGCGGTGAGACAATTAGATCCATCTGTAAGGCCTCTGGAGCCAAAATCACGTGTGACAAAGAATCAGAGGGAACACTACTACTATCAAGACTTATAAAGATCTCGGGGACACAGAAGGAGGTGGCAGCAGCCAAGGCAAGTAACTGGCAGACTGGCTAAGAACAAGAAGAACCCCGTTCCCCAGACTGTCAGTATTTGCCTATGTAGAAATAATCCCTGCTCTTTTCCCCACAGCATCTAATACTGGAGAAAGTCTCAGAAGATGAAGAACTTCGGAAGAGAATTGCCCATTCTGCAGAAACCAGAGTCCCACGCAAGCAGCCAATCAGTGTGAGAAGGGATGTGACTGAGCCAGGTGGAGCTGGAGAAGCAGCAGGTTCATGGAAGAGCACCAGTGCTAGCCTGGGCAGGACTGCACCCCTGGAGGTTCCTGCCCACAGGGGAGGTGGTGACATGGCTGTTGTGGGACCGAATGAAGCTTCCTGGGAGAAGCCTAATGATGACAGTTTCCAGAAGTCTGGAGCCCAAACCAGTCCAGAGACATCCATGTTTGAAAGTATGTAACAAAGAAACCCATTAACCATATGAAAAGAGAAAAATGCAGAGTTAACTGACCCAAAATAAGCAATTTAAAAATTCTATTTGGGGGCTAGAGAGATGGTTTAGCTGTTGAGGCGCTTGCCTGCGAAGCCTAAGGATCCATATTCGACTCTCCAGATCCCACGTAAGCCAGACACACAAAGATGAAGCAAGCCCAAGGTCACACATGCCCAGTAGGTGGTGCAAACATCTGGCATTTGATTTCAGTGGCTGAGGCCCTGGTGTGCCAGTTCTTTCTCTTTCTGTCTCTCTAAAAAAATAAATGAATCTTTTTAAAATTCTATTTTTATGACTTGTAAGTCTATCATCATAGATACTACATTTCTGGTAATATTTTACTTAGGTTAATACCAAGCTAAAACTAATAATAGCTTTCTGAGAATAAGCCAAATAATGATGAAGGAAAATAAGATAGGAATTTGCTGTCACAAAAAATTAACTTGAATAATACATCAACTAATTGATTCTTTCAATTCTTTCTCCAGCCATACGTATAAAAATATTTTATGTGTGAGCAGAGAGAGAGAATGGGCTCTCTATGGCTGCAAGATAAACCTTTTTATATAAGCAAATCCTCAGCATGATTTTTGCTTTTGTTTTTTGTGTGTGGAGGTAGGGTCTCACTCTAGCCCAGGCTGACCCTGAACTCACATCAGTCCTCCTACCACTGCCTCCCAAGTGCTGGGATTAAAGGTGTATGCTGCCACATCCAGCTTAAATTTTTTTATTATTATTTATTTATTTAAGTGAGACAGAGAGAGAGAAAATGAATGGGCATGCCAGGGTCTCCAGCCATTGCAAATGAACTCCAGATGCATGCATCACTTTGTGCATCAGGCTTTGTATGTGTATTGGGGGATGGAACCCAGGTCACTAGTCTTTGCAGGCAAGCTCCTTAACCACTGAGTCATCTCTCTAATCCTAAATGTTATGTTGGTTTTTTTTTTTTTGTTTGTTTTTGTTTTTTTTTTAATGAGAGAGAATTGGCACATCAGGGCTTTCAGCCACTGCAGTTGAACTCCAGGTGCATGTGTGACCTTTTGCCCATGTGTGATCTTGCACGCTGTGTCACCTTGTGTATTTAGCTTACATGGGATCTGGGGAGTCAAATATGGATCTTTAGGCTTAATGATTTTAATTACATTTGGGGCTATAGAGATGGCTTAGCAGTTAAGGAGCTTGCCTGCAAAGTCAAAGGACCCAGGTTCAATTCCCCAGGACCCATGTTAGTCAGATTCACAAGAGGACGCATGCGTCTGGAGTTTATTTTCAGTGACTGGAGACCCTCGTGTGCCCATTCTCTCTTTCTCTGTCAAATAAGTAAATAAAAATAAAATATTTTTTTTCTTTTTTTTTTAATTTTTATTTTCATTTTTTAAATTTCTTTTTAATTTTTTTATTAGCATTTTCCATGATTATAAAAAAAATCCCATGTTAATTCCCTCCCCCCCACTTTCTCCTTTGAAATTCCATTCTCCATCATATTACCTCTCCATCACAATCATTGTAATTACATATATACAATATCAACCTATTAAGTACCCTCCTCCCTTCCTTTCTCTTCCCTTTTATGTCTCCTTTTTAACTTACTGGCCTCTGCTACTAAGTTTTTTCCTTCTCACGCAGAAGCCGTCATCTGTAGCTAGGATCCACATATGAGAGAGAACATGTGGCGCTTGGCTTTCTGGGCCTGGGTTACCTCACTTTGTATAATCCTTTCCAGGTCCATCCATTTTTCTGCAACTTTCATAACTTCATTTTTCTTTACCGCTGAGTAGAACTCCATTGTATAAATGTGCCACATCTTCATTATCCACTCATCAGTTGAGGGACATCTAGGCTGGTTCCATTTCCCAGCTATTATAAATTGAGCAGCAATAAACATGGTTGAGCATGTACTTCTAAGGAAATGAGATGATTCCTTTGGATATATGCCTAGGAGTGCTATAGCTGGGTCAGATGGTAGATCAATCTTTAGCTGTTTTAGGAACCTCCACACTGTTTTCCACAATGGCTGGACCAGATTGCATTCCCACCAGCAGTATAGAAGGGTTCCTCTTTTTCCACATCCCCGCCAACATTTATGATCATTTGTTTTCATGATGGTGGCCAATCTGACAGGAGTGAGATGGAATCTCAGTGCATCTCAATGTAGTTTTAATCTGCATTTCCCTGATGACTAGTGACGTAGAACATTTTTTTTAGATGCTTATATGCCATTCGTATTTCTTCCTTTGAGAATGCTCTATTTAGCTCCATAGCCCATTTTTTGATTGACTTGTTTGATTCCTTATTATTTAACTTTTTGAGTTCTTTGTATATCCTAGATATTAATCCTCTATCAGATATATAGCTGGCGAGGATTTTTTCCCATTCTGTAGGTTGCCTCTTTGCTGAAAATAAAATATATTTTTAAAAAATCATTAAGGAAGCTGGGCATGGTGGTGTAAGCCTTTAATCACAGCACTTGGGAGGCAGAGGTTAGGAGGATCGCCACGAGTTCAAGGCCACCCTGAGACTACATAGTGAATTCCAGGTCAGCCTGGGCTACAGTGAGACCCTATCTCGAAAAAACAAACAAAAAAAAGGACCAGAGAGATGGCTCGGTGTGTAAGTGTGCTCCTCCTGTGCAAGCAAGAGGACCTGAGCGGGGCCTGAAATGGCCTGAGTTCACATCTCCACAATCCACATAAACAGCTGGGGTGTGGCCACACGTGCCTATAATCCCAGTTCTGCAAAGGGGAGCAGAAACCAGGAAATCACCCGGGCTGGAGAAAAGCAGCTCCAGTATCAGTCAGAGACTCCGGCTCAAACAAAACCGAAGAGCAATGGAGCCACACACCCAACATGGTCCAGCCACTGCAGGCAAGTTCCTCCTGCCTCAGGTGAGTGCACGAGGCAAGCACAAGGGCCCGCACGTGTGCACATACCACACACCGTGTCACACAGACAAGCAAAAGGAAGTCACTCAAAAATGAAAGGACTGAGCTGGAAAGACGGCTTAGTGGTTAAGGCGCTTGCCTGCAAAGCCAAAGGACCCTGGTTTGACTCCCCAGGATCCACATAAGCCAGATATACAAGGTGGCGCATGTGTCTAGAGTTCATTTGCAGTGGCTGGAGGCCCTGGCGCACCCATTCTCTGTCTCTCCCCCTCTTTATCAAATAAACAAAAATTAAAATAAATACTAAAAAGAATGAAAGGACTATGAGCTTCCTCTTCTGTACGAAGGTGCTGCCATGGACGGGGAGACTCAGAGCCTCTAAGCTCGTGGGCTTGTCCAGGGTCACATTATGAATCTGCTATAATGGAATCTTGAACATGCCAAATTGGGGTTTTTGTTTGTTTAAAAATATATATATTGTTTGCCAGGCGTGGTGTTGCATGCCTTTAATTCCAGCACTCAGGAAGCAGAGGTAGGAAGATCACCATAGTTCCAGGCTACCCTGAGACTACATAGTGAATTCCAGGTCAGCCTTGGCTAGAATGAAACCCTACCTCAGGAAAAAAATTTTTTTTATATACATACATATGTGATTGTTTTATTTATTTATTTGCAAGTAGGAGGAGAGAGAAAGAACGGGCATGCCAGGGCCTCTTGCTACTGCAAACAAACTCCAAATGCATGTGCCACGTTGTGTATCTGGCTTTATGTGGATACTGGGGAATTGAACCCAGAACAGCAAGCTTTGCAAGCAAGCACATTTAACCACTGAGCTGTCTCCTCAGCCCCCCAAATTGTGTTTTTTTTTCCAAGGTAGGATTTCACTCTAGCCCAGGCTGACCTGGAACTCACTATGTAATCTCAGGGTACCCTCAAACTCATGGTGATCCTCCTACTTCTGTCTCCTTAGTGCTGGGATAAAAGGCATGTGCCACCATACCTGGCCCAAATTGCTTTTTATTGATCCTTCTACGACTAAAAGATGAGGATTTGGGCCTTGAGGGATGGCTTAGCGGTTAAGGCATTTGCTTGCAAAGCCAGAGGACCCAGGTTTGATTCTCCAGGACCCATGTTACCCAGATGCACAAGGGGGCACATACGTCTGGAGTTCATTAGCAGTGGCTGGAAGCCCTGGTGTGCCCATTTTCTTTCTCTCTCTCTCCCCCCTACTTTCTCTGCCAAATAAATAAATATAAAACATTTTTTTAAAAAGATGAGGATTTGCCTGTGTTATAATTAGTGACTGGTTTGAGTACATTACATGTAACAGTATAAACTATTGTTAGTTATACAGAAATGAGCTTGATGTGATAGCACACACCTTTCATCCCAGCACTTGGGAGGCAGAGGTAGGAGGACCACTGTGATTGTGAGGCCAGCTTGGGCTACAGTGAGAGCCTACCTGGAAAAAAAAAATCAAAGAGATGACTCAGCAATTAAGGCGCTTGCTTGCAAAGCCTGACAGCCTGGGTTCTATTCCCCAGGACCCACGTAAGCCAGTTGCACAAAGTGGAGCGTGCACCTGGAGTTTGTTTGCAGTAGCAGGAGGCCCTGACATGCCCATTCATTCTCTCTGTCCTTGCGACTAAATAAAAATATATTTAAATGAAATGGTGAACAGACATTTGTGTCTCACTTCTCTGATGCAGTCTCCCCATTCCAACTAAAGATGGAGGGGTGGGGGAAATTGCTCCATGGGTAAAGGTGCTTGCTTTGCAACTGAAGATTGTTCTGATTGTCCGTCGTCTTTTTCCTGTGCTCAGTCCCCAGTCCTGACTTCAGTTTCCATGCTGATGAGTACCTTGAAGTGTATGTGTCGGCTTCTGAGCACCCTAACCACTTCTGGATCCAGATCATTGGCTCCCGCAGCCTGCAGCTGGACAAGCTCGTGAGTGAGATGACCCAGCATTACGAGAACAGTCTGGTGAGTGATGCGGGGACCGGGCTGCATGGGGCATATCTTTTTCATTGTAATATATTCTCTTCTTTTTTTCTGTGAGGTAACTGGTCTGGTATTCCCTATTGGTTAACTACCCCTCCTGATTCCTCATCTGCACGTACAGCCTGAAGATCTGACTGTGCACGTAGGAGACATTGTAGCAGCACCGTTGTCTACAAATGGTTCCTGGTATCGAGCCCGGATCCTTGGCACCTTGGAGAATGGGAACTTGGACCTTTACTTTGTTGACTTCGGCGACAATGGAGAGTGCCCACTAAAGGACCTCCGGGCCCTTAGGTAAGTACAGAGTGGAACCTGCTGGAATGAATCCCAGCTCTTGACTCAGCCCTAGCCATAGAAGTGGTGAGCTTCCAAGTTGGGGACTTGGAAAGGAAGCTGTGTACAGAGAGCTGGTTGATTCCCTCCTCACACTAGATCAGGCCCTTCTGGCTCTGGAATTCTAACTTGAGTTTGTTTTACTTTAGGAGTGACTTCCTGAGCCTTCCATTTCAAGCAATAGAATGTAGTCTGGCGCGCATCGCCCCCTCAGGTAAATCAGTCATGCCAGCCGCTGACTTTATCTCAAAATAGTCATTTTCATATAGCTCATGGGAAGGAAGCATTCTTAGGTTGCCTGCTTGGAAGTGGGGGCTCGGGTGTCTTTTCCTGCACTAGACTGCAGCATACTGAAACCTGCTTGGCAGTCAGACGTAAACCCGCCAGGGAAGAGCATAAATGCCTTCCTAAGTAGAAAGGGGCAATACCCCACCCTGCAGCCCTGCCTCCTTGTGAGGCGCCCACTCCCCCAACTGAAAATCTCCTCCCAGGTGAGCAGTGGGAAGAGGAAGCTTTAGATGAGTTTGACAGGCTCGCCCACTGCGCTGACTGGAAGCCCCTGGTGGCCAAAATCTCCAGCTATGTCCAGACGGGGATCTCAACTTGGCCGAAGGTCTACTTATATGATACCAGCAACAATGGGAAGGTAAGGGGGAGGTGGACACGCTGACCAGCTGCGTTTCTGGAGCCCTGACCTGACGACGACAGCTTGGGAAGGGCCCGCGCGCCGTCCAGCACGTGAACGGCTTCAGTAGCTCCGGCTCCCCCGCCCCATTTCTGTCTAGTTTCCTCCTTATGAATAGAACATCATTCTCTTTCCATTTTTCCTTCTCAGAAACTCGACATTGGCCTAGAATTAGTTCGTAAAGGATTCGCAGTTGAGCTTCCTGAGGACACTGAAGAAGACAGAACTGCCCCGGATATGTTGAAGGGCGTGGTGAGTCACTGTCGTCATGTAGGGTGTTTCTTCCAGGAAAACCAAGTGCTTGGAGGCACAATGAGAGCTTCTAGTTAGAACAATTCAGTAACCTCAGTGAATTGAAGCTTGTGCCATCCTGGGAACCTTTATGTTCATTTTTCCAAACTTCTTAGAAAAGGCTGATCAAGCTGGGCTTAGCGGTGCACGCCTTTAATCCCAGCACTCAGGAGGCAGTGGTAGGAGGACCACCATGAGTTCAAGGCCATGCTGGGACTACATAGTGAATTTCATCAGCTGAGCCTGGACTAGAGTGAGACCCTACCTTGAAAAATCCAGAAAGGAAAGAAAAGGCTAATAGCCCAGCCTGTTGGCACACAGCTTTAATCCCAGCACTCTAGAGGCAGAGGTAAGGATTACTGTGAGTTCAAGGCCACCCTGAGACTAGACTACATAGTGAATTTCAGGTCAGCCTGGGTTAGAGCAAGATCCTACCTCAAAAAACCAAAAAAAGAAAAGAAAAGAAAAAAAAAAAGAAAAGGCTGGTCATTGTGTCCCTGTGAGCAGCCTCATTCTAACACAGTCTTAACCAGGTCCTGTGAACAAAAGGGCAGAGGAGCCTCCCCTCACCCTCAGTCTGATGTTCTTCCTCACACTCTCATACCCTTAGGCCACAGAAACAGATGCTTCTCTGGCCAGCATGCTCACTGAATCCAGAAGGAGCCCTGAAGAAATACCACGTACCCTGTCCTGCCTCAGCTTATCAGGTATTCGCAGTGGTGTGTCTTCTACAACATATGTGGGGAGGTTACCTCTTCTCAATCTTCAGACTGGGGAGCTTTTCCCCATTGGACACGGTTGAGGGCGCCTGCCAGAGCAGCATTCCCCTTTTTGCTTCACAGAAGCTGCTTCCATGTCTGGTGATGATAACCTTGAAGATGATGACTTGTTTTGAAGCGTGGGCTTGAGCTGCTGTATCACCCATCAGCGTGCTGTGTGAGTGGAGCTGTCATCTCTCTTAGAGGCAGGGAAGTGACAGGTTGACAACAGGACCTTCTTCCCTGTGCCCTTTGTCCTTTCTCTACAGCTGCTTTGCTGCAGCTTAACTTGCTCTCAGAGCCTGGAAGTTTCTTGGCTTTTTGTGTCTTTGGCAGGATTTGGTGACTGGAGAGAGGAGTGTATGATAGAGATTCCTGATTCCTTTATTACACACATGGTCTGGCTTGCTGTGGATCAGCCCATTTTCTCCATCCACTGAACTACCAAAGAGTAAATGTGACAGAGACACATACATCCCTTCGCTTCACTCCTCTGACGCCGCCCTCATCTTCCCTGTGTCTGAATGCTGCTGAATCAGGCTCACTCCCCTCTGCGGTCCAGTGCACGTCACTGCTGGGCTGGAAAACAGCCAAAGTTTAGGATTTGGAAGGAATGGTTCTGCAGGCTTCTGACTCACTTTATCAGGTGACTGTGGTTATGGGAAGTGATTGGTAGGCTCAAAGACTGCAGTTGAGTCAGGAGGCAAAGGCAAAAGAAATCAACATAAATATATTGAAAGGCTTTGGGAGGTGGAAAAAGAAAACCACCTCCCAGTCTCAAATCCTTAAGTCATTGGAAAAAGTGCTCCAGCTCTGCCTCTGCTGCGAATGTTGTTTAACCATGCAAGTAGGAGGAGAGAAGCATCTTGGGAAGTATTTCAGTTGCTAGTGCAGTGCCTGTGTGGACACGCACACACCTAACAAGGAGAAGCACAAACAGAGTTCCCAGGCTGGTTGTGGTGGTGCACGCCTTTAATCCCAGCACTCAGGAGGCAGAGGTAGCAGGATCACCATGAGTTCAAAGCCACCCTGAGACTACATAGTGAATTCCAGGTCAGCCTGGGCCAGAGTGAGACCCTACCTCTGGAGGAAAAGAAAATGTGTAGTTCTGTTTAAATCATTTGGGGGATTGTTTGATGAATAAAGTTCTCAAAAAAAAAAAAAAAATTAAGACCAAATGCTCATTGAGTCACAAAGTGGAAGTAGAACTACAGGTTAAAAAGTACCTTCCCCAGGCTAGAGAGATGGCTTAGCAGTTAAGGCATTTGCCTGTGAAGCTTAAAGACCCAGGTTCAATTCTTCAGGTCCCACATAAGCCAGATGCATACCACATGTGTCTGTTGTTCATTTGCAGTGGCTAGAGGCCCTGGCATGCCCAGTCTCACTCACTCTCTTTCTCTCCCTCTCTCTGCCCAAATAAATAAAAGTAAAACTTTTTTAAAAGTACCTGCTGGGGAGGGGGGGGTCTACTGTGGAAGAAGTGGCAGAAAGAATGTAAGAGCCAAAGGAAGGGTAGGACTCCTTACAATGTGCTCCCCCACCCCCAGACACAAAATGGCCTGGGTATCCATGACCTCACAGTGCCTGACACTACCTACACAAGACCATCATAATAGGAAAAGATCATGACATCAAAATAAAAGACTGATTAAGTGGGTGAGGGGATATGATGGAGAGTGGAATTTCAAAGGGAAAGTGAAGGGAGGGAGGGCATTACCATGGGCTATTGTTTACAATCATGGAAGTTAATTAAAAAATTTGAAGAAAGGGCTGGAGAGATGGCTCAGCGGTTAAGCGCTTGCCTGTGAAGCCTAAGGACCCTGGTTCGAGGCTCGGTTCCCCAGGTCCCACGTTAGCCAGATGCACAAGGGGGCGCACGCGTCTGGAGTTCGTTTGCAGAGGCTGGAAGCCCTGGCGTGCTCATTCCCTCTCTCTCCCTCTGTCTTTCTCTCTGTGTCTGCCGCTCTCAAATAAATAAATTAAAAAAAAAAAAACATTGAAGAAAAAAAAGTACCTGCTAGGGAGATTGCCCAGTGGTTAAGGTGCTTGCTTGCAAAACCTAGCGCCATGTAAAGCCAGATGCACCAGGTAGCACATGCATTTAGAATTTGTTTGCAGTGGCTAGAGGCCCTGGTGTGCCCAGCATGTGCATTCATTCATATTTTCTCTCTCTCTCTCTTCCTCTTTCTCTCTTCTCTTGCAAATAATAAATTTAAATACCTTCCAGACTGGAGAGATGGCTCAGTAAAGGCACTTGCATGCAAAGCCTCATGGTCCAGGTTCGATTCCCCAGTACCCACATAAAGCCAGATACAAAAAGTGGTACGTGTATAGGGTTCATTTGCAGTGGCAGGAAATCTCATTTGCCCATTCTCTTCCTCCCTCTCAAATAAAATTTTTTAAAGATACCTTCTGGCTGGAGAGATGGCTTAGCAGTTAAGCACTTGCCTGTGAAGCCTAAGGACCCCAGTTTGAGGGTCAGTTCCCCAGGACCCACGTTAGCCAGATGCATAAGGTGGTGCACACATCTGGAATTCGTCTGCAGTGGCTGGAGGCCCTGGTGCACCCATTCTCTCTCTCTCTCTCTCTCTCTCTCTGCCTCTTTCTCTGTTGCTCTCAAATAAAGTCTTTTTTAAAAAATACTTTCTGCTGGGTGTGGTGGCACATGCCTTTAATCCCAACACTCGGGGGAGGCAAAGGTAGGAGGATCACTATGAGATCAAGGCCACCCTGAGATTATATAGTGAATTCCAGGTCAGCCTGGACCAAAGTGAGACCTTAACTCAAAAAAAAAAAAAAGAAAAAAAGGACCTTCTGAGCCTAAGTCTTGGTGATAATTGCCAGCTGCCTCACAAGGAGCCCTCTGAAACAAGCATCCTTACCCAAGCATTCATACTCTTCCCTAAAATTACTTCAGAAATCAACCATTTACTAGGAAACAACCAATTTAGGGTTAGGCTATGTACATGTAAGACTCCAACTCCACTGGAACGAAGAAGACCTGTTAGTATTCTAGAAACCTGGGCTCTAGGAATAGTTCTCCACTGTAAACCTACTGTAAGAGTTTTTAAGTAGTCTATCTCCTTGTAGCAGTATTGGGAGGCTCCATTGAGAATGATGCCTGTACTTTAGCATAAATGTTAAGTGCACAGTGATGATATAATGGCAAATGAACTTTTAAAAACTCTATTTGCAAGCCGGGTGTGGTGGCGCACACCTTTAATCACAGCACTCGGGAGGTGGAGGTAGAGGTAGGAGGATCACCGTGAGTTCAAGGCCACCCTGAGATGACATAGTGAATTCCAGGATGCATCGAACTTTACGTGGGCATTGGGAAGTAGAACTTGGGTTGTTAGCCTTTATAGGCAAGTGCTCGTAACTGCTGAGCCATCTCTCCAGCCCCACAAATGATGTGTTTGAAGGGCAAGGCAAGGCAGCTGGGAAACAAGATGGGCATGTAAGAATGCAGTGGGGGGATGGGTGTACCAGTGTCTCCTGCCACTGCAAACAAACTCCAGATGTATGTGCCACTTTGTGCATCTGGCTTGATGTGGGTCCTGGGGAACTGAACCCAGACTAGTAGGCCTTGCAAGCACATGCCCTTATCACTGAGCCCTCTCTCCAGCCCCTCAACAAAATTTTTTCAGGGGGGTTTCAAGGTAGATCAGGCTAGTCTTAGGGTGGCCTCAAACTCATGATGATCCTCCTACCTCTACCTCCCAAGTGCTGGCATTAAGACATGTGCCACCACACCTGGCTCTAATTTTTTTTTTATTTCAGCAGGGTCTCACTTTAGCTCAGGCTGACCTGGAATTCACTATGTATTCTCAGGGTAGCCCAGAACTCACAGCAGTCCTCCTACACTCTGCCTCCCAAGTGCTGGGATTAAAGGCATGGACCATCCTAAAATTTTTTTTTTAAGCAGAGTGTTACTCTAGCCCAGGCTAGCCTCGAACCCATGATGATCCTCCTACCTCAGCCTCCTGAGAGAAATATTCTTAAAAGGTAAGAGTCTATGAATAACTTGGTGGTATTGTACTTATGTGCGATGCCCTAAATTCAGTCTCACAACCACAGCTTTCAAGGTTTTGCTCAAAAGTCTCAGAACCATGCTAGGCTTAGTGCTGCATGCCTTTAATCCCAGCATTCAGGAGGTAGAGGTAGGAGAATGGTTGTGAGTTTGAGGCCACCCTGAGATTACAGAGTGAATTCCAGGTCAGCCTGGGCTAGAGTGAGACCTTACCTGGGGGGGGGGGGAACAGCAGAAAAGTTCTAATGAAGGAGCAATTTGAAGAGCTCCTGGACTCCTAGAGGCATTCGGACAGGCAGCCGTGGAGCGGGGTACTGGCTGCTGTGAACTCATTAAAGTACGCTCAGCCCTGGCGTTGGAGCTACTGGGCTACAGGCACAGGAGGCCATTTAGTGCCTTTGCTTTCAAGGCTGGAAGTCACATGACTTCCCACTCTAGAAAATGAGTAGTGTCATTGTTGAACAGTTCCTCATTGTGTATAAGAACTAGTGCCTAGGATTGGGAAATAGCTCAGTTGGCAAAGTAGGCATGTTGCAAATACCTACACATGTGCCACTTTTTTGTAGGGGGGTAAGGTCACACTCTAGCCCAGGCTGACCTGGAATTCACTCTGTATTCTCAGGGTGGCCTCGAACTCATGGCGATCCTCCTACCTCTGCCTCCCGAGTGCTAGGATTAAAGGCGGGCACCACTACACCCGGCTTTTTCTTTTTTTTTAAAATTATTTCACAGAGAAAGAGAAGGGGCAGATAGAGAATGGGCATGCCAGGGCCTCCAGCCACTGCAGACGAACTCTGGTTTTCTCCACATTCAAAGAACGCTATTGACAGTTGTCTGTTTTGAACTGATGGAAGCATCCAAACAAAGCTTAGGATGTGGGGGAGAGGGGATGTCTTCTTTGAAGGGCAGAGGTTGATTGGTTTATTTTAGGGATCTTCCTTGATTGTCCATCCTACTGAGGTAATGTCTTGCTTGAACCCAGAGCTTGATTCAGCTCACTCTGACTAGCCTGCTCTGGGGATGCCTGTATCTGCTTGCTGAGCACTGGAATTGCAGGCAGCCTACCAAGACCTGAATTTACCTAAGTGCCGGTGGGCGGGGGGGGGGGGGGTTCTGAACTCCAGTACTGGTGCTTGAGCAGCAAGCGCATTATCCTCTGAGCCAGCTCCAAGGCTTATTCTTCCGAACTCCTGGTTGGCCATTGCCCTTGGCAGTGCTCAGTGAACGATTAGAATGGAAAAAAATGGTTTGGCCGCTGAAGAGACGGCTTATTGGTTCAGGCACTTGGCTGCAAAGCCCAAGTACCCATGTTCCACTTTCCAAGTCCCGTGTAAGCAAGACGCACAAGGTGATGCAAGTGTGCAAGGTCGCACATGTGCACAAGGTGGCGCACACATCTGGAGTTTGACTGTAATATCTGGAGGCCCTTGGCACACCAGCTTGCTCGCTCACTCTTGTTCTCATTAAAAAAAAAAAAAAAATTAAGCCAGGTATGGTGGCACACACCTTTAATCCCAACACTCGAGAGGCAGAAGCAGGAGGAGATTGTGGAGTTCGAGGCCATCCTGAGACTACATAGTGAATTTCAGGTCAGCCTGAGTCAGCATGAGACCCTACCTCAGAACCCCCCCCCCAAAAAAAAAACTACAAACAAAACATTTTTAAGACTATTTTTAAAAAGCTAGGCTGGAGAGATGGCATAGCAGTTAAGCGCTTGCCTATGAAGCCTTAGGACCTCAGTTTGAGGCTCGATTCCCCAGGACCCACATTGGCCAGATGCACAAGGAGGCACACGCATATGGAGTTCGTTTAGAGGCTGGAGGCCCTGTCGTGTCCATTCTCTCTCTCCTCTCTCTGCCTCTTTCTCTCTGTGTTGCACTCAAATAAGAATTTAAAAAAAAAAAAAGTTTTTAAATAAAAGCTGAGGGGGGCTGGAGAGATGGCTTAGCGGTTAAGCACTTGCCTGTGAAGCCTAAGGACCCTGGTTCGAGGCTCGGTTCCCCAGGTCCCATGTTAGCCAGATGTACAAGGGGGCGCACGCGTCTGGAGTTTGTTTGCAGAGGCTGGAAGCCCTGGCGCACCCATTCTCTCTATCTCCCTCTATCTGTCTTTCTCTGTCTGTCGCTCTCAAATAAATAAATTTTTAAAAAATTTAAAAAAAAAAAGCTGAGGGGCTGGAGAGATAGCTTAGTGTTAAGATGTATGCCTGTGAAGCCTAAAGAACCAGGTTTGATTCTCCAGGTCCCATGTAAACCAGATGCACATGGTAGCTCATGTGTCTGTAGTTCATTTGCTGTGGCTGGAATCCCTGGCATGTCCATTCTCAAATAAATGTCTCAAATAAATAAATAAAATGTTTTTTTTAAAAAAAGCTGAAAATCTTTTGTTTTCCAGGTAGGGTCACACTCTATAGCTATGGCTGACCTGGAACTCACTCTGTAGTTCCAGGCTGGCCTGAAACAGTGATCCTCCTACCTTTGCCTCCCGGGTGCTGGGATTAAAGGTGCGCACCACCACACCAGGCTGGCCTAAAACCTTTGAGTGCCTTCCCTCTCAGGGCCTTCTGGTCTTTTCAGTCATTGAACGTGTCCTACGGTGAATTTAGCTGTGTAAGACTCATGTTATGCTCCAGCCGACCCTCTCCTCCCCAAGGAAACGGCAAACACTTTGATTGCGCTGCCCTTTATTTCCTAGGATGGAAGTATCTTCAATCACATCCTGGTTCTCAGAGTCCCGTGTTGTTCAGGTTTTCAGCCCCTCGCAGAGATGGTTCAGGGAGGCCCGCTGGCCAGGTGGTCAGTGTCCCTTTCAAGGGGATACACCATGAAGATGACATTGTCACACGGAGGGATGGCCGGATGATCTGGTCTGACTACCTCAAAGCCCAGGTAGCTAAAGGCTCGCAGCAGGGCACCTGTGGAAGGACAGACAGGGTGGTCAGAGCGCTCACTGAGGCTCAGCCACACACACGCTCAGGTTTCTTCCGCCTGGGAAGCCTCCTGCATACAGGTGTACAGCGTGCCTTGGAGGGAGGCAGACACAGGCTTAACGCTTGCTTGTATCATGAGTTAACCCTTGTGGTCATCAGTTTTCTCATTTGTAAAATGGGGTTATCAGAACCTTCTTCACAGAATTTAAGACTAAGGGTGGCCAGGCGTGGTGGCGCACACCTTTAATCCCAGCACTTGGGAAGCAGAGGTAAGATGATGGCCACGAGTTCTAGGCCACCCTGAGACTACATAGTGAGTTTCAAGTCAGCCTGCGCTAGACTGAGACCCTACCTCAAAAATAAATAAATAAATAAATAGAGGGTGATATTTTGAGTGTTAAACATGATGGCATGGTAAATTCTCAAGTAGTATCCACTGCTGACGGTTATTGACCAGCCTTTGTTTCTTTGAGCCTGGTTCTCATTTACACAGCCTAATCTGGTCTCAAAACTCTCTCAGTTCTCTCCTGCCTCAGGTGGGATTTCGGACGTGCAGTACCATGCCCAACCAGCTCATCCTGTGCTTAATTCCAACAGAGTACTCTCTCTGAGGGAAGAGGGTATGTGTGGTTTCTATAATGTGTTGTTCCAAGCATCTGGTTGCGTTTATTTTTTTGAATTTTTTGAGGTAGGGTCTTGCTCTAGCCCAGGCTGACCTGAAGTTCACTATGCAGTCTCAGGCTGGCCTCGAACTCACAGCAATCCTCCTATCTCTGCCTTCTGGGATTAAAGGTGTGCTCCACAGCACCCAACTTGTGGTTGCAGTTATTCCTACCTTATACCTATCCCCTTTACACCATAGGTGCCTGATACACTTTGTCCCCTGACTGGGTTCTGTGTGATTTCACTAGTGCTCCCTCAGTTTGGTCTCTGATACCACCTGCAGGGCCTTCCTGATAGTCCCTGTGTAACAACACTGAGCAGGATGTTAGGTGCCTTAGCTTTCTTTGTGGTAGGAGGGAAGAACATCTCTGAAATGCCAGAGACTATGTTTAAGTCTTTGTAGGTTTTGTTTTCTTTGAGGTAGGGTCTTACTCTAGCCCAGGCTGACCTGGAACTCACTCTGTAGTTCCAGGCTGGCCTCGAACTCATGACAATCCTACCTCTGCCTCCTGAAAGGCATGCTCCACCACTGGTAATGAGGCTGCCTTTTTCTTTTATTTTTAAAGAGTAGGAAAGGAATTCCCTTTAAGGGAGCCCCAACACAAAGGGCAGGGAAGGGCAGCAGGTCCCACCTCTGTCCTTCCGATCTTTGGGGAAGTTCACAAACACCGAGTTCACGTTGGTCTTCTCCTCCACATACTGCAGTGTTGCTGTCAAACTAGGGGCCAGAGAGGAAAGGGCAATGAAATATTAAAAGCTGGGAAGAAATGAGGGTCATCTTTTGCTCTCTGTCCAAACTAGGAAATCAAAGGTATTGTGTCCCAGGAGGCTCTTGGGAGAAAGGACTGTTAAGCAGCTGGAAAGTATTCATCTAGTTTTGGACCCTCACTTTGGTGTTAATGATTATCTGAATTCAGCAACTTCCCATAGACTGATTCCTTGAACCCCAGATCCTAGCTCAATTTAAAGGCTGGTCTGCAAGCTGCTTGAGCGCCAGAGTCAGCCCCACCCACCTACTGGGACATCATAAAAGCACAGAGGCCCCACCTCTTCCCTCCCCCCACCCATCCAGCTCAGTCACCTTTCCCGGTCGATTTGATCCAAGGTTTGGTCTGGGATATCCAGGAAGAGCTGTTGGTTACAAAGACGGCCGTGCCACTTGATAGAGGAATGGGGAGTGAGGCGGAAGTGAAAGTCTAACTGCACGGGCTCCTGGGGAAGCAGGGGGTCACTGCTCAGCACTGTCAGGTTCCCAGCCTTGGAAAGAAAGAAACAGGAGGAGGATAGTCAAGGAGGGCTGGATGGAGGCACCTGGGGGAGGTGGGGTCAGCATCTTAGAGACGGACAGAATCCCTTACTCCTAGGAATAGCCAGCCTTGTTAAAACTGAGTTCTACCTCATGTTACATGGTGGAAGAGCTGGGACTGTCATACCCTGCAAGTTCATGTGGAAATAAAGCTTCGTCATCCATAACTTAATCACCTTGAACTTGTGATCCACCACTGCCTTGTCTTCTTGAGGGGCCAGGTTATATACGCTTTCACCACTAGCTCTGAATTGCTTTATGCCCCCAAGTCATACAACAGGCTGCTCTATTTTTGTTCCCATTTTTCTCATGCCAGTTGTCGCACTGGCTATATGACCTTAGGATCTCCAGACCAGAATCCTTGTTTATAAAGCTTGTAGATTTTACGCATGAGCCGGGAGGTCCCACCCACCTCCAGTGTTCTATGACTTTCAACTAGCGAAAGCTCCCTCCCCACCAACTCTTATTCCAGCAAGCAAGGGGCTCTCTCACAAAACCAGCTCACAGCCCAGTTACCTACCCAGTATAGTTCTTTCAGCTGCTCATGGTCTTCTCCCTGTCTGGTGCTGCTGCCCACCTTGGGGCCCCCTGGAGTCTCAGCAGCACGGGAGGCAGCAAGTAGGGAGACAGCACTGAGGCCGGAGTGTCAGGTCCTCCTGTTCCTTGTAAGTGATGCTTGTCGAGAAAGATAAACCCACGTTAGGTACCCATAGGACCAGCCTCTGGCACGGTTTTCTTTATTGGCTAGGGGAAAATGCCTGTTCATTTTCCCAGGCGAGGAGGAAAATGTCTACAAATTTCATGCCAGACTTCCACCCTGCCACTGGGGAAGTTAAAATTCTTCTCTCTTCCCTTAATGTACAGATTCTCAAGCTAAAGGAAAACAAGTACCTTTTATAGCAGCAAGGCAGCATCTTCTCCCGGAGGGTGATCCGGTACTTGTAGCAGTAGAGGTAATAGGCGTATGGTGACCAGATCGGGTAGAGGTAGTTCCGTGTTTTTCCCCTCTTGACGTAAGAAAGGGAGTAGAGAGAGGGCCGGGACCTGATGCAAGGCAGCTTCTCTGGTCAGTGCCTCCCCGCGGCAAAGTGAGCTCCAGGGGTTGGGTGGCAGAATTTCAAGCCACCCTGCCCACTGTGACCTGGCAGGGTCTATGACATAGACAAAGGGTCGGCCCTGATGTCACTTCTGCTGCCTCCCGACCCCACCCTGTCCCCTTAACCCTGGTTCCTGCTCAACTAGGATAGGTTTTCCAACTTTTAAAACTTCTGCACCAGTTGACAAACTGCCCCTCCTGAACACCACTGTACACACCGCTCTGGCCTGCCCTCTGGGACGCCCCTTTCTGAAGTCCAGCCACAGAGGCCTGTCTGAGGCTTCAGTAGGCTTGCGAGGCCCTGAGCCAGCGCTGACTGACTGCTCAGCTGTTTGACAGTGCAGTGTTCATATAGTCATCCTCCCCCAGAACCCCGGGAAGCAACTACAGCCTGTGAACAAATCCCCAGCGTAACCCCCCCTCCCCCCCAGTGAGCCAGGCATACCCATCTATCATCCCAGACTCAGGAAACAGACCAGCTGTGGCTACACAGCAAGACCCTGTCTTAAAACCAAAAAGAAAAGAGAAGAAGCAGCCAGGCTTGGTGGGACATGCCCAGCACTCGGGAGGCAGAGGTAGGAGGGTCACTGTGACTTTGAGGCCAGCCTGAGACTACATGATGAATTCCAGGTCAGCCTAAGATAGAGCAAGACCCTACCTCAAAAAAACAAAATAAATAAATGAAAATAATAAGGAAAAGATGTCATTTTTAAAATTGTCATTAGGGCTGAAGAGATGGCTTAGTGATTAAAGGCAATTTCCAACAAAGCCAAAGGACCCAGCTTTGATTCCCTGGAACCCACATACACCAGATGCATAAAGTGGTGCATACATCTGGAGTTCATTTGTAATGGTTAGAGGCCCTGGCTTACCCATTCTCTCTCTCTCATAATTAAATAAAAGTAAAATATTTACAAAAACTGTTCAGGAGCTGGAGAAATTGCTTAATGGATAAGGCGCTTGACTGCAAAGCCTAAGGACCCATGTTCTGCTCTCCAGATTCCACGTTAGCCAGACACACAAAGATGAGGCAAGCGCAAGGTCACACATGCCCACTAGGTGGCGCAAGCGTCTGGAGTTTGATTGCAGTGGCTGAGGCCCCGCCATTTCTCTCCCTCCCTCTCTCTCTCTCTAAAAATAAATATTTAAAAAAACTATTCAGTGGATGGGCTGGAGAGGTGGCTTAGTGGTTAAGTGCACAAGGTGGCACATGCATCTGGAGTTCGTTTGCAATGGCTGGAGGCCCTGGCATGCCCATTCTCTTCCCCTCTCTCTCTCTTTCTGCTTCTTTCTCTCACTCTGTATGTAGTTCCAGGCTGGGCCCAAAGTCACAACAATCCTCCTAAGTGCTGGGATTAAAGGCCAGTACCACACCCGACCAATAGTGTTAATTGAAAATCCTCCCAAGTGCTGGGATTAAAGGCCAGTACCACACCTGACCAATAGTGTTATTGAAAACTGATAACACAGAGATGGCACCAGAGATAGAGTCAAAATTTATTCATGTTGACATGGGCTCAGAGGAATAACTTCCAAAGCCTGAGTTCCAAGCCTCTAATAGCTCAGGTTTTTTTTTTTGGGGGGGGGGTGGCTTTTTAAGAGGTAGGGTCTCACTCTAGTCCAGGCTGACTTGGAATTCACTTTGGAATCTCAAAGTAGCCTTGAACTCAAGGCAGTCCTCCTACTTCTGCCTCCCAAGTGCTGGGATTAAAGACCTGCCCCTCCACGCAGGCTAGCTCAGAGGTTTTATACACAGTATGGCAGGCAGTCTGACATCACCTTGAATTTTTTGCACTATTGGTGAGTTACAAGTTTCCAAGGTTACATGACTTTGGGGTACAAACAGAAAATTCCTTAGCTATCAATCATTGATAAGACAGTACAAAGTAGAACAGAAAGATGTTTGTTCAGGGGTGTTTGTGTCTGTGGCTGCACTAACTAGGTAACATAGGAGCAGGGTGCAGCTGCATAGGTAGGGAGACTTGGGGTCAAGCTGTCTCCCTGGTAAAGCTTGTACAGTAGGAGTTGTTTTAGAGGGCTGGAGGAATGGCTTAGTAGATAAGGCACTTGCCTGTGAAGACTAAGGATCTGGGTTCGATTCTCCAGGCCCCGGGTCAGCCGGATGCACATGCATCTGGAGTTCGTTTGCAGTGGCTAGAGGGCCTGGTGTAGCCATTCCCACTCTCTTTAATAAATAATTTTTTTAAAAAAAGTAAAATTAAAAATAGAAATTCTTTTAGACGATCACCTGGGTCTGGTTTCTTTGCTAAATTTCTCCTACCACAGCAGTTCTTTTTCTGAGTGGTTTAAGTCCCTTGTGTTTTAGAATTCCATAACTATTAGTTTACATGCTGCAGTGCAATAATTAAGGATTAGGCTTGTTCTGGAGGTCGGCAGAGTTTCCCAGAGGGTCCTATCATTTTACCACGTTTATTTATTTTTAAAAATTTTTCATTTATTTGCCAGCTGGGAAAGAATAGACATACCAGGGCCTCCTGCCTCTGGGAAATAACACATCAGCCACTTTGTGCATCTGGCTTTACATGGGTACTGGGGAATCGAACCGGGTGTTGGTGGTTGCAAGCAAGCCCCTTTAACTGCTAAGCCATCTCTCCAGCTCTCTACCATTGGCAGGTAGATTTAAAGGGAAGTGGAGAGACGCACCCTTCCTTTAAAGTGTTCAGTAATTACAGATTGTCAGAATTAGAAGTGACTTCGGATAGCAACCAGCGCTAAAACCTACATAGGGGGCTGGAGAGATGGCTTAGCGGTTAAGCGCTTGCCTGTGAAGCCTAAGGACCCCGGTTCGAGGCTCAGTTCCCCAGGTCCCACGTTAGCCAGATGCACAAGGGGGCGCACGCGTCTGGAGTTCGTTTGCAGCGGCTGGAAGCCCTGGCGCGCCCATTCTCTCTCTCTCCCTCTATCGGTCTTTCTCTCTGTGTCTGTCGCTCTCAAATAAATAAATAAATAAAATGAATTAAAAAACCTGCATAGGCCCTAACTGGCCTACAGATTGTAATGTGGGCCATCCTAGCTTCGAACTGGACAGGCTCCTCCTGCCTGTGCCTCCCGCGGGCTGGGATGGACGGCAGGTGTGTGCCACCGCGCTCCGGCCTTAACTGTCCAGAGGTTTTGGCACTTAGTGCACTTAATGCTCATTCTATTATGTGTCAGTAACTATGGGCGTGGAGGCGGCCGCCTTTTAATCCCAGCACTCGGGAGGCAGAGCTAGGAGGATCACCGTGAGTTCAAGGCCACCCTGGGATTACATACATAACTGCAGGTCAGCCTGGGCTAGAATGAGACCCTACCTCGAAACACCAAAAAAAAAAAAAAAAAAAAAGAACAAGACCTGGACAGTGAGAAAAGTAAGGGGCGGCTCTCCCTGCAGCTGGCCCTCCGGCTGCGCTCAGCGCCAGGACCGCAGCAGCGCCCACGGCCGAGCGGCTCAGGCGCGCCGCGGGCAGCCCCGGGGCCTCCCAGCCGCCGGCGCCGGTCCTTCCTGCGCACGCGCGTCCTTGCGCGCATGCGTCCGCGCCTGTGCCTGGCCGCGCACATCATGGCGGGCGCGCTGGTGGCGGCGGGTAGAGCGCTGCTGTGCGCGAGCGCGGCGCGGCCGGCGCAGGCGGGAGTCCGGAGGCCGCTGATGGAGAGGAGCGTCCCGGGGCTGGAGCGCGACTTCAGCTTGTGTCAGCAGAGGGTGAGGGCGGGCTCGGGGTGGGCCGTGGGGGGACCGGGTCATGGCGAGGCGGGTGTCCCCGGGAAGCCTCGCTCACCCTCGCCTCCCCGACCCGCCAGAGCACGGTCGTGGTGGAGCGCTGGTGGAAGGTGCCGCTGGCCGGCGAGGGCCGCAAGCCGCGCCTGCACCGGCGACACCGTGTCTACAAGCTGGTGGAGGACACGAAGCACCGGCCCAAGGACAAGCTGCAGCTCATCCTCACGCAGTCTGTGGAGGGTAAGGCCCCCGCCGCCCAGGTGCTTCCGCCGCGTCCTCAGGGCCTGTCTTTTTTTTTTAGAAGAGACACGGAGCCGTAGAACAGTGCTTACCTGCAAAGCCTAGCGACCCGAGTTCGATTCCCCAGGACCCACGTTAAGCCATGCATCTGGAGTTCGTTTGCTGGGGCTGCAGGCCCTGGCGTGCTCATTCTTCTCTCTCTCTCTCTCTGTCTTAAATAAATAATATATATTTTTGGCCTCCAGCACGGAAAATTAAACTGTGGTTGCAAGAATGTTAACGGTGTGTTAATAGACAATACTAAATTTTTACACCAGATCCTTTTTTAAAAAAATATATAATTAACAACTTCCATGACTGTACACAATATCCCATGGTAATGCCCCACCCACTTTCCCCTCTGAAACTCCACTCTCCATCATATCCCCTCCCCCTCTCAATCAGTCTCTCTCTTATTTTGATGTCATCATTTCCTCCTATTATGATGGTCTTGCTACACCATATTTTAAACTAATTAGCACTCTAGTCAGCATAGTTCCTAAAAACTGAATTAGCTTTTTCTTTTTTGAGGTAGTGTTTCTCTCTAGTTCAGGCTGACCTGAAATTCTATTCTCAGGGTGGCCTTGAACTCATAACGATCCTCCTGCATCTGCTTCTGGGTGCTGGGAGTAAAGGCATGTGTCACTAGCTTGGCAGAATTATAATTCTCCCCCCCAGGTAGGGCAGGGCAGCATCAAACACAAGGCAATCCTCCTATCTCTGCTTCCCAGAGTGCTGCGATTAAAGGCATGAGCCGCCTTTATTATTATTATTATTTATTTGAGAGCGACAGACAGAGAAAGAGGCAGATAGATAGATGATTGATTGATTGATAGATAGATAGAAAGGAAGGCCACGCCACGCCAGGGACTCTAGCCACTGCAAAGGAACTCCAGACGTGTGCGCCCCTTGTGCATCTGGCTAACATGGGTCCTGAGGAATCGAGCCTCGAACCGGGGTCCTTAGGCTTGACAGGCAAGCGCTTAACCTCCAAGCCATCTCTCCAGCCCAGAATTAGCTTTTTTTTTTTTTTTTTTTTTTTTTTTTTTTTGCCTTTGTTTTCAAATTTTATGTTCAAGGAGGGAGGGAGAAGTAGAGGCTAATATCTGTCAGGACCTGACAACACAGTGTAATGGGTTGATTCTTTCAAGCTCACATAAGGTAGGGGAGAGCCACGGCCTCCAGCCACTGCAAATGAGCTCCACATGCATGCACCACTTTGACTGCGGATTAAACCCACATCATTAGGCTTTGCAAGCAGTCACCTTAACCACTGAACCATCTCTCCAGCCCTTGTTTGCCTTTTTTTTTCTTGTGTGACTCTTTATTTATTTATTTATTTATTTTTGGTTTTTCAAGGTAGAGTCTCACTCTAGCTCAGGCTGACCTGGAACTAACTATGTAGTCTCAGGGTGGCCTCGAACTCACGGCGATCCTCCTACCTCTGCCTCCCGAGTGCTGGGATTAAAGGTGTGCGCCACCACGCCCGGCTATTTTATTTTATTTTAAAAGTTTTATTAGCATTTTCCATGATTATAAAAAAAAATCCCATGGTAATTCCTTCCCTCCCCCCAGAATTAGCTTTTTTTTTTTTTAAATATTTTATTTATTTATTTGAGAGCGACAGACACAGAGAGAAAGACAGAGGGAGAGAGAGAATGGGCATGCCAGGGCTTCCAGCCTCTGCAAACAAACTCCAGACGCGTGCGCCCCCTTGTGCATCTGGCTAACGTGGGACCTGGGGAACCGAGCCTTGAACCGGGGTCCTTAGGCTTCACAGGCAAGCGCTTAACCGCTAAGCCAACTCTCCAGCCCTAGCATTTTTTTTTAAAAAGAATAAAAACCTTGATAAAATAAGGAATTTTTTTTATTTTGTGCCCTTTGGTGATCCTGGAAATGGATCCAGGGCATCAATAAGCTGTTTACCACTGAGCTGAACCCCAGGCTGGTCATCTTTTCTGTGACAGCACCTGGATAGTTTCCATCTAGTGTTTCTGTTCTCACTGGCAGAGCTTGGAGTCCGGGGTGACGTGATCTCGGTGAAGAAATCTGTGGGCCGCAATCGGCTTCTTCCCCAGGGGCTGGCTGTGTATGCATCCCCTGAAAACAAGAAGCTGTTTGAGGCTGAGAAATTGGTAAGCTCAAAGGATAGAGGGATTCCGGGGGAGTACAACCAAGGTTTCCTTTGGAAACCTACTTTGTTGTTGTTGTTTTGGTTTGGTTTGGTTTGCTTTAGTTTTAAGTTCATTTACTTATTTTTAGACAAACTTTATACGTGTATATGATGTACTTTGATCACATTCACCCCCCCCCATTGTCTCTTTGTGTCCTTCAGTGGAAGACCTTTCTCCTTTTTTTTTTTTTTTTTTTTGAGATTTTGTAAGGAATCTTTTTTTCATTTGCTTTCTTTTTCTTTTTCTTTTTTTTGATTATTACCTTTTTTTAAAATTTTTGTTAGCATTTTCCATGATTATAAAAAAATCCCATGGTAATTCCCTCCCTCCCCTCCCCCACTTTAGTTTTTTTGAGGTTGGGTGGTTCTCTAGTCCAGGCTGACCTGGAATTCACTATGTAGTCTCAGGGTGACCTCGAACTCACGGTGATCCTCCTACCTCTGCCTCACAAGTGCTGCGGTTAAAGGTGTGCACCACCACGCCCAGCCTGGTTCCTTCCTTTTGATAGTTAAAGATCAAGTAAGAACTAGAGTGAGGAGCCAGAAGCCTAGTGTGTCCCCAACATAGTAAGACCTTGGTGTTATCTAACATGAGTTCTTTTCTTCAATGTTATCTTCATCTTTTCTAGCTGAGACAAGAAGGAAAACTAGAGAGGATCCAGACAAAAGCCGGAGAGGTGGTAAGGAGAAAGTTTTTATTTACTCATCACTTAGAGAAGTCATGAACCTTTTCCTTTTTTTCTTTTAAGCTTTTCCAAGGTAGGGTCTCACTCTAGCCCAGGCTGACCTGGAACTAACTCCTTTGGTATCAGGCTAGCCTTGAACTCACATTAATCCTCCTACCTCTGCCTCCTGAGTGCTGGGATTAAAGTCATGCACCACCACACCCATATATATATATATGTATATATATATATACATATATATTTTTAAATATATTTACTGGAGCATGTGTGAGAGACTGAGTGTACCAAGGTCTCTTGGCACTGTATACACCAAACTCATGTGCCATTTTGTACATCTGGCTTTACTTGGGTACTGATTCAAATCCAAGTCAGCCTGCTTTGCAAGCAAAGGCCTTTAATTGCTGAGCCATCTCCATAGCCCATAGGATTTCTTATCACTGCAAATGAATGCCCATTCATTTTTATGTGGGTGGCTGGGGAATTGAACCAGGGTTGAGGTTATAGATGTGTCTATCACCTCCAGTTACTTAAAATAGAAGGTGTATATAGTATAATATTGGGAAACATGGCTGAAAAACCGATTGGAACCTTCAAATAATGAATTTATACTTTTTTTTTTTTTAGTGGGAAGAAGGGGTTTATTTCAGGCTTACAAATTAGGGAATTGAACCAGGGCCATCAGACTTCACAAGCAGCACCTTTAACCACTGGGCCATCTTTCCAGCCCTATACTTCATTCTGTATGTAGGGAAGAGCCATGGATGGAGTGTAAGTAGGATTGAAAGGCTGAAAACGTTGGGTGAAAACAGCCTGAAATCCTCAGTGTACTAGGATCCCCCACCAGGAATGGTCCTAACTCTAACAACAGCCTCTCTCTCTCCTTGCCTAGAAATGGCAAAATGTAGATGATACCCCCTGCAAAGTCTTAATAAACACCTTCCTTCCATATCAACCTTGAGACACTAAGAATGTGTCCTATTTATTTTTATTTTATTTTTTGCCTGTCCTGGAAGCAGACCAGAAACTATGCCCTTTCCCTAAAATTTCAGACCTTGTGACTTTTTTTTTTTTTTTTTTTTGGTTTTTCGAGGTAGGGTTTCACTCTAGTCTCGGCTAACCTGGAATTCACTCTGGAATTCTCAGGGTGGCCTCGAACTCACAAAGATCCTCTTACCTCTGCCTCCTGAGTGTTGGGATTCAAGGCGTGTGCCATCAGGCCCGGCTGACTTTGTGACTCTTAATTCTAAACCGGCCCCAATTTTTATTCCTTTTTAGACAGTGAAGTTTCTAAGAAGCTGTCACCTGGAAGTGGGGATGAAGAACAATGTCAAATGGGAGCTAAACCCCGAAATAGTTGCCCGACATTTCTTCAAGAATGTGAGTGACCCGAATACCACCATTCCCTTGAGGGCAGAAGCTACCTCTGGGATGGAGCCCTGAAATTGAAATTTTCCCCTAATCATGTAGATCCTCTCTAGCCTAGGCAGACCTAGAACTCACTCTGTAGCTCCAGGTTGGCCTCAGCTAGCTGTGTGCGTTCTTCCTACTCAAGGCAAGTGCCACCACACTCAGATGAAACCTTTTTCGGAAAGGGTGTGACCACGTAGCTATATGTACTTAGGGAAAGTATTGGCTCATTTGTAGGGGAAGTGAGGGAAGTGGCTAAGAACTAAAGATAGATACCAGATTTAATTTTAGGAAAGGTGGTGATTTTCATTTATTTAATTATTTTTGATTTTTCAAGGTAGGGTCTCACTCTAGCCCAGGCTGACCTGGAATTCACTATGTATTCTCAGGTGGCCTCGAACTCACAGCAATGCTCCTACCTCTGCCTCCCGAGTGCTGGCATTAAAGGTGTGCACCACCATGCCTGGCCGCTTTCCATTTATTTTCTCTCAACCTAAGAGGAGCCTCACATGATTTACTGGAGCGTTGTTACTTTCGTAGATGATGTAGTTTTGGTCTCAAGGCCTAGTTCTCTTTGTAAATCCACCTCCCTTTCTAAGAACTGAAGATTATCATAAGTGGAGGTCTGTGTCCTCCCACAAGGTCAGCCAGAGTGAATTCCCCAGCTTTATTCACCCTTGTGTAGGAAATTATACAGCTATCTTTTTTTTTTTAACCTAAAATTCACTATGTAGTTTCAGGGTAGCCTTGAGCTCACAGCGATCCTCCTACTTCTGCCTCCTGAGTGCTTGGACGAAAGGTGTGCACCACCATGCCTAGCTAGGACTACATGAGGTTGCCTGGAGTAACAGCCAGAAGAGTTTATTTGGTTGTTGGTTTGTTTTTGCAGCTTGGAGTTGTGGTTGCCCCACATGCATTGAAGTTACCAGAAGAACCCATCACACGGTGGGGTGAATACTGGTGTGACGTGACAGTGAGTGTTTCTCACCAGAGGCTGGGGTTGGGGGGCTGCCAGCTCTGCCTGACTGATCTCTTAAGGGTTTTTGTTTTTTGTGTGTGTTTAGGTCAATGGGCTCGACACCGTGAGAGTTCCTATGTCTGTAGTGCTCTTCGAGAAGCCAAAGACCAAAAGATACAAGTACTGGCTAGCCCAGCAAGCCGCCAAGAGCATGGCCCCCACTGACTCCCAGACCAGCTGAACCTGCCAAGCAGAGACAGAAGATGGGAGCAAAAATGGCCCGGCCCCTCTGATGTCCACCTCAACTCTGACCACTGTCGGTCTTCCAGGACATAGGGACACGTCTGACTGAAGTGCTTATGCTTGTTGAGGTCCCACGTCTGCCATCTCCCTGTGGATGAAGCACTCGCCATGCTGAGGAGTCCTGACTTTGCTCCCAGAACCCACATGGAAAGCCAGAGGCAGGCTGGGCCTCTCATCCCGCCCACCGACGGCCAGCGGGTGGCAGTGAGCTGACAGGCAGAGGAGTGTTGTGGAAGCTCGTGCTGACTGCAGCAAGGGAGGCGACAGGTGAGGACTGACACAGAAGGCGTCTTCTGGTTTGCATATGCGCACTGTGGTGCATGTACACACACAAATAATAAAAAATCCGTTAAAAAGAAGGACCAGGTGTAGATGTGACCAGCTGAGCTCAGGGCACTGCAGCGGTCCCGTCTTAGCCATCTCTTCCATCGGAGCGCACTGGGACAAGTGGAAAGAGCTGGCCCTTGACTTGTTCTTTTCATGCAGACTGAGCTTCTGTATCCTACAGAAATCGAGCGCTGTGGGACAGGAGGTTGCTGAGGGTGAGAGGCACTTGCTTGCAGAGCCTGTTAGCCCAGGTATAAACCAGATGCAAAACATGGTACAGGCATCTGGCTTTCATTTGTTCTGCAGCAGCAAGAGGCCCTGGCACACTCCTGCACATACACACCTGTCGAAATAGCCACTAGGGGAATTGTGAGCTGTGAGAACAAGACTAGGGCCCGAGGTACATTTATCCCCTGCACTGCACCCTGGTCCATAATGGTGCTTCATGTGCCAGAGACCCAACATCAGACAGCACTTACTGTGCAGCACTCACTGTAACATGTGGGCATATCTCCAACACGTGTGATGTTTATAGGTTGTAAGGTCCTGTGGGGTTGACAGGTAATAACTACCTTAAATATTGGTCATGGTGTTTCAGGGTCTTTTTGATTAGGGATGTAGTTTTTCACCTGAAAGTTCAGGAAGGCTTATACTGCTGTCCATAAAGGAGTTGCGCTATACAAACTGGCCTTCCATGTTAGGCATGATGGTGCAGATTTGTAATCCCAACACTCAAGAAACCAGCTGAAAGATTAATTCAAGGCTAGCCTCAAAAATTTTTCTCCCAACATAACTATAAAGTCACATTGAATTAAGAATATTTATCAGGGCTGGAGAGATGGCTTAGCGGTTAAGCGCTTGCCTGTGAAGCCTAAGGACCCCGGTTCGAAGCTTGGTTCCCCAGGTCCCACGTTAGCCAGATGCACAAGGGGGCGCACGCGTCTGGAGTTCGTTTGCAGAGGCTGGAAGCCCTGGCGCGCCCATTCTCTCTCTCCCCCTCTATCTGTCTTTCTCTCTGTGTCTGTCGCTCTCAAATAAATAAATAATAATTTAAAAAAAAAAAGAATATTTATCAACAAGCCAGGCGTGGTGGTGCACGCCTTTAATCCCAGCCCTCAGGAGGCAGAGGTAGGATCACTGAGTTCAAGGCCACCCTGAGACTACATAGTGGATTCCAGGTCAGCCTGTACTAGAGTGAGACTCTACCTCAACCCCCCCCCCAAAAAAAAAACAAAAAACTTTTTAAACAGGCCAGGTATGGTGGCACACAGCTTTAATCTCAGCACTCGGGAATCAGATTAGGAGGATCACTGAGTTCAAGGCCAGTCTGAGACTGTAGTGAATTCCAGGTCAGTCTGGGCTCGAGGAGAAGAAAGCCTGGCGTCACCTCTGGCTTCCCGTGCACTAGTGCGCCTACACGTGGAGCATGCACGCACGTGCAAAAAATAAGGAACTTCTAGATATGAAAAATACGTCTGAAACAAAGAACACCCCAGGTAGAACTGCCTCTGGGCAGCTGGAGTAGGTGCAGTTCGCGCCTAGTAAGCAGACATCACGTGAAGCGCACATCAAGACAACGAAGGGTAGAAGACAACACACTGGCTAGGAACCTCAGCCCCGCGGACCAAAGTACTGTGAGTTTTCTTCTGGCCTCACTTAGCTCAGAATTGGAGCAGACACCAGCAGCCTGGAAATGCCAAGAGCGCATGGGAAAAGGAAGCGTGAGGAATCTCATTCCTCACTCCATTGTGCTCCTGCTTCCCATCTTCCTGCCTGAGCTGGCACGTCAGCTCCCAGGTTGTGGGCTGTTAGCAGTTGGCCCCCTGTTCAGGCCTTCACGTTCACACTGGACGCACCGCCCGCTTTCCGGGCCTTACAGGCAGCAGGTGGCAGCACTTTTCGGTCTCTGATCGTGAGCCAGTTCCTATCAGACAGGTGACCCTGTGCCTCTGCAGTTCTGCACCCACAGATCCAACCACCTGCGTATCACAAATGTTTGGAAACTCCAGAAAAGTTCCAAAACGAAAAACTTGGATTTGCCATGCACCAAGCACTACACTCAAGTGTACAGGCATACCCTGCTATAGCTGCCCACCTCTTATTGAGAGAGGGAATGGATGCACCAGGGTCTCCAGCCACTACAAACGAACTCCAGATGCATGTGCCACCTTGTGCATCTGGCTTATGTGGGACCTGGGGAATCAAACCTGGATCCTTAGGCTTTGCATGAAAGCACCTTAACTGCTAAGCCATTTCTCCAGCCCTTTTTGTTTGTTTTGGGGTTAGGGTCTTACTCTAGCCCAGGCGGTCCTGGAATTCACTATGTAGTCTTAGGGTGGCTTTGACCTCATGGCAGTCCTACCTCTGCCAATCAAATGCTGGAATTAAAGGCATGCACCATCATGCCCATGTCTGTCTCCTCATGCAATATGTGGTGAATTAGGTATACTGATCATATACTATCTTCCTGAAACAACAGTATAATAACTTCCTTAATACTATGCTAGATCAACATAGTCTTGTATGTTTTAAATGCTTGGTCCCTAGCTGGTGAAGTTTGGGGGTAAGGGTTGCTGGGGTGTAGCCCAGTACTGAAACTGTCTCCATTCCAGTTATGAGCCAGCATCGTGCTAGCCCAGGCTGGCCTCCAACTCAATGATCCTCCTGCTACCTCAGCCTCCTGAGTGCTGGGATTATAGCTGTGAGCCACCATGCTCAGCTTCAGGAATTTTTGTGGCACCACAGGGAGCTGGAGCTCCCACCCCACAGGATGCAAGGAGGAAGGGAGAGTTCCCACCACGAGTGTTAGTAAAGCAGAAAGTCTGCATGTCCACCTTCACCTGGCAGCAATGACATGACCCCCCTCTTTACCAAGTCAATGCTAAAGAAAGTTAAAACAAGTTTTTAAGGCTGGACATGGTGGCACACACCTTTAGTCCCAGCACTTGGGAGGCAGAGGTAGGATCACTGAGTTCAAGGCCACCCTGAGACTACATAGTGAATTCCAGGTCAGCCTGAGCTAGAAGAGACCCTACCTCAGAAAAAATAAAAATTCCAGGACTGGAGAGATGGCTTAGTGGTTAAGGTGCTTGCTTCTGAAGCCTAAGGACTCATGTTCTACTCTCCAGATCCCATGTTAGCCAGACACACAAAGGTGAGGCAAGTGCAAGGTCACACATGCCCACTAGGTGGTGCAAGTGTCTAGAGTTCGATTAGAGTGGCTGAGGCCAATTCTCTGTCCCTCCTGTCTCTTAAAAAAAAAAACTCCGGGCTGGAGAGATGGCTTAGCGGTTAAGCTCTTGAGTGTGAAGGCTAGGAACCCCGGTTTGTGGCTCCATTCCCCCGGACCCACGTAAGCCACATACACAGGTGGTACATGTGTCGGGAGTTCCATCTGGAGGCCCTGGTGCGCCCATTCTCTATATCTGCCTCTCTGTTGCTCTCAAGTAAATAAAAATAAACTAATCAGATTTAGAACCGCCAAGAAAATAAACCAGATGAAAAAGTGTCAATATTAAGATAAGAGGGAATTATTTGGTGAAGATTTTAAAGCAGTCACAATAAATAAATTTTGTTTTGTTTTGTTTTTCGAGGTAGGGTCTCAGTCTGGTCCAGGCTGACCTGGAATTGACTCTGTCATCTCTGGGTGGCCTTGAACTCATGGCAATCCTCCTACCTCTGTCTCCTGAGTGCTGGGATTAAAGGCGTGCACCACCACGCCCAGCTAATAAATAAAATCTTGAATGAGCAATTACAAGCACACTTACAGCAAGTGAAAAAAATACATTGCTTCAGCAAAGAAAGAGACTGTAAAGCACCACTCAGTGGAACTGATAGAACCACGATGAAATGAAAGTTCAGCAGAAGAAAAGGACGGCACTGAGTGGAGAAGCTCAGAAGCACAGTGAAGAGGACAAGAGGATCGTGAGCAGGAGAAAGGAACCATAATGGCTTCTGGCCTGGGGTCAAGGTTGTATGTAACTGTGGCAAAAGCCGGGCCTGGGCACCTGAGCAAAAGGGAGAAAACAGTGTCTGCCAGGCATGATGCACGCCTTTAATCCCAACATTCAGGAGGCAGAGGTAGGAGGATCACCATGAGTTCAAGACCACCCTGAGACTACACAGTGAATTCCAGGTCAGCCTGGGCCATACCGAGACCCGACCTCGAAAAACCAAAAAAATAAAACAACAGTGTGAGAACCTGTGGGACTCCAGCAAAAGACAGTCTTTCTCTCATGGAGTCCCAAGAGGAGAGAAGGCAGGGAAGAGGATGTACACAAAAAATCTTGGCTGAAAACTTCCAACTTTGTCAACAGGAATACGTGGATTCCAGAAGCGGAGCCAACCCCAAGGAAGATACCTGAGGTCTATGCAGACACCTGGAGTTAAACTGAAACCTAAAGAAAAATGGCATCTGCATAGAAAAGTTTAAAGGACAGTAGATTTCTTGTCTTAGAGGATAGAAGAAAGTAGTACAGTACTTTTCAAATGCTGAAAGAAAGTAACTATTAACTTCAAATTTCACATTCCCAAAAAGTATCTTCTAGGACTAAAGACAACATTAAGGATTAGCAATGGCTCAGGAGTTAAGGCACTTTCCTGCAAAGCCTAACAACCTATGGTTCAATTCCCCAGCACCCACATAAAGCCAGATGCACAAAGTGGCACATGCATCTGGAGTCCTTTTGCAGCTGCAGGAGGCCCTGGCACATCCATTCTGTCTTGTAGCCAGTCCCCAAGCAGAGGTAGGAGGATCAACATGAGTTTTGAGGCTACCCTGAGACTACATAGTGAATTCCAGCTCAGCCCGAGCTAGAGTGAGACCCTACTTTAGAAAACCAAAATAATAATAAATAAAACAAGGGTGAAAATGTGTGCCTTCCTTGCCCCGCTAACTCTACCCCTTTTGCCCTGGAACAGGTGGTCTCTTGGTGGTGTGGCAATGCCCACAAGAGGGCAGTGGAGACCAGCCACCCTGTCCTGCTTTCTACTCACCCTGAGAGACCAAGACTAGGGAGAACTTCCCTATCATCCCTGAGAATGCTGCTGCTCCAGGCCTGGGGTCAGGCTATATGTAACTCTGTGGCAAAAGCTGGACCTGGGCTAGAGAAATGCTTTAGCGGTTCAGGCGCTTGCCTGTGAAGCCTAAGGACTCAGGTTTGATTCCCCAGGACCCACATAAGCCATATGCACAAGGAGGCCCTGGTGTGCCCATTCTCTCTCTCTGTCTGCCTTATTCTCTCTAAATAAGTAAATAAACCAAGTATATTTTTTAAATAGCTGGGGCTGCCTGGGACATCTGATCAGCCCCAGCTCCTGAATATCAGGTCCAGTTGGAACAGCTATTCAAGAAGCTCCTCTTTTTGCAAGCCTAAATGTAAAACATGAAAACACATCTCCAGGTGCTCAAGCTTTTCCCACTATGACGGCCCCTCCTGCATCTTCCTGTCACAGCCATGTACCAGAAAGCCATCTTCACACCAGTGTGCAGCGCTCCACACCCTCCGGTCACAGTGGCTGCCAGGCCCAGTGCACTGACTTCTGCCTTTCCCAGGGAAGCTGTTCATCACACACCCGTGGCCCACCTCTGAGTCTAAATACATCCTTCCACCCCCTGCCGCACCTACCTTCCCTCCGTACTTGTGAATGCTCCGATCACTGATTGCACATACAGGAAACATGGGGGTCACTCTGCACCTTCCCTTGTAACCACATTAAGTCCTGTCACTTCTAAGTATACTAGAACTCATCTGTGCGCCCTGGCCGCAGCTCGGGCTTCCAGCGGCTCATCTGCCACCCACACAGTAATCCAGATAGCCTGTGTTCACACTGCTGACGGACCAGCCTCCCAGGCTCATGCCACAGGCCATAACAAAATGAATGATAGCTCTTGGGAGGCAGAGGTGAATGCCAGGTCAGCCTGGGCTAAGGTGAGACCCTACGTCATAAAAAAAGAAAAAAAAAAATCCCGGGCTGGGGAGATGGCTTAGCAGTTAAGTGCTTGCCTGCAAAGCCTAAGGACCCCAGTTCTAGGTTCAATTCCCCAGTACCCACATAAACCAGATGCACAGGTAGCACATACATCTGGAGTTCATTTGCAGTGGTTGGTGGCCTTGGTGCACCCATTCTCTATCTACCCTTCTCTCTGTGTCTCTCTTTCAAATAAATAAATAAAAATAACTATTTTTAATCCCTTTAATAATTCAGCCAGGCATGGTGGCACACACCTTTAATCCCAGCACTCAGAGAGGCAAAGGTAAGAATACTGTGAGTTCAAGGCCACCCTGAGACTACATAGTGAATTCTAGGTCAGCCTGGGCTACAAGATTCTACCTCAAAAAAAAGAAAAAGGAAAAAAAAATGACATAATATCAGATGGCACTATCAACAAAATAAAATAGGGCTGGAGGGATGGCTTAATGGTTAAGGCATTTGCCTGCAAAGCCAAAGGACCCAGATTCGATTCCCCAGGACCCATGACAGCCAGATGCACAAGGCGTGTATGTGTCTGGAGTTCATTTGCAGTGGCTGGAGGCCCTGGCGCGCCCATCCTCTCCCTCTCTCTATCTCCCTCTTTCTCTCTGTCAAATAAATACAAATAAATAAAGGGGGAAAAAAAAGAAAAGTATGGTAGAAAGAGCTGGAAAAGCATCTTTTTTTGTGTTTGAAGCAGGGTCTCACTCTATCCATGCTGGCCTCAAACTTGAAGACCCTTCTGCCTCAGCCTACCCAATACTGGGATTAAAAGTGTGTACCACCACACCTGGCTTATTTTTTCATCTTTTCAAGGTAGGGATTCACTGTAGCCCAGGGTGACCTGGAATTCACTCTAGTCTCAGGGTGGCCTCAAACTCAGTGATTTTTCTATCTCTGCCTCCCAAGTACTGAGATGAAAGGTGTGCATCACAACGCCTGGCTAGAAGTTTTGAGCTGGAGAGAGAGCTTAGAAGTTAAAGTGCTTGCCTAAAGACTCAGATTTGATTCCCTATACCCACATAAGCCAAATGCACAAGGTAAAGCTCTTTTGCAGTGGCTAAAGGCCCTGGCATGCCCATTCTCTCTCTTTCTCTCAGGTAAATAAATAACAAATAATTTTTTTTAATTTTTATTTATTTATTTATTTGAGAGCGACAGACACAGAGAGAAAGACAGATAGAGGGAGAGAGAGAGAATGGGCGCGCCAGGGCTTCCAGCCTCTGCAAATGAACTCCAGACGCGTGCGCCCCCTTGTGCATCTGGCTAACGTAGGACCTGGGCAACCGAGCCTCGAACCGGGGTCCTTAGGCTTCACAGGCAAGCGCTTAACCGCTAAGCCATCTCTCCAGCCCAAATAATTTGTTTTTAAAGTTGAAAAACGGGCCAGGCATAGTGGCCTTTAATCCCAGCACTCAGGAGGCAGAGGTAGGATTGCCGTAAATTGAGGCCACCCTAAGACTACAGAGTGAATTCCAGGTCAGCCTGAGCTAGAGTAAGACCCTACCTGGAAAAACAAAGTAATAAAAAGGAAGCTGAGGGCTGGAGAGATGGTTTAGCAGTTAAGTGCTTACCTGTGAAGCCTAAGGACTCTAGTTCAAAGCTTGATTCCCCAGGACCCATGTAAACCAGATGCACAAGGTGGCACACACATCTGGAGTTTGTTTGCAGTGGCCAGAGGCCCTGGCACACCCATTCTCCCTATCTGCCTCTCTCTCTGTGTCTGTCACTCTCAAATAAATACATAAAAATAAAACAAATAATTAAATTTTTTTTTTTTAAAAAAAAAAGGAAGCTGGCATGGTGTCACATGCCTTTAATCCCAGCACTGGGGAGGCAGAGGTAGGAGGAGCACCCTGAGTATGAGGCCAGCCTAAGCTTGAGTGCGACCCTACCTTGATAAAAAAAAAAAAATAGCCAGCATGTTGACTCAAGTCTTTCATCAGGAGGCTGCGGTAGGAAGATTGCTGTGAGTTCAAGGCCAGCCTGGGACTACAGGATGAGTTCCAGGTCAGCCTGTGCTAGAGTGAGACCCTACCTCAAAACAAAAATAATAATAGAAAAAGCATTCCTTATTTCCATCAGGTAACCTCCCAAGGACGAGCCATGCCCCTCCTCCGTATCATAGCACTCAGGCACCTTATAAACCACTCTGCTCGTGACCCCATCTTTGCAGCCTCTTCCTTCAGAGAGAGCTGTTCTGATAAGAAGGCCTGAGTGCAGTCCTGCTTTCTGCTAAAGGCTCTGTTTGGACTGCTTGTGACAGAGTCCCACTCTGTAGCCCAGGCTGGTCTAGAACTCACAGAATCCTTCCTGTTGCCTCAGCCTCCCCAGTGCTGGGATTACAGACATGAGCCACCACTCCAAGCTTCCTTTATTTGGATTTGGAAGGCGATCTCACAGTGTCCGAGTCCCGGAAGTGTAATTCTGAAGCACTTAACTCCAGGGGGCTGAAGGGATGGCTTTGCGGTTAAGGCGTTTGCCTGCAAAGTCATAGGACCTTGGTTTCATTCCCCAGGACCCACGTTAGCTAGATGCACAAGGGGCGCAGGACAAGAGGGTACACGCATCTGAAGTTCGTTTGCGGTGGCTGTAGGCCCTGGCGCACCCATTCTCTCTCTTTCCTTCTTTCTCTGTCAAATAAATTTAAAAAATTAATCTATTTTTAAAAAATTAACTCTAGAACCAGGCACCAAAGCTCACCCCACCTGTCATCCTGGCACTTTCGTGGCTGCATCAGGGTCTGGAGGCTAGCCTGGTCTACAGAATGAGTTCCAGGCTAGCCTGGTCTACAGAATGAGACTCTATTAAAATGAAACCAAACACACTCCCTCTAGATCCCATTCTGGAGCTTTCTGTGGTCTCAATACTTCCTTTTTGGGGGAAAAAAAAAAAAAAGGGCCTGCCAAGGCCTCCAGCCACTGCAAACAAACTCCAGACTTATGTACCACCTTGTACATCAGGCTTATCTTACTTACATGGGTACTGGGGAATTGAACCTGGGTCCTTAGGCTTCGCAGGCAAGCGCCTTGACCACTAAGCCATCTCTCTAGCCCCTCAATACTTCCTTAAATGCCCTGTCTTGCTACCCTTTTCCTACTACAGGTGATGGCAGCTGGGCACAAGGAAGGCAGAGACTAAGTGGGGTTTTTGTTTTTTCAAGAAAGGGTCTGGGCTGGAGAGATGGATTAGCGGTTAAGCGCTTGCCTGTGAAGCCTAAGGACCCTGGTTCGAGGCTCGGTTCCCCAGGTCCCACGTTAGCCAGATGCACAAGGGGGCGCACGCATCTGGAGTTCGTTTGCAGAGGCTGGAAGCCCTGGCGCGCCCATTCTCTCTCTCCCTCTATCTGTCTTTCTCTCTGTGTCTGTCACTCTCAAATAAATAAATTAATTAATTAATAAAAAAAAAAACTTAAAAAAAAAAAAAAAAGAAAGGGTCTCACTCTAGCCCAGGCTGATCTGGAATTCACTGTGTAGTCTCAGGGTGGCCTCAAACGCATGGTGATCCTCCTACATCCTGGGATTAAAGGTGTGCATCATCGAAAGCAGAGACTAGGAACATAAAGATAAAGTAATGCCTGCTCTGATCTGTGCTTCTGTTGCTATGGTGATGCTGAGTGAGCTGTCCTTTATACAGTGGAGCCAATGGATTGCAGAGGCCAGAGAACAAGGATATAAACACGAAGGACTCCCAAGGCTGGAAAGGAGTTCAGGAGGCCCATCCTCCCGCCCCTTCACCAGCAATCAATGGATGGACAGCTTGCTCCAAAAAGTCCCCAAGAACAAAGTCCACTACCTCCCTGAGTCACCTGTGAGCTCAGCTCATGTCTCATCATATTCATGGCCTGGAGTGAGTTTTCAGTGTGTACCAATCTCTCTTGATATCCTTCCAGTCCAATGCCTATTGCTATGGCCTCTGTGGCAATGAAAGTTAATCATCACCTTATAGTCAATATGTCACGCAGGAGGTACCATGCTCAGGGACAGCGTCACTTACAACTAGCTGTGGTCTTCACGGGGCCCCCACCATCACCTCCTTGGCTCAGCAGGAGTGGGAACAGCCCCTGACTACCATGAGGAGAAACAGGTCCGTGGCTAAGGAAAGAGAAACAGGAGTAAGGCCTGAAGTCCAAAGAGGGAACAAGGAGATGTCATTCTGTCCACCCTGGCAAAACTGGAACTTGCATCTGCCCATCTTATCCAAGATGCCTGCCAGGAACACGCCCCAGCAAGAACTTCCTATTTCCTCCTCAGCTAGGCCTCTCTGAGTCAGTCCCTTGAGTCCACAAACCAATCAGGTCTCTTCTTACACACCTGAGTCTGATAACAAGGCTGAACCTAATTGGATGTCTGATCCTTATAAAGAAGGTTGGTGGGGCTGGAGAAACGGCTTAGCAGTTAAAGTGCTTGCCTGCAAAATCTAAGGACCCAGGTTCAATTCCCCAGTACCCACATTGGCCAGATGCACAAAGTGGTATATGCGTCTGAATTCATGTGCAGTGGCTGGAGGCCCTGGTGTGCCCATTCTCTCTTCTTTTATCTACCACTCTCTTTCTCTGAAATAAAGATATTATTTTTAAAAAAAGATTGGGGCTGGAGAGATGGCTTAGCAGTTAAGCGCTTGCCTGTGAAGCCTAAGGACCCCAGTTCAAGGCTCGGTTCCCCAGGTCCCACGTTAGCCAGATGCACAAGGGGGTGCACGCATCTGGAGTTCGTTTGCAGAGGCTGGAGGCCCTGGCGCGCCCATTCTCTCTCTCTCCCTTTATCTGTCTTTCTCTGTGTCTGTCGTTCTCAAATAAATAAATAAATAAATAATATTTAAAAAAAAAAAAAAGATTGGTGGGCTGGAAAGATGGCTTAACATTTAAAGTCCTTGCTGACAAAGCCAAAGGACCAAAATGTAATTCCCTAGGACCCATGTAAGACAGATGCACAAGGTGGCACAGGCATCTGGAGTTCATTTGCAGTGGCTAGAGGTCCCGGCATGCCCACTTTCTCTCTCTCTCTCTTTCTCTCAAATAAATAAAAATATTTAAAGCCAAGCATGGTGGTGCACCCCTTTAATCCCAGCACTTGGGGCAGTGGTAGGAGGATCACCATGAGTTCTAGGCCACTCTTGAGACTACATAGTGAGTTCCAGGTCAGCCTGGGCAACAGTGAGACCCTACCTCAAAAAACAAACAAAAAAATTTATTTATAGAGGGAGCAGACAGGGAATGGACACACCAGGGCCCCCAGCCACTGCAAACAAATTCTAGATGTGCAACCTTGTACATCTGGCTTTATGTGGGTACTGGGGAACTGAACCAGGGTCCTTAGGTTTTGTAAGTAACTGCTCTTACCACTAAGCAATCTCTCCAGCCCTTCTTTGGATATTTTTTGTTTTATTTTTTTTTCAAAGTAGGGTCTCCCTCTTGTCTAGGCTGACCTGGAATTCACTATGTAGTCTCAGGATTGGCCTAGAACTCAAGGCAATCCTCCTACTTCTGCCTCCCAAGTGCTGGGATTAAGGCATGCGCCAGGACTCCTGGCTTCCCTGTATCTTAATTTCCCCTATAATAAACCTTATAATTCATGATTTCTCCCTAAGTAAACTTAATAATTCATCATTTACCCTTCTCAGAGTCTGGTTTTTTGTTGTCTGTTTTTGTTTTGTTATTTTGGTTTTTCGAGGTAGGGTCTCGCTCTAGCCCAGGCTGACCTGGAATTCACTATGGAGTCTCAGGGTGGCCTTGAACTCATGGCAATCCTCCTACCTCTGCCTCCTGAGTGCTGGGATTAAAGGCATGTGCCACCATGCCCGGCTCCTTCTCAGAGTCTGTTTTCACAATTCTTTGTTAAAATGGTCAAGAACCCAAAAGTTGGGACTCACAGGCCTAGGAGGACCCCTGAACCCTAAAATCCTGCATCACTAACAGGTCAGTGCACACTTCGGGGAAGGTGTCCTGCTTCCTCCAAGTGAGACTAAGACAGAAAGCAGGCAGGTCTGACTTTAATGAGGATATTTGCAACAGCAGACAGGACCCATGCAGCTTGGAAACCCTAATGGCTCTCAGGCCTCCACATGACCCTGCAAAACAGAAATGGCTTCACTAAATTAGGAGTATGGCCTTTCCCAAAACACACACGCACACATGCATGCATGCATGCATGAACCTCCCAACCCTCCTTCAGATTGGTTTTGGTTTTAGGAATTCCACTACCTAAAAAAATATATGGTGGGCCAGGCATGGTAGTGCACACCTTTAGTCAGAGCACTCGGGAGGCAGAGGTAGGAGGATACATGAGTTCAAGGCCACCCTGAGACTACAATAGTAAGTTCCAGGCCAGACCAGGCTACAGCGAGACCCTACTAAAAAATGGGCCTTGGTTCTATTCCCCAGGACCCATATAAGCCAGATGCACAAAGTGGTGTATGTGTCTGGAGTTTGTTAGCAGTGGCTGGAGACCCTGGCGTGCCCATTCATTCCCCCTCCCTCTCTCTCTCTCCCTCTCCCCCCCCCTTTCTCTCTCTCTCTGTCAAATAAATAAGATTTTTAAAAATGTGGTGGGGACTGGAGAGATCGTTTAGTGGTTAAGGCACTTGCTGCAAACCCTAAGGACCCAAGTTCAATTCTCCAGGTCCCACATAAGCCAGATGCACAAGGTGGCACATGCATCTGGTGTTTGTTTGCAGCAGCTAAAGAGCCCTGGCATGCTCTTTCTCTCTCCCTCTTCTGTCGCAAATAAATAAAATTAGATTAAAATTAAAGCCAGGTGTGGTGGCACATGTCTATAATCCCAGCACCTGGGAGGCAGAGGTAGGAGGATCACTGAGAGTTTGAGGAAACCCTCAAACTACATAGTGACTACATAGTGAATTCCAGGTCAGCCTGGGCTAGAGTGAAACCCTACCTCGAAAAACCAAAAAAATAAATAAAATAAAAATTTTTAAATGTGTGGTGGCCTTAAGGGCACAGCATGGTCTCAGGTGAGAGGCATAAAAGCAGTTGAGGAAAGGGCATCGCTTCCTGGACTGCATCAGACCTGCACCGAGGTCCACCACGGTCATGGGGAAAACCGTTTGCAGGAGCCCGCCTGATGCTGACTGTCCCCTTCCCATTTCCCAGACACTCTCTATCCCCAACTCCCTCATTTCCGTCCTCATTTTTACTTATGTTTTGAGGTCTGGGCTGACCTGGAACTCACTCTGTAGCCCAGGCTGGGGGTCGTCCTACCTCAGCCTCCCACGTGGGACTGTAGGCATGAGCAACTCTCCTCGGCTTCCCTTCTCCATCTCCTGTCGGGGACCCGCTGGGCCACCCTGGGCCTCTCATCACAGCCCCCAAGTCCCCAAAACAGCATCAGGAAAACAGGCAACTTGCAGTGACCGCTCTTTGGTTTCTCTTGAGTTTTCACAGCCTGGACTAATAGGCCTGTGCTTTTCACAAGAGTGAGGGTTTCACCCACCCGGGGCTGGACTCCATCTCGTCTCCCAGCAGCTGAACAGTGCAGTTTTGCTAATTAAGCTGCCTTCTTTTCTTGAATCAGCTGCCTGTGAATCTTGTTGGGAAGTCTTGGATCCGTGAAATAGTCTGGGATGAAAATCAAAAAGAAGAAATCATCTATCCTCAAGGGGAAAGACTGGGAGAAAGACAGCTTACTCTGCTAAAAAGTTACCGTGGCTTGCTGCTGGTGGCACTTGCTCGCTGAGTAGCACCCGCTTTAAGACGCAGCAAGTGCCCAGGACAGCTGCCCACGTCAGAGCTGCTGAAACCAGCCCGGGCAGGGCGCGTGGGGGCAGCACAGGCTGCGGACTCGTGGCCTGCCTGACACCCCAGGAGCCTTAGTTTTCTACTCCAGACCCACGTTGGGACCCAAATAAATGCCAAATATTATTCTTGGCTCCATTCAGCTTGCCAGCTCTTGTGTCTGAAATATACGCCTTCTCTGAGAATACCCTGTGCGAGAAGAGCCAGGCTCAGCAGCGTGACGACAGAGGCGGGTTTGATACACCCACAGCATGCGAGTCGGCAGCATCTGCTGTGGCAGCAAAGACGTCCTTAGAATGCGACCAGCTCCCAGGGAGAAACCGCACCCAAGAAACCGCCCAGCACCTCCCCTCGGCTCTAGACCATTTGACCTCATGCCCTCTCCGTAGCCAACTCCATTAGAATCACCTGGGGAGCCTTTAAAACTGTGGACGCCGGGCCCCACCCCAGACTAATTAAATAAAAATCTCTAGGGGGGGCCTGAGCACCAGTATTTTTTAAAAGCTCCCCAGATGGTTCTAATGTGCAGCAAGGGTCAGGAACCTCTTTAAGACTCCTGCAGAGAAGGCAGCCCTTTGGGAACCTCAAAATCTTTAATCCTTACCTGGAGGAAGTTCTGCCTCATTTCCTATGCGGCCTCATTTTGAGGACATGTGGAGTGAAAACAGCTCCCATGGGGGACACCAAGTGAAGGGGGACGGCAGACAACACGGGGAGAATCCTGGGCTTGTCCACATCTAAAACCCTGGCCATATTTCTTGCATAGGGTTCCTGATACCCCAAATCGATACTTCCTTACTTACCTGCAGCAAATTCTAGAACGTCATCTGGTCTTTTCAGAAAGATTTCTCTGGAAAACATTAAAGGACAGGGCAGGAGGTAAAGGGGGTGTACGACAGTCTGTGGCCACTGCCCTGTTCTGAGCTTCCCAAAGTGCACCCAACCCAGGAGCCAGCAAACCAGGGCCCGCACACAAAGCCTCTCATTCCTGGCAGGGTTTTATTTTATTTTATTTCCAACTCAGGCCATATGGAAGGAGCAACAGAACACCCAAGTCACAATACCACACGCACAGTACCAGGCACAGCCCATGTCACAAAAGAGCCATTATGTCCAGTGCCACACAGATTCACCAGACACTCACAGAAGCAGGACCCGGCCAGGGCAGGAGGCATGAGCACGTGCCCAGCCACCAAGATGTGCACTGGGCCGACAAGCCCCCCCACATGTTCTGAGGAAGGCTACCTTCGGATTCCCATGGGAAGGGGGGGCAGGGACACGATAATCAAAGCTGACAAAATGGGCTTCAGATGGGTTATAGCCCTAGGGTACAGCACACAGACTCCGTAATTCCCCTCAACCCAATGCCACTAAAATGCTGAAAATGTCTTCCAAGGTTTATGTTTCATAAAGCATACTAATATTATCTTGCTTTACAATGTCCCTATAAAATGGCAATTATATCCCCATTTTATATGTAAAGAAAACAAGCCTTCCAAAGGTTAATAATTTGGCCAAGGTCTCCCTCACCCAGAAAGAACTTCAATAATAATTTTGCTTCTCCTTCTAGCTCATCCTGATAATTACTCATGTAGGCCAGATGCATATGGTAGCACATGTGTCTGGAGTTCCTCTGCAGCAGAGAGATGCCCTGGTGCACCCATTCTCTCCCCCCCCATAAGTAAAAATAAAATATTTTAAAAAAATTTTAAAGCTAGGGCAGTTAAAGAGCTTGCCTGTAAAGCCTAAGGACTCAGGTAAACCAGATGCACAAGGTGGCACATGCATTTGAAGTTTGTTTGCAGTGGCTGGTATGCCTGTTCTCTTTCTTTCTCTCTCCCTCTGTCTGTCTCAAACAAAAATAATTTTTTTAATTTAAAAATAAAAATAAAGGAAATAACATAATTGCAATGAACAAAAGCAAACCCTGAGCTGGGGAGATGGGTTAGCAGTCAAAGGTGCTTGCTTGTAAAGCCTGCTGGCCCAGGGTTCGATTCCCCAATACCCATGCAAAGCCAGATGCACAAAGTGGAACATGCATCTGAAGTTTCTCTGCAGAGAACAGAGGCCCTGGCATGCACACTCTCTCTTCTTGCAAATACTATATTAAAAAGAACATTGCAAACCAGGCGTGGTGGCACATGCCTTTAATCCCAGCACTTGGGAAGCAGTGGTAGGAGGAGCGCCAAAAGATTGAGGCCACCCTGAGACTCCATAGTGAATTCCAGGTCAGCCTGGGCTAGAGTGAGACCCTACCTTGAAAAAAAAATGAAGAACGAACATTGGGGCTGGAGGGATGGCTCAGGGGTAAAGACACTTGCCTGGAAAGCCAAGGGACCCAGATTTGATTCCCCAGGACCCACATAAGCCAGATGCACAAGATGGCACATACATCTGGAGCGCACTTGCAGCAGCTGGAGGCCCTGACACGCCATTCTCTCTTTCTCTATCTCAAATAAAATAAATTTAAAGAGGCTGGGTTTCATTCAAAAAAAAAGAAAAGAAAAGAAAAGAAGGGCTGGAGAGATTGCTTAGTGGTTAAGGCACTTGCCTGCAAAGCCAAAGGACCCATGTTTGACTCCACAGGACCCTCACAAGCCAGATGTACAAGGGGGTACACAAATCTGGAGTTTGTTTGCAGTGGCTGGAGGCCCTGGTGCGCCCATTCTATCTCTCTCTCTACTTGCCTATTTCTGTATGTCTCTCTCTCAAATAAATATATAAAATTGAAATATTTTTAAAGAAAAGAACAACAAAAAAACCACTTGCACTCCAAACACTACCCACTGTACCCCAGAAAAGGGTCTAAAAGGGTTTGGGAAAAGTTCATGAGGGACCGCTGCAAGGACAGCAAAAGAAAAGGCTCCTCTGGCCTTGGAAGGGGGACAGCAAGGGAAAAGGAAGGTTCCCAGCATTGTCCCTGCAATGGCCAGGCCCAGACACCCACCCTCCTTCCAGGCTGTCCTCGAATTCACAATGATCCTCCTACCTCAGCCTCCCAAGTGCTGAGATTAAAGGAATGCACCACCATACCCTTCATTTCTCTTTAGAAGAAAGGGTAAAATAAGATGGACCCACCTCCAAAAAAGCAAACAACAAAAAAAAGGTGAACAGCTAGGCATGGTGGCATACGTCTTTAATGCCAGCACTTAGGAGGCAGAGGTAGGAAGATCGCCTGGCTTTTTTTAAAAACATGTTTTTAAGTTTGAGAAAGAGAGAGAATGGGCACACCAGGATCTCTAGCCACAGCAAATGAATTCCAGACACATGTGCCATCTTGTGCAGCTGGCTTACATGGGACCTGGGGAATCAAACCTGGGTCCTTAGGCTTCGCAGGCAAGTGCCTTAACCACTAAACCATTGCTCCAGCCCCTGGCTAACTTTTATAGAACTCTTGGGAGGGTCAGCAAAGGGGTAATAAGGTGCCAAACGCAGTGTAGGTATTGGACACTCACAACCCCACCAGCTTGGCCCACTGGACCAGTAACAGGAATGGAAGACTGACGACAGTTTGGTGACTGCTGCTGCTGATGGAAATGATGGCAGCACCTTCATCATCATCGCTTCAACCTAGCTGACCTGTGTAAAGCCAAACAAAATTTGAGATGAATGTCGTTCCCATCCATTGCAGCTGCACCGTTCTGAGTTCTGAGCCTTGTAAGTGTCAGGCAGAAATCCAATGGCGTTAGGGTGGGGGAGAGCCTGCTCCAGGCCACATTGGAAAACCAGGCTGGCATTGATCTCACACTCTTCCCACCTCTGCCTCCAGTACTAGATGACAGGCACAAGCCCCCATGCCTGGGCTCCTTGATAACATGAGTTTGATCCCCAGAGTTCAGATTTTAAAATCTGTATCTCACTAGCCACGATGGTCCCTTGGTTCTGAAGCACTTGAACTGTGATTGTGTTAGACATGTGAAATACACTGGACTTTCCCGCACTCAAATAAATAACCAAAAATTATTATTATTTTTTTTTTGAGGTAGGGTTTCACTCTAGTCTAGGCTGACCTGGAATCACTATGTAGTCTCAGGGTGGCCTCGAACTCAGAGTGATCCTCCTACCTCTGCCTCCCGAGTATAGGGATTAAAGGCATGCGCCACCACACCCAGCTAAAAATTTTTTTTTTTTTTAAAAAAGAAGGGACTGGAGAGATGGAATGATTAAGATGCTTGCCTGCAAAGCCAAAGGACCCAGGTTCAATTCCCTAGGACCCACATAACGCAGATGCACAAGGTGGCACACATGTCTGGAGTTTGTTTGCAGTGGCTGGAAGCCTTGGTGTGCCCATTCTCTGTATCTTCCTCTTTCTCTCTCTCAAATAATATAGTTTGTTTTCAAGATAGGATCTCGCTCTAGCCCAGGCTGATCTAGAACTCATTTTGAACTCTTAGGGTGGCATTGAACTCATGGTATCCTCCTATCTCTGCCTCCCAAGTGCTGGGATTAAAGGTGTACGCCACCACACCCAGCAAAAATACATATGTACTACAGCATTAGGAAATTTATTGAGAAACAGTGAGAAATCTCAGTGTCAGGCAAGCATGTGTTGGCTCTTGGCCAGTATCCAAAAGAAGAGATAGGAAGAAAGGAAAGATTACACTTTTGACATAGAACAGTGAAGATCTGTAAGGAACAGCCGCCAGTATTTTATAGAATTTAGAGATAACTGAAGAAAATCCTCAGTGCTACAAATCCCAGCATTAGAAAAAGTTCAACACAGGGTATTTCCTAACATTTAAAAAGTCCAGCCAGGCATGGTGGCGCACGCCTTTAATTCCAGCACTTGGGAGGCAGAGGTAGGAGGATCACTGTGAGTTCAAGCCACCCTGAGCCTCCATAGTGAATCCCAGGTCCACCTAGGCTAGAGCGAGACCTTACCTCAAAACAAACAAAAAAAAAAAACTAGGGGCTGGAGAGATGGCTTAGTGGTTAAGATGTTTGCCTGCAAAGCCAAAGGACCCAGGTTCAATTCCCCAGGACCAGATGCACAAAGGGGCCTGCGTGTCTGGTTTTGTTTTTCGAGGTAGGGTCTCACTCTAGCTCAGGCTGACCTGGAATTCAGTCTGTAGTCTCAGGGTGGCCTCAAACTCACAGCAAATCCTCCTACCTCTGCCTCTCAAGTGCTGGGATTAAAGGTGTGCGCCACAATGCCCAGCTAATTAAGTATTTTTTTTAATTTTTTTTTATTTATTTATTTGGGAGCGACAGACACAAAGAGAAAGACAGATAGAGGGAGAGAGACAGAATGGGTGCGCCAGGGCTTCCAGCCTCTGCAAACGAACTCCAGACGCGTACGCCCCCTTGTGCCTCTGGCTAACGTGGGACCTGGGGAACGGAACCTCGAACCGGGGTCCTTAGGCTTCACAGGCAAGCGCTTAACCGCTAAGCCATCTCTCCAGCCCATAATTATTTAAAAAAATAAATAAATAAATAAAGTTCAAAGCAATCTGGAGTGGTTTTGTTGCTGCTGCTTTGGGGGTATGTCCTCGGAGCCCAGCATGGGCTCCCTTGAACACTCACTCTCCTGCCTCAGGGAATGTCTAAAGAAGACCCGGGACCATTTTCACCAGCTGCCCAAGTGCCATGAGGACACCCGCCGCCAACCTGAAGAAGCTGCTTATGAGCAGCCTCACTTCCTTGTGGGTCCGCAGGTACTTCTCATTGGCAATCCGAGTCTGGATCTGGGGGGAAAGAACCGAGGGTCACACCCACAATCTGAAGGGAAGCCGAGGAGGCCCATCTTTTTTTTTTTTTAATTTTTTTGGTTTATTTTTATTTATTTATTTGAGAGCGACAGAGAGAGAGAGAGGAGAATGGACGCTCCACCTCCAGCCAATGAACTCAATGAACTGCAAATGAACTCCGGACACATGTGCCCCCTTATGCATCTAGCTAACGTGGGTCCTGGGGAATCGAGCCTCGAACCAGTGTCCTTAGGCTTCACAGACAAGCACTTAACCGCTAAGCCATCTCTCCAGCCCTCCATCTTTTTTTTTTTTTTTTTTTTTTTGAGGTAGGGTCTCACTCTAGCTCAGGCTGCCCATCTTTGTACAGACTATATTCCCAGTCTGCTTTCTGCTCGGCCTTAGGGGTCTTGACTGAGGTTGGTAAATTCTTGAACTATTATTGAACTTGTGTCCAACTTGTTGTATTTTGGCCCATTTCTTTCTTTTTTAAAAATATCTTATTTGTTTGAGAGAGGGGGAGACTAAGAGGGAGAGAAAGAGAGAGGGGCTGGAGAGATGGCTTAGCGGTTAAGGCGCTTGCTTGTGAAGCTCAATGGTCCAAGTTAGATTCCCCAGGACCCAAGTAAGCCAGATGCACAAGATGGGGCACGCAGCTGGAGTTCATTTGCAGTGGCTGAAGGGCCTGGCATGCCCAGTCTCTCTCTCTCTCAAATAAAAATAAATAAATAAAAGAGGGAGAGAGAGGAAGAGAATGGGTGGCCAGGGCCTCTAGCCGCTGCAAACAAACTCCAAATGCAAGTGCCACCTTGTGCATCTGGCTTATGTTGGTATTAGTACTGGAGAATCGAACCCGGGTCCTTAGGCTTTGCAGGCAAGCGCTTTAACCTCTGAGACAACTCTCCAGCCTCACCCCACCACCGCTCATTTTGCTTTTGAAACGGGGGTCTCAAGTAATCCAGGCTGGCTTTGAACTCGCTATGTGCCCGATGATGACCTTGAACTCCTGATCCTCTCCTTGCCTCCACTTACCCAGTGCTGGGTCTCTGCCATCAAACAAACCCGGCTGTGGGGATGGAAGTCAGGGCTCGGGCCAGGTAATAGCTATGTCTTCAGCCCGGTCTTCCCTCCGGCCAGATCCTACTCAGTAATCCCGGAGCTTTCCAACCTCGACAGGCCAGGGTCCTGGGGTGTCCGGAGGGAGCCTGGCACCCCGCTTCTTTTCTCTCAGGAACCCCGCTCCTGTCCCAGGAGCTGCACTTTAAAGGAGACGCGGCCAACTCACCTTGAAGTTTCGGAGCTCCTCCCGTTGCTCGGGGCTCAGGACCCCGGGCTCCGGCCCCAGCCCTCGGTGCGGTAGCTGCGCCATCTTGCTGCGGTCGTCAAGGCGACGGGCCGCGGGGTAGAGAGGCCCCGCCCCCGCGCAGAGAGGCCACGCCCCCGCGCGGAGAGGCCACGCCCCCGCCGGGTCATTGGCTGAGAAGTGGAGTGGAGGCTCCCCAAACACCGCCTGCCTTTCCCAGATTTGCGGTTTGATTTCTGAAATTATCCATGAAATGAGCTCTTCTTTTGACTTTATTCAACTTCAAGAAGTGTTTTTATTTTATTATTTTTTTTTGGTGGTAGGGGTTATGAGGTAAAATCTGGCTCTAGCCAAGGGTGATCTGGAATTCACTATGTCGTCTCACGGTGGTCTCGAGAACTCACGGTGATCCTCCTACCTGTGCCTCCTGAGTGAGTGCAGAGGTTAAAGGGGTGTGCCACCACGGCCTGCTTCTTTATTTTTATGTTTTATTTATTTGAGACAGAGAAAGAAGCAGAAAGAGAGAGAAAGAATGGGTGAGCCAGGGCCTCTAGCCACTGCAAACAAACTCCAGATTCATGTGCCACCTTGTACATCTGGCTTTACATGGGTAGTGGGGAATTGAACCTGAATCTTTGGGCAAGTGCCTTAACGGCTAAGCCATCTTTCCAGCCCTGTGTTTTATTTTTCTTAGCTCTAGAACAAACTAGAAAAAAACAAAACAAAACAAAAAAAAAAGACACAGTGAACTTCAAGGTCCTCCTGGGCTAGAGTGAGACCCTACCTCGAAAAACCAAACAAATAAAAAGAAAAAAAAGAGTTTATCCGGGTGTGGTGGCACAGGCCTTTAATCCCAGCACTTGGGAGGCAGAGGTAGGAGGATTGCCATGAGTTTGAGCCACCCTGAAAATCCATAGTGAATTCCAGGTCAGCCTGGGGTAGACTGAGACCCTACCTCGAAAAAACAAAAAAAAAAAAAAAAAGGGGGGGTGCTGGAGAGATGGTTTAGCAGTTAAGGTGCTTGCCAGGAAAACCAAAGGACCCTGGTTTGACTCCCCAGTACCCACACAAGCCAGATGCACAAGGGGGCACATGTGTGTGATTTTTGTTTGCAGTGGCTGGAAGCCCTGCTGTGCCCATTCTAACTCTACCTGCTGCCTCTCTTTCTCTGAAATAAATATTTAAAAGACCCAGGTTCAATTCCCCAGTTCCCACATAAGCCATATATATATTAAATTGGGCTGGGGAGATGGTTTAGCAGTTAAGACACTTGTCTGCAAAGTCAAAGGACCTAGGTTCGATCCCCAGGACCCACATAAGCCAGATGCACAAGGTGGCACATGCATCAGGAATGTGTTTGCAGTGGCAGGGGACCCTGGAGTGTTCATTCTCTCCCTCCCTCTCTCAAGTAAATAAAAATATTAAAAAAAAAATTAAGGCTGGGCGTGGTAGTGCACGCCTTTAATCACATACTTGGGAGGCAGAGGTAGAGGCTCATGGTGAGTTCGAGGCCACCCTGAGATTACACAGTGAATTCCAGGTCAGCCTGGCCTAGAGCAAGACCGTACCTCAAAAAATCAAAAAGAAAGAAGAAAATAAAATGGGGGGGGGGGTTCTGAATGAAAGTCTCCAAGTTCCTGGCTTGGGCACAAGCCCGGTTCTGAAGGTCTGGGTTGCTGCTCTTTCCACCGGCCCAGAAGCCAACTGCTCCATCTGTCCTGTAGACAGACACTAGATATTGGAATCTTAGAGTCTTCAAACAACATGAACGAACCCCAGAGCATGCTGTGTGCAGAACACACTGGCAGAGTTTCCCTTCTTAGACTAACTTCCTTAGAAAGATTAATTTTCTCTTCACCCCGGGATCCTCATAAATTCTAAATTATTTCTTCCAGTCCCGATTGAATAAGGAAGGAGACAGGGAATTGGTCTGGAAGATTTGTTCTTCCAGTATGTAATTAAGAAGTGTGAGCGAGACATAAAGCAACAGAGCTGAAAATAGCCGCCTGGAAAGGGCGGGAGCCTCTCTGTCAATACACCCTCCAGCTTTCACGCCCGCGGAGAGGTCCCCGCAGAGGTCTCTTGAGAGGCCAGAGACAGAACCCCAGAAGGGTTTCCATCTGTGAGCAACTGCCCTGAACACCAAGAAAAGTAGCATGAAGCCCAGCGTGGTGGCACACGCTTTTAATCCCAGCACTCGGGGGAGGCAGAGGTAGGAGGGTCACGAGTTCGAGGCCAGCCTGAGAATACACAGTGCATTCCAGGTCAGCCTGGGATAGAGGGAGACTCTCTCTCGGCGGGGGAGTGGGGTGGAAAAGAAAGAAAAACAACAACAACAACAACAAAAGTAACATGAAGCCAGGCATGATGGTGCACGCCTTTAATCCCAGCACTCGGGAGGCAGAGTTAGGAGGATCACTGTGAGTTCGAGGCCAGCCTGAGACTCCATAGTGAATTCCAGGTCAGCCTGGATTAGAGTGAAACTCTACCTTAAGAAAAAAAAGTTGTATGAGAACAAGCTCAGCATTAGACCAAGGAGGAAGCTCTCTGTGGCCAGCCTCTACCTCGCCCAGAAAAGACAGAATGTTGCCAGTTCCCAAACCAGGAAACAGGTAGATTAGGCAGCAGGCTATAATCATTTTCCCAGGAACCCTGTCAGGGTGAGTAATCCTTTGGGTTGTTTTTCTGTTTTGAGGAGAGAGAGAGAGAGAGAGAGAGAGAGAGAGAGAGAGAGTTAATAGCGAGAGGAAGATAAGCTGCCATCTGTCAGAACTGCTATTTCCAGCAAGCAGAGGTTACCCAAAAGTGGTAGTTCCTGTTGGCTATGGCTGGTCTCTTCCCACCCCGACATGAAGACAAGCTAATGTGGAATCTCTGGAGCTGCATTGCCAGGATGGTTTCCACACTCCCCTTGGTTTGTAAATGGGCTTGAAATGTGGCTGTGTTAGACATGTGAAATACGCCGGATCTTGAAGACATAGCATGAGAAAATAAAATAAAATACGGAAGCTGGGTGTAGCAGAGCATGCCTTTAATCATAGCACTTGGGAGGCAGAGGTAGGAGGATCACCGTGAGTTCGAGGCCACCCTGAGACTACAGAGTGAATTCCAGGTCAGCCTGAGCTAGAGTGAGACCCTACCTCGAAAAACAAACAAACAAAAAAACATTTATTTGCTTACTTAGGGAAAGAGAATGGGTGAGCCAGGGCCTCCAGCCATTGCAAATGAATTCCAGACTCATGGGCCACCTTGTGCATCTGGCATAAATGGGTACTAGAGAATCAAACTTGGGTCCTTAGGCAAGTGCCTTTAACCGCTAAGCCATCTCTCTAGCCCAGAATCAGGCATTTCTTGACAGAATGTGTCCTCTAACTCAAAGACCTGTGTGAGAGGCTGCTTGATTGTTTTGTTTGTGTGTTTGATTTTCAAGGTAGGAGATGACTGGGCTTATGTGTGAGAATGAAAATACTTGGTAGCAGAGGCCAGTAAGTTAAAAAGGAGACATAAAGGGAAGAGAAAGGAAGGGAGGAGGGTACTTAATAAGTTGATATTGTATATATGTAAGTACAATGATTGTTATGGGGAGGTAATATGATGAAGAATGGAATTTCAAAGGAGAAAGTGGGGGGGAGGGAGGGAATTAACAAGGGATTTTTTTATAATCATGGAAAATGCTAATAAAAATTAAAAAAAAAAAAGGTAGGGTCTCACTCTAGTCTAGGCTAACCTGGAATTAATTCACTCTGTAGTCTCAGGGTGGCCACAAACTCACAGCAAGCCTCCTACCTCTGGGATTAAGATGTTCGCCACTATGCACAGCATGCTTGATTTCTTTTTTACATTTTTAAAAAATTTATCTACTTTATTTATTTATTTGAGACAGAGGGAGGGAGAGATAGAGACAGAATGGGTGCACCAGGGCCTCCAGCCACTGCAAACGAACTGCAGACGCATGTGCATCTGGCTTACATGGGACCTGGAGAATGGAACCTGGGTCCTTAGGCTTCACAGACATACCCCTTAACTGCTAAGCCATCTCTCCAGCTCTTGATATTTTTTAAAATATATTTTATTTATTTATTTGAGGCAGAGAGAGAGAGAGAGAGAGAGAGAGAGAATGGGCATGCCAGGGCCACCAGCCACTGCGAACAAAATCTTTGTATGTGTGTGTTTGAGTGAGTGCATGAAGGTGCACGTGCCGTGGTGTGAGCGTGGAGGCCAGGGGACAGTCTGGACGTCAGTCCCCAAGCCTTCCATCTTGTTTGTCCACTGCATATGCTGGCCTCGCTGGCCCATGAGCTCCCAAGACACTCCTGTTTCTGCCTCCCAAATTGCATGCAAAACTGGGATTTTGAAGCTGGTGGCGCCCGCCTTTAATACCAGCACTTGAGAGGCAGAGGTAGAATCGCCATGAGTTCGAGGCCACCCTGAGACTATGTAGTAAATTCCACATCAGCCTAAAGTTAGAGTGAGACCCTACCTCGAAAAACAAAACACACACACACACACACACACACACACACACCACACAAAAACCCTGCGATTATGGACATATGGCACCACACCCACCACGCCAGTTTCCAGGGTTTCCAGAGATCAGGCTCAGGTTTTCATGCTTGTACAACAAGCGTTTTACTTACTAAGCCATCTCCCCAGCTCCTCCCTTTTCATTTATTTTACTACTATTATTATCTTTTCTTGTTGTTTTTGAGGTAGGATCTCACTGTAGTCCAGGCTGACCTGGAACTCACTCTACAGTTCCAGGCTAGCAGAGAGACTCACAGTGATTCTCTAACCTTTGCTTCCCGAGTATCGAAATTAAAGGCATGTGCCGCTACACCAGGCTATTTTTTCCCCTCTCAATTTTATTGTTTTCCATGATTATAAAAAATAACCCATGGTAATACCCTCCCTCTCCCCCACTTTTCCCCTTTGAAATTCCATTCTCCATCATTTCCCCTCCCCAACTTAATCAGTCTGTCTTTTATTTTGATGTCATGATCTTTTCCTCCTCTTGTGATGGTCTTGTGTAGGTAGTGTCAGGCACTGTGAGGTCATGGGTATCCAGGCCATTTTGTGTCTGGAGGGACACGTTGTAAGGAGTCCTACCCTTCCTTTGGCTCTTACATTCTTTCCGCCACCTCTTCCACATTAGACCCTGAGCCTTGGAAGTTGTGTTCAAGATGTTACTCAGTACTCCAGTCACTTCTTTCCAGCACTATGATAGTCCTAAGGTCACTGCCATCTGAAAAGAGAAGATTTTCTACCCAAAGTGAGAGTAGCCTTGATATAAAGGTATGGATATTAAGAGAAGTGCTTACTGGGCAGTTTGATAAGCAGAGTATAAACATTTATCCAGACATCGGCAGATGCTACACCCTTAGGGCTCATGACTAGCCCTGTTTTAAGTTTTCAGTATCAGGGATGTATTTCCCCCCCATGGAGTGGGCCTCCAGTCCAATTAGAGGGCAGTTGGTTTCCACCATGATAGATGTGCCACTATTGCACCCATTGGCTCATTTGGCCTGGCTGGCCAATTATAAGGCATGCAGTGTCCACTGTTGAGTATCTTCACTGGTGGTATCTCTTTCTCTCATTGAACTGCATGCAGAATGGCTTCTTTCAGCTTTCTGTCAGCTGGTCTACATGGAGGAGGTTATCAGCTCAGATCCAGCAGGATTTCTCAGTGGCCTTACAGCCCAAGTATGTGGAGTCTTCAGCAATAGGGTCTTACCATCTATTCCTGATGGGAAACCAAGGCTGGCTTTTAAAAAAAATATTTATTTATTGTTTTAGTTATTTATTTATTTGAGAGAGAGAGAGAAAGAGGCAGATAGAGAGAGAGAATGGATGTGCCAGGACCTCCAGCCACTGCAAACGAACTCCAGAAGCATGTGCTACCCAGTGCAGCTGGCTAACATGGGTCCTGAGGAATCAAACCACCTGGGTCCTTTGGCTTTGCAGGCAAGTGCCTTAACCACTAAGCCATCTCCCCATCCCCCCCTATTTTTTTTTTTTTTTTTTTTGTTATTCCAGGTAGGGTCTTGCTCTACCCAGGCTGACCTGGAATTCACTATGTAGTTGCAGAGTGGCCTCAAACCCATGGCAATCCTCCTACTTCTATCTTCTAAATGCTGAGATTAAAAGCGTGCATCACTATATCTGGCTTCTATTATTTTTTTAAGTTTTATTAATTTTACACCTACTTGGGGATTTTTTTTTCCCGAGATAAGGTCTTGTTCTAGTCTAAGCTGACCTGGAATTCACTCCAGCCCCCCTCCCCACTTTATTTTCTTGAGAGATTGAGTCTCTCACTGAACCTGGAGCTGCCGTTTCGTTTTTGGCTTTTCGAGGTAGGATCTCACTCTAGCCCAGGCTGACGTGGAATTCAGTATGTAGTCTCAGGGTGGCCTCGAACTCATGGCGATCCTCCTACCTCTGCTTCCGGAGCGCTGGGATTAAAGGTGTGCGCCACCATGCCTGGCTTCGTTTCTTTAAAAATATTTTATTTATTTATTTATTTGACAGAGAGAAATGGGGAGGGAGGGAGAGAGAATGAATGGGTATGCCAGGACCTCCAGCCACTGAAAACGAACTCCAGATGCATGCACCCCCTTGTGCATCTGGCTAACATGGGTCCTGGGGAATCGAACCTGGGTCCTTTGGCTTTGCAGGCCAACACCTTAACTTCTAAGCCATCCCTCCAGCCCTGGAGCTGCCATTTTGGCTCAGACTGGCTGGCTACAGAGTTCCAGCCAATTCTCCTGTCTGTGCTTCTCTTAACACTGGGATTACAGGCATGTGGACCACGCCAGACATTTCCTCCTAGGGAGAAGGTCCCAGGATAGAGCTCTCAGTCGTGGGGCTCCCCTCCGTCTTTACTTTACAGGGCTCTCCTCCCCTTGGTCTGAAAGGACAACAGCAATGTACCACAGTCAGGAAGCCAGGGCAGTCTGGTAAGAGTTCTCCTCTCCCCTAAACCCTGCCCCTGCTCCCAAACCAACACTGCCATTTGGGGACCACAAGCTAAGCAAAGGATTGGCGATGTTTTGCTGTCTGCAGCTGTCTCCCCAATTAATGATGGGGAGGAGGAGTGAGAGGCGTTCATTGAAATTCATTTTTGTGAATGTTTAATATTTCAATTAATATGATTAGGCCCAAGCCTGAAGGAGCAGTAGGGCGACAGATCTGCTGAGAAGACACGGAATAATGAGATCAGCCAGCCCAGCCCTGGGGTCTTCCCTTCTCTGCGCTGGCAGAGTAGGATCTGTTTAGCATCTCCGGAAACACAGAGATCCGATTAGAAGACAGGGCAGCCGGGGAGTGGAAAGTTACTGCGGAGAGAGGTGTGTTTGCACTTCCTGGTTCCCTGGCACCGCTGCCACATCTGGCCACTCACTCCCCCATCCCATCCTAGGGAACACCACCAGGAGGACCTCGGGAACATCCACGATGAAGCGTCTCAAGTCTGCACACACACACACACACACACACACACACACACACACACACACGGGCCCGAGCGTGACTGGAGGCTGAGGAAGGATGGCAGTGGTCAACAGGGGACAAGGCAGTGGGAAGCGGCATTGTGTCTCACTCAGTGCTCGGTGGACACCGAAGGAGAGGAAAGACCAGGCTCACCACGGCCTCCCTCCATGGCTGTGAGAATGTTGGGCATGGGACTTAATGGAGGAGTCGGCAGTCACAGGGACCAGCAGAAATCTCGGCGGGGCCTTTTCTTCCCCCTACCTCCCCCCCCAGCTGTATGGCCTTAGGCAAGTTATTTAATCACTCCATGTGCCTTGCTTCCTTCATCTCTATTTGGAGATGATGGCAGAATCCACATCGCGCGGGGGAGGGGCGGGGTGTTAAGGGTTTTTTAATGAGTGGGAAAGTATAGCACACTTGGAACCATGCCTAGGACAGGGTAGGTGCTCCGTAAAGACCTTGCTGTTACTTCCCTCCCAGTGACAGCAGCTTAGGAGTGGAGGCCTTGGGGATGCAGCTGGGAATTTCAGGGTCTCTGGCACCACTGTGGAGACATCAGCCCCACCCAGGACTCAGGGTGTCTTACAGAAACTGCTTGCTGTCCGTGGAAGCCAGGAGTGGTGGCATGAGCCTTTAATCCCAGAGGCAGAGGTAGGAGGATCCCCGTGAGTTCAGGGCCACCCTGAGACTACATAGACAGCCTGAGCTAGAGCGAGAACCTACCTCGAAAAACAAAAAGAAAGAAAGAAAGTAAACGGAGTTCCAGGTCAGCCTGGGCTAGAACTAGACCCTACCTCAACAAAATAATGATCATAATAATAATAAATCATAGAAAACCCTTGGCCATCACTAGGCCTGACTTCAGCAGCTGGCCTCTGCACTGGGTACAGGGTACTCAAGATCCCTCCAGATCATGGGGCCTACAGGTCATGCCTAGACGTCTAATTATTTTGGGGAGCACTGCGTCTGTGTTTCCTGGCTTCTCCGCTACCTGATTCAGTGGGGAGCCAGTTCCACCCAAGGCGCCCCACTGAAGGAAGCAGTCATCGGGCTGCTTGGCCACAAAGCAGAGCTGGGCGGCTGTGTTTCTTCGCACCAAAGCAATCATGAGGATCTCACTAGTCACAGGCTCTCTGCATGAAGTGTCCGTTGAGCACCTACTAAGCCTAAGCAAGACTGGGTGCCAGTGAACAGCAGGACGCGACGTAAATGGTGTTCCTGGTCTTCAAGGATCTTCCGAGCAAGGGAGCGAGCGACAACTCCTCCGCCTCCCGCACGCTGCTGCCCCCCCTGCCCAGCACTTATACACACAAACCCCCTGGAGGGAAGGAAGGGGGCGTCGACAAACGCCACTATGCTGTCGGTTTTTTTTTTTTTTTTCTTGCTTGCTTCCTTTTCTGGAAACAGATTGAACTCTCTTGCTACACTCAACTCAATGTACCGTCCCCTTCTCTACTTCCCTTTTCTTTCTTTTTTTTTTTTTTTTGTCATTCTTGGATTCCTCTCTACTCTCCCTTCCAACACCCCCCCCAAGACACTATGACCTGTTTCCTTCCCAATTTACACCTCCCTGGTTCTCCCTCAACCTTCCTAGCTTCTCTTTCTCGTTTTCTTTCCCTGGCTCCTCACTCTCGGGGCTCCCCGAATGCCAGGCTCCCCCTCTCCTCCCCGCCCCCCCCAGCTCCCAGCTCCCCGGGTCTTCTCTTCCAGCACCGGGGACAGCTCCAGCCCCCCGGAACAATGGACCCCACCTTAGGGCTCCTCTATAAATTCTCCATCTCAGTGCCTTGCCCAACTCCTGATTGGGGAGTAGGATGGGGGGAAGGGCTGTTATCAACAGGCCCGGCTTGCTCTTCTGGGGTTGAGAAGGGAGTCGGGGAGGATGGAGACAGAAAGAGGGCGTGGCTCTTGCCCGGGTTGTGCGTCCCTCTCCAGGGTAGAGAATTTGTCTTCCACCCCTGAGACTGACATCACTGATGTCAGGGGAAAGGAGGTGGGAGTGGGGAGGGGGGTGTGGAGGGAGGAAGGGGGGGCAGGTTTTTGTTGAGGAGAGCGCGGCCGGAGAGCAGAGCTCCGGGACCCAGGTGACCGGCAAAGCAGGCAGCCCCAGCGGCGGCGTGAACAGCCGGCTGCAGCCCGGGCCGGGGGGACGGGGTGGGGGTGGGAGGGGGGGGCTGCAAGGGAGGACCCGAAGGGAGGCAGGGCAAGAGGGAACCCCCCCACCCCCGCGGAACCCTGCCGCCATCAGAGAGCAAGCACCTGGCCTCAGGGATCTTCGGACCCAGCAGAAAGCTCTTCCGTAGGGGAGGTGTCTTCCCTGGGGTAGCCAAGGAGAGAGCCACCTGCTCCCCCCTCCACACCCCATGACGCTGCTGGCAACCAGATCGGGTCCCTAACCCTCCCCATCACCCTCCCACCGGTCCTTACCACCCCCCCCCCCCACCACAACCACCACCTTCGCTGGCATCTCCACCCTGCTCCCAGCCCTCTGAGCTCCAGTGATCTTGCTACCTCCAGAGCCCTCCAGGGTTCGGCTGCCCTGAGCCCCACCCCCCCCATCCTGGGATGTTTGCCAGATCTCTGGTAGGACGATCATTTGTTTGCGCTATGCCCCCTGGTGGCTTGACAGCGTCTGCCTAGACCCTTGACCCCCAACCCTCAACTCCCAAGGCCTCCTTTGTGTGAGGAGTCGCTCCTCTGCTCAGCAGTGTGGTAGGGGGCTAAAAGGAAAGCCGACCCCACCCCCCCGCTGGGCCCCACCACCTGCCTGCTGGTTGGGCAGCTCCCCCTGGCCTTTGGGCCTCTCTCCCTACTCCCCTCCCTCACCCTCAACCGGCCCCTCTTCCTGGGCCGCCCCAATGAAGGAGCCGGATGCCATCAAGCTGTTTGTGGGGCAGATCCCGAAGCACCTGGAGGAAAGGGACCTGAAGCCCATCTTCGAGCAGTTTGGTCGGATCTTCGAGCTGACTGTCATCAAAGACAAGTACACCGGGCTGCACAAGGGTGAGGGGTCAAGCCAGGCTGCAGAGGTGGTAGTGACTGGGCTGCAAGCCGAGAGGAGGGAAGAAAGCTGGGCTGGATGGCTGGAAAGGGTTGCTGCGGAAGCCGACTGGAGGCTAGGTGGGCTGGAGACTGTAGGTGGAGAAGCTTGGAAGAGTAACCAGGGAACTTCAGGATGGAGGACCAAAGGACCTCCTTTGAGTGAAGAGTTGCAAAAAGGGGTGCAGAGATGTGGATTCCAGAGATGAAGGAGGTGTTGATGTCATTGGGTGAACTCCAGAAAGGTCAGAGGGACAAGTTTGAGTGTGTGTGTGTGTGTGTGTGTGTGTGTGCACGCGCGCGCGAGCGTTTGGCAAGACTAAGCCTCAGATAACACTGGGATGGATCAGGACACGGGTCACGTGCTCAACCAAGAGCCTGGGGATAGTTGAGGCAGAGCATGGCAGAAATAAAGAGAGAGATGAGAAGTGAGACACAGAGGATGGAAAGTGAAGGGCTGGGAAGTGGGGAGGACTTAGAAAGTTGAGGGCTGAGGGTGCCCCACGGGCCCCCCCCTCAAGGGCTGTGCTGCCCAGCCCGGCTGGTGCACAGGTCAATACTTGGAGAGCTGCGGGCCCTGGTGATGGGGCCACCTTGCCTCTGGGCCACCCCAGGGCCCAGAGAAGAGCACTTCTAGCTCAGTGCTTTTCCCCTTCGTTCTCTCTGCATTTTGTGCACCCGCCTCCTGTGGAGTCTGAGGGACACAAGGAAATAGGGGAAGTGGGAGAGGAGAGGGTGGTGGTAGAGGGAGGAAGAGGTGAAGGAGAAAGGGAAGAGAAGAAGCAGAGCAAGAGGCCCCTGGTGATGTGGTGCACGCCTTTAATCCCAGCACTAGAGAGGCTGAGATAGGAGGATCGATCGCTGTGAGTTCAAGGCCAGCCGGAGATTATATAGTAAATTCCAGGTCAGCCTGGGCTAAAGCGAGAGACCCTACCTTGAAAAACCAAAATAAATAAATAAATAAGAACCACAAGCACATTACTGAGCTTGTTTGGTGACCACAGCCCCCCTCGTCTCTATGCCCAAGATTCTCCCTTGTCCCTCACCACACATTTAGAGCTCCAGCTCTACCCCACCGCTCCCAGGTGCCCATGAACCCAGCAGGCAGAAGGTGGCAACGGGGGAAAGGGTCCCCTGTCCTCAGTCTCATGAGGGAGCTCTTGTATGGAGGGGAGACCGGAAGCTCACCCACACCCCGTTTTCTGCCCTGTACCTCCTCAGGATGTGCCTTCCTGACATACTGTGCCCGCGATTCAGCCCTGAAGGCCCAGAGCGCCCTGCACGAACAGAAGACGCTCCCAGGGGTGAGTCTTGGGTTCTTCTGGGTGTGGGCGGGGTGTGGAGGGGGCCGAGAATAGCCTGCCTTGCAAGTGACAGGGTCCCACACCACATCCCAAAACACTGAGTGTACCTCCCTCTTCTTGTCACCACCAGGAAGTCCTCCCTTTTCCTTTTTTCTTCTTAAGATTTTATGTATTTTTTTTTGAGAGAGAGAGAGAGAGAGGGGCCACACCAGGTCTTCCAGCTACTTCAAACGAATGAACTCCAGATGCATGCGCCACCATGTACCATCTGGCTTACGTGGGTACGGGGAATTGAACCTGGGTCCTTAGGCTTCTCAGGCGAACGTCTTAACCGCTAAGCCATCTCTTCGCCCCCCCCCCTTTGCTCATTGTGGATGCCAGTGCTTTTTTTTTTTTTTTTTTTTTTTTTTGGTTTTTCGAGGTAGGGTCTCACTCTGGCCCAGGCTGACCTGGAATTCACTATGGTGTCTCAGGGTGGCCTTGAACTCATGGCGATCCAAGTGCTGGGATTAAAGGCGTGCGCCACCATGCCCGGTGCCAGTGCTTTTCTCTAGAGGCGCTTAGGGGGGAGTAAATGTGACCTTTTGGAGGGAGGCAGCTCCTCCCCCGCTCCCCAACACCGGAGCGTCTAGCTGGCCCTGAGGTGTGTAGAGAAAAGCAGGACACCTGTGTGTGTCAGAGCAGAAAGGCTCCCAGGCTCTGTTTTGTGGCTCTGGATGGCTGACATGGGGGAGGGGTGCTGCTTACCCTGAGAACAGGCAGCTGGGTGTCCTGGTCTCTCTCTCTCTCTCTCTCTCTTTCTCTCTCTCTGTCTCTCTCTTTTCCTCTCTCTCTGCTGGTTTCTGAACTTGATCAGACCTGACTTCCCGGGGGTGGTGGGGCCCAGGGAGGCAATGGGTGGTCTTCCTCCTGGCAAGGTCCTATTTCTTTGTCTCTTCTTCTTCTCTTCTTTTTTTTTTTTTTTAAATATTTTTTGTTCAATTTTTATTTATTTATTTGAGAGCGACAGACACAGAGAGAAAGACAGATAGAGGAAGAGAGAGAGAATGGGCGCGCCAGGGCTTCCAGTCTCTGCAAACGAACTCCAGACGCGTGCGCCCCCTTGTGCATCTGGCTAACGTGGGACCTGGGGAACCGAGCCTCGAACCGGGGTCCTTAGGCTTCACAGGCGAGCACTTAACCGCTAAGCCATCTCTCCAGCCCCTTCTTCTCTTCTTGGTCAGCCTCATAGATTGTCCCGAGCCCGAGCTGGCACCTGAAGGCAGATATAAAATATCTCACACAGCCAGCCGTGTAGCTCCTGGGACTGGCTGGCTGGCTTGTTTTCTCTCAGACTGTGGATCCCAGGAAGCCCTTCCCTCCTTTGCTTCAGACCTTTGCTCAGTGTTGTCAGGGTGCCGGAAGCACCTGTCCAGCTTCTACTCTTTGCACATATGTGACATGGAGAACAGTGTCGATCACCCATCTCCTGGCAGCAAACAGACAAAACTGAAGGGGCAGGCCCGGGTGTGGAGGGGGCCCTGGGAAAATTTGGTTTGCAAATTCAATGTCTTTGGAAGTGCTTCCTGGCTGCCAACCACCTACCCCAGTGAGTAAGAACAGGTACAGCCCAGAGTGGAAGACCCAGGCAGGCTGGGGTCAAGAGCGAGGCTGTGCTTAGATAAGCATGTGTGTAAGCACCTGAGAGGCCAGAGGGAATAAATGAGGGGCGCAAGCCTGATCCATACGGAGCCTCAGTTTTCCAGCTTTCCTTCCCTACTTCAAGTTTGTTTGTTTGTTTTTCAAGGTAGGGTCTCACTGACCTGGAATGTAGTCTCAGGGTGGCCTCAAAATCATGGCGATCCTCCTACCTCTGCCTCCCAAGTGCTGGGATTAAAGGCATGCGCCACCACGGCTGGCTTTTTAAAAATATTTTCTTTTTATTTATTTATTTGAGAGAGAGAGAGGGAGGCAGATAAAGAGAGAGAGAGAGGTAGAGAATGGGCACGTCAAGACCTCTAGCCACTGCAAATGAACTCTAGATGCATGCACCACCCTGTGCATCTGGCTTACATGGGTCCTGGGGAATCGAACCTGGGTCCTTTGGCTTTGCAGGCAAGCACTGCAAACACTAAGCCATCTCTCCAGCCCAAGTTTTTTTTTTTGTTTGTTTGTTTGTTTTATTGTGTTTTTTGAGGTAGGGTCTTGTTCTAGCCAAGGCTGACCTGGAATTGGCTATATAGTCTCAGAGTGACCTTGAACTCACAGGACTTCTACTTCCAGAGTGCTGGGGATTAAAGGCGTGCACCACACCTCCACCGCAGTTGAATTTTGTCCTGTTGTTCTGCATTTCAGAGTCCTAGTAGACTCCAGAGTACAGATGAGGGAAAAAGAGAATTTAACAAGTTGACCAGAATGGGGACTTGGATAAGAGATAGTCCGGGGTGGGCATAAAGGGTGGTATTGCCAGCTGGGAACATCTACCCGTGTCTACCTCTCCAACTGTCTGCACAGCTCAGGCAGAACTCTTTCTGGCGAGAGGCTCAAACTAGCTGCCGGCCTTTCCTAAAGACAGAGGCCTGGGGACATGAGGAAGGACTCCCTAATAATGATGGTCTACCCCTGCTCCAGAGTTCCCATGGTGGCCCTTAACACAGTTGACAAAACCTAGAGGAAACTGACAAAAGTTTCTAGTGGGAAATGGGGTTCTCTCCTTCCAGAGGGTACACCATATTAGTGGGCCGAGGGAGCATGCGCAGGGGAGTCAAGGGGAAAAGAAGTCTGATCAAACTGCCTGGCTCTCTTTACACACCAAACCTCTTCCCAGCTTCTTGCCTTCCCCTCCAGTTGTGTGCGTGCAAGTGTGCATTTAAAAAAAAAATTTAGTTTTATTTTATTTTTATTTATTTATTTGAGAGGGAGAGAGAGAATGGGCACGCCAGGGCCTACAGCGACTGCAAACAAATTCCAGACGCGTGTATCCCCTTGTGCATCTGGTTTACATGGGTCCTGGGGAATCAAACCTGGGTCCTTTGGCTTCGCAGGCAAGTGCTTTAACCGCTACGCCATCGCTCCAGCCCCTAGCCCTCCTTTTGCTTGTCCTTGTCACTGGAGAATCTAGAAGGCGCTGCTATACCAAGGCAATGTTTCCAGCCAGCCTATGCTTTTTGAACCTCATTTCCTCTTCTTTCCCCGAAGCGTCCCCAGGGTTAGCTCTGCTGCTGGTCCCTGGATCCCGACCTGTGAGTGGGGTGTAGCCTCCTAGCGGAGATGGCGGTAAACATGCTTCTGGCTGCCCTCATCTTCCAGCCTCCACTCTGGTCCCAACTCCCATCCTGGAGGCCTGGGCCTCTCCTGTCATCTTGCGGCAGGGAGTGCGGGCTGTGGGACACTGGGAACAAGTGTGGAGCCAGAAGTGGCAGGGCCCCAGGCCTCTGCCCTCAAGAGAGTCAGATCTTGCGGGAGAGTGAGTTCTTTCTGGAGGTGGGATCTTGGCTGTTGGTGGGAGGGAAGGGCTCAAACTGTGGTCCTGTTGGTAGAAGCAGATCAGCGGCTCCTGGCTGGCGTGTGTGTGTGTGTGTGTGTGTGTGTGTGTGTGTGTGTGTGTGTGTAAATAGCCCCTTCTTTGGGAGGCCCTGAGGGGGAGGGCTTATCACCTGGTGGGTGGTGGCTAGGGAGGAGGCCCTGGCCTGGTTTCCAGGTAAACAGGCACAGCTGGACTCAGGGGAAGGGGCAGGTGTGCCTGGCTGAGCTAACAAAGCTAAGCTTCCCACAGGAAGTGGCGGGCCAGGCTGGCACTGGGCACTTGGGGGGGGGCACCCAAAGAGTCTGAGAGAGTGGGTGGGGGGAGTTTCTGCCCATGAGGTCCACCCTGTGGTCTCTGCGCTGCGTGTCTCTGGATGAGTGCCCGCCAGCTGTGGTAGTTATTGATGTGCTATTTTGGTGCCCGGAAGCCTGTGCAGGGCGGGCATCACGTCCTCTTTCTCCCAGGTTTCCCAGCTCTGGCCAGAATCCCCCCCCCCCCGCGCCCTCCACGCCGGGGCTTGTTGGAAAAGGGTTTGGTGCCAATCCTAAGGCTCTCCCTGCGCCGTGATCCTGGTTCTGGTGGGTGGGTGGTGGTAGTTCAGAGGAGGGAGAAAAGGCTTTGCACTTATCCGTGTGTGCATGCACCAACACCCACGTGCACGCGCGCGCGCACCCTTTAAGAAGATTGAACCTCTCCGATGGGATAATCCCAGATTGGCGGGAGATAAAACGGTGTGGGAGGAGGCCGGATTGGCCAGAGGATTTCTGTGACCGGCTCGGCCCTACCAGCTGCTCATATATGCGCAGATCTGGGGGGAGGGGAGGCTGGGGCGGGAGTACCATCAGAGGTGTACTTTAGATTTGCCCCAACGCTATGAACACCTGACTGGCAATTGGGGTGTGTGTGTGTGTGTCGGTTGGGGGCGTGTGGTAATGTCTTCTGTGTTAAGTGATGCCACACAAAGTCCCCACATGCTGGAGTTGAGGGGAACCTGACTAGACATTCTCTAGTCTTTGTTTTACAGATGAAAAAAAAAAATGTTAGGTCCAGAGGGAAGAAGTGACTTAGCCAGGGTCACACAGCTCCTGAGGTGGATGGCTCCTTCAGCTTACTCTCGGTGCAGTGCCTATCCTTGAGGGCACCTTTAGTCTTCCTCTCTGAATGTAAATGGTCCTTTTACATGTTTTTGGACACTGGAACTAAGACTGCCCCCACCATCGGATGAGTGGAGGGAGTAGGTATGGCCCCCAAGCAAGGTCTTCAAAACAGAACATTAAAAAAAAAAAATCAGGCAGGCATGGTGGTGCCTTTAATCCCAGCACTAGAGAGGCAGAGGTAGGAGGGTCGTGAGTTCGGGGCCACCCTGAGATTACTTAGTGGATTCCAGGCCAATCTGGGCTAGAGCAAGACCCTACGTCGAAAAACCAAAAAAAAAAAAAAAAAAAAGCCCACACCTCAGAGCTGAATGCCAGCCCTTTTACTTCCTTTCCAATTACTATGATACTGTTCACGCTGGTTCATAAAATCAACCTGTGGGAGTAATTCCCAAGTGCCCTCCTCACAAAACAAGTCGTGGAGGATGGAACTAGGAAGCTGTCCCTTCCCACTGAAGGCTGAACAAAGGGTGACACCATGGTGGTCCGGGAGAGCTCTGGAGGGCTTCTGATGCTGTCCAGACACCAAGGATTGGCCCCCGCCTTGCTCGCTGGGCACACCTCCCTCCAGGACCAGGAAGCTTTCCTGGGCCCCTCCCCCACCTCTCAGCTTTCACCAAATCCTCCACCCCCAGCAAACACCCCCCACACACACCCCTTTCCCACCCCCTCCCCTCACTCCTTCTCGGAGAGTGTGGAGCAGCAGAAGTGATGACGTCACCATGGTCGCCAGGGCGACGGGGACGGATAAATCAGGCTGAGTGGGCGGTTGCCATGGTGCGCATTCTCCCGTTGCCACGGAGACTGGGCATCTGCTCCCTTTGTGCTGCCCGAGTGCCTTCCTCCTGGGGTCAAGGGGTCTAGGGGAGCAGAGAGATAGCGAGAGGCAGATATACCTCCAGTGGTCACAAGGAAGTCTGGGCCTCTGTGTGTGTGTGGGGGGGGGGAGGCTCTTCCTAATTCTAGAGCCTCTTGGGGACTTCTCCATGAGGTAGCCTCTGTTGCTTCTACTTTGCAGAGTGGAGGCAGCTCTGGGTGAATGGTTCCTTCCTTGGGCTGAGTCCCGTAGGCAAGTCCCCTTCTTCCCCAGAGGAGAGCAGCATCTCTCCCTGGCCTGGGCATCTCAAACCCAACCCGAACCTGGAGCTGCGTTCCATGAGCGTCTTCCTCCACATTCCCTCTCTCCACTGCCTCTAAGCCCCTCAGGTCCTCATCTTCCACACGATGGGCCGTGTGCCATCAGAAACCTCCAGGGCTGGGGCAGCTTTGCCTCAGCCTGGGGCTTGCTTTCTCCCCTCGGCCTGAGGAGACCCGTGGGTGTTCCGAGGAGGCCCTGGCAGCTGCCTTCTTTTCTCTCCTTCAGATGAACAGACCGATCCAAGTCAAGCCAGCCGACAGCGAGAGTCGAGGAGGTAGGCTCTGCACCCCGAGATTCCCTCCTTTTCCTCCCGTCCTCAGGCCCCGAGGCTCGAGAGGAACCAAGTTTCTTGAGGAGTTAAATTTGATAAATCCCAGAGTTCTCTGTTAAGACTGGGGCTAGGCGGGAGCCAGTGTGGGTGTAAGGGGTAAAGCCACCAACCGTAGCCAGCTGAAATGCAGCCGCATGCATACACTGTATGAAACTCAACTCCAGGCCCCGTCCACCAACCCCTGACAATCCAGATCACTGGTTCTCAGGGCAGGGAAAAGAGTGTCAAGAGGGCTGGAGAGATGGCTCAGCAGTTACAGTGCTGGCCTGTGAAGCCTAAGGACCCCAGTACCCACAATTCCCTAGTACTCATGACTCCCCAGTGACCACATAAAGCCAGATGCACAAGGCAGCGCATGCATCCGGAGTTCCTTTGCAGTGGCTACAGACCCCTGGAGTACCCATTCTTTCCCTCTCAAATAAATAACATATTTAAAAAAAAAAAAAGTGTTGGGCTGCATGAATGGCTTAGTAGTTAAGGCGTTTGTTTGCAAAGCCAAAGAACCCAGGTTCAATTCCCCAGGACCCACATTAGACAGATGCACAAGGGGGCGCACGTGTGTGGAGTTCCTTTGCAGTGGCTAGAGGCCCTGGCGCGCCCACTCTCCCTCTCGCTCTTTCTCTGTCAAATAAGTAAATAAATAAAAATAAAATATTTAAAAAAATAGTATTAGGAGAAATGGGGGGAGTAGAAGGTGGAAGGGGCAAGCAGGAGACCCTGAGCATATCCCTCCTCCTATCACCTAACCCCCAGAAGACCGGAAGCTCTTTGTGGGGATGCTAGGGAAGCAGCAGACAGATGAAGACGTCCGCAAGATGTTCGAACCGTTTGGAACCATAGATGAGTGCACTGTGCTCCGGGGGCCAGACGGCACCAGCAAAGGTAGCCAGCCCAAATGCCCCTGTCCCCCCTCAGGGCCCCCTCGTGGGGGGCCCTCATGGTGGGCACTCACCCTTTCCTCCTCCACCTCTCTAGGTTGCGCCTTTGTGAAGTTCCAGACCCACGCTGAGGCCCAAGCAGCCATCAACACCCTTCACAGCAGCCGGACTCTGCCGGTGAGCCCCGATCCCCTCCATCCACCCGCTCCTCTCCTCCCCACTGGCCCCTGAACTAGGCTCTGGCACGGAGGGAGGGGCAGTTCACTCACGATAAGATTTTTAATTTGTTATTTTTTTATGGGTTTGGTTTTTCGAGGCAGGGTCTCACTCTAGCTCAGGCTGACCTGGAATGCACTATGGAGTCTCAGGGTGGCCTCGAACTCTCCGCGATCCTCTTACCTCTGCCTCCCCTGTGCTGGGATTAAAGGCGTGCCCCCCACGCCCTGCTAGGATAGCATTTTTAGTTTATTTAAAAGAAATATTCTTTTTTTTTTCCCCCGAGGTAAGGTCTCACTGTAGCCCAGATTGACCTGGAATTCACTCTAGTCTGAGGGTATCCTCGAACTCGGGCGATTCTTGTACCCCTGCCTCCCAGGTGCTGGGATTAAAGGCGTGCGCCACCACGCCCAGTAAGAATATTTCTTTTGGTGGGGCGTTCTTTGCGCCCCATGCCCCTGCCTCATTTGCTGGGTTTTCAGGTCCTGTTGCTTAGAGAGACCCCTTGATATTCCCCCCTCCACACACATGATCTTTGATTCTGCTCCTCCTCAATGTGAGCTTCCGGTCAGCCGAGTGGACTCTGGGAGTTCTCTTGAACCCAACCAGCAGCAAAAGGGGGTGCACTTCCAAGACAGCCTGAGGTTCTCTAGCCCGGGGCGGGGAGGGGGCAGGCGTAGAGCAGGAAGGGGGCGCAGCGCCGCCCTGAGCTGGGCGAGTCCAGGATTCGGCGACCCTCTCTGCGCGTGCTGCACTCGGGTGCGGAGCTGCCTGCACTGTGCGCAGAGAGGACAGGGGGCGGAGGCGGAAGTCCTGTTAGAGAGGTGGGGCGGCTCCGAGACAAGATCGACCGCTGGTGGGCTGGAGAGATGGCTTAGCGGTTAAGGCGCTTGCCTGCGAAGCCTAAGGACCCAGGTTCCATTCCCCAGTGCCCCCCCCCCATTAGCCAGATGCACAAGGTGGCGCATGCATGGCATGCATCTAGAATTCATTTGCAGTGGCCAATGGCCCTGGCGTGCCCATTCTCTCTCTTCTTTGGTTTTTTGAGGTAGGGTCTCGCTCTAGCTCAGGCTGACCTGGAATTCACTGTGTAGTCTCAGGGTGATGTCCTCGAACTCACGGCGATCCTCCTACCTTCGCCTCCCGAGTGCTGGGATTAAAGGTGTGCGCCACCCCGCCTAGCCTCCTTTCTCTCTACCTGCCTCTTCCCCACTCCTAAATAAATAAATAAAAGACAGATAGGTAGGTAGGTAGGTAGATTAACATTTGCCGAGGCTGATCCACAAAGTAGATTTCTAGCTCCCAGTCCTCCCAGAGCAGCTTCTTCCCTTTCCAGACTTTTCCGTTTTCCAGCGCATGCCTTCGCAATCCTCAGTTCGCTCCAGCCCTTTTGCCCACTTAGTCCAGGTAGAGTTGGGGTTAGAATCTCCCCATTTGACACGGACCAAAGAGGCTGGGGCCGTGATGGATGGTAGACCCAGGGCCAGGTGCCGAGGACCGCCCCCCCCACCTTTCGCTGCCGCTGGCTGCTGCTGACCTCACGTGGGCCCATGCCCAGGGTGCCTCATCCAGCCTGGTGGTGAAGTTTGCTGACACGGAGAAGGAGCGAGGTCTCCGCCGGATGCAACAGGTGGCCACCCAGTTGGGCATGTTCAGCCCCGTCGCCCTCCAGTTCGGAGCCTACAGCGCCTACACCCAGGCCGTAAGCGTGACCCCGCCCCCCCCCACATACACATACACACTCCTGGGCCCGACTCATCCTCATCCTCACCGCCCTGCCTCCCTGTGTTCTGCCCCGCCCCACCCCCAACACTGGTTTGGAGGGAACAGACCTGGGGGGCTGGGGCCTGGCCCCATTTTCCTCCTCTCCCGACCCCCCCCAGCTGATGCAGCAGCAGGCGGCCCTGGTAGCGGCTCACAGTGCCTACCTCAGCCCCATGGCCACCATGGCCGCCGTGCAGATGCACCACATGGCCGCCATCAATGCCAACGGCCTCATCGCCACCCCTATCACCCCATCCTCAGGTAAGGGCTGTGTCAGGCAGGGTGGGTGGGGAACTAGAAGCATGATGATGGCGCGTGTGGTCGGGCGGGGGGAGGTTGGGGGGCTCAGTGGTCTGCTTGCTCCCTCCCCTCTGCCCTCAGACCGGCTGACGCGTCTCTCTGCTCTGTTGGCCCACTTCTCCACGTGCTCCTGTCGTTTTCTCCTCCCAGGAACCAGCACTCCTCCTGCCATCGCTGCCACGCCCGTCTCTGCCATTCCCGCTGCCCTGGGCGTCAATGGCTACAGCCCGGTGCCCACCCAGCCCACTGGGCAGCCTGCCCCTGATGCTCTGTATCCCAACGGGGTTCATCCTTACCCAGGTGGGGCTCTTTGCTTGCACACCGTACCCCAGCAACTATCCCAGCCATCACTCTGATTGAAGGCAGCTGTGACACACACACACACACACACACACACACACACACACACACACCTTCCTTCTCCAGCCCCTGGGTTCAAGGTGTTTTCTTCTTTCTCGTTTTGGTTTCCCAAGGTAGGGTCTCTCACTCTAGCCCAGGCTGACCTGGAATTCACTATGTAGTCTCAGGGTGGCCTCGAACTCACGGTGATTGATCCTCCTCCCTCTGCAGAGGTGGTTCCTGTTCTTGGCTAAGGCAACCGAGGCTTAGAGAGGTGAAGCGACTTGTCCAAGGTGGCAAGACAGTCCCACACTCACCTCCCCGGGGCCCAGGCTCTTTCCCCTCTGCCCACTGCCGCGGGCATTTCCCTTCCTCACCTCCACCCCAACCCAGATAAGGCTCTGTCTGCTGAGAGGGGTGCTGGGGGGGCTCCGGCTGAGTCTCCGATCAGCTCCTCACAGTCCGTGGTGCTCTCTCCAGCCCAGAGCCCCGCAGCCCCGGTGGACCCCCTCCAGCAGGCCTATGCGGGGATGCAGCACTACACAGGTAAAGCACCTCAGCCAGGCTCTTGCCCAGATGGGATATGGATGGCAGACGAGAAAAAAAGAGGCACCCAAAGCACATTTGAGCTCCTGGGCTCCACCAGCCACTCCCTCCTGACAAGCTGTGCCTGTGAGGTTGGCAGCCAGCGTGCCCAGGGGTCGGTGTAAGGCAGCTCCTTCCCTGACGACCTTCCAGCCCTGTAGATTCCATAGGCCTGGGCTAGGAAGGGTCGTGGACAGGGCTGGCCAGTAGTATGGTGGTAGCCATCAGGGGTGCCCCATTAACTCTCTCTCCTCCCCACCTCAGCAGCCTATCCTGCAGCCTACAGCCTGGTTGCCCCTGCGTTCCCTCAGCCTCCAGCCCTGGTGGCCCAGCAGCCACCGCCACCACCTCAGCAGCAGCAGCAGCAGCAACAGCAGCAGCAGCAGCAGCAGCAGCAGCAGCAACAACAGCAGCAGCAACGAGAAGGTGCCAGCCCGGGGCTGGGTCCTGCGAATCTCTCGGGCTAGGAGTGCTCTTGCGGGCTCAGGCACTGATTGATGGCCCTTGTGCTCAGCTCAGCTCTAGAGCCAAGTGTGGAGAGGGAAGCAGAATGGGGGGGGGGTCCTGGCTCACAACGGGGTCCTCCCAGGGAGCCTCTGCTGCCTGCTCCCAGTCACTGAGCTCTTCCTTGCGTCTCTGCTGCCCCCCAGGCCCTGACGGCTGCAACATCTTCATCTACCACCTGCCCCAGGAGTTCACGGACTCCGAGATCCTCCAGATGTTTGTCCCCTTTGGCCACGTCATCTCAGCCAAAGTCTTTGTTGACCGGGCCACCAATCAGAGCAAATGTTTTGGTAAGAATGTGAGATCATGTGCTTTTTTTTTTTTTTTCTTTCGAGGTAGGGTCTCACTCTAACCCAGGCTGACCTGGAATTCACTTTGTAGTCTCAGGGTGGCCTCGAACTCATGTTGATCCTCCTACATCTATCCCTGGAGTGCTGGGATTAAAGGCGCACGCCATGACACTCGGCTGGACACTTTTTTTTTTTTTTAATTTAATGCAAATTCCAAATTCGGACCAAGTCTCATACACTGATACATTTACAGTTGCAGTTAGTTAACTCAGTACTTGATACCTTTGAATGTCCAAGGCCATAAAAGGACTGTCTTTGACATACTCATCATCCCAGAAAGCTGCCACCCAGGCCTCCCTCTTCCTTCAGAAACCCAAGGCTTCGTCTTCTGGGGGACCAGCCTTGCAGCTGGAGGGGGATCTCAGAGGGGGACACACATGCTTCTTGCTGTTTCCGTGTCCAGTACCACAACACACGAGCACTCACCGGGTGAGGTGGCGCAGTCCCACTGTGAGTTCGAGGTACCCTGACACCACATAGTGAATTTCAGGTCAGCCTGGGCTAGAGTGTAGAGCAAGATCCTACCTCAAAAACAAAAAGGGCTGGAGAGATGTTTAGCAGTTAAGGTGCTTGCTTGCAAAGCCAAAGGACCTAGGTTCAATTCCCCAGGATCCATGTAAGCCAGATGTACAAGGTGGCGCATGAGTCTGGAGTTTCTTTGCCGCGGCTGGAGGCCCTGGCGCCGCCCATTCTCTCTCTATCTGCCTCTTTCTCTCTCTTTCTGTTTCTCTCTCAAATAAATAAATAAAATATATTAAACACAACAACAACAAAGCCCTGGGTCTAGAAGGGATAGTTTTCAAAAAGACAGGTAAGGTCAGAGCTCTCCAGGCTGAGGAAGAGGGGCCACCTTGCCAAAACATGTTGGAAAGCAGATCTCAGCTTGTGGCATGGCTGGCTGGACTGGATTCACTCATTAAATTCATTAGTCAACAAATTCTTTCTGGATGCCTATTATGCGCCAGGCAGTTTTCTAGGGATTAGAGGCATTTCGGAAGATGTAGTGTAGTGCTGGGAAACCAAATCACAGGCCCTGGCCCCGAGACAGGAGAGCAGCCAGCCCTGGGCCTCATCTCCCTCTCCCCTCAGGCTTTGTGAGTTTCGACAATCCAGCCAGTGCCCAGGCTGCCATCCAGGCCATGAATGGTTTCCAGATTGGCATGAAACGCCTCAAAGTCCAGCTAAAACGGCCTAAGGATGCCAACCGGCCCTACTGAGGGCTCCAGGTGGGTGCTGCTCCTGAAACTGGGCCCTCCTTCCTAGGTGCCACACACTGCAGTAGGGCCCTCAAGCCAACCACCCACACTTCTTCCACAACCCTTAAGGGGTGCCCACTCCCATCCTATCCCTGATACTGGGCATGAGAAGCTAGGATCTGGGGAGGCTCACTCAACTGTTTATTCAGTCATTATGTCTCTCTCTCTCCTTCTCTCTGTGCACACACACACACACACACACACACACACACACACACATAAAGCCACCCCAGAAAGAGCTGTGTCCACTCTCAGATCTTCCACACAATCAGGTCTTGTCTGTCTGGTCAGTGTCCATTGTCTGTGTGTCCTTCTTTTTCTGGTTTTCCTTTGGGCTGGATGGAATTGGTAGAGAAGGATTTGGGGAACCAGGATTTGAGTACCAAAGTACTTGGCTCTTGGGAGCCTCTGTTCTCCTGAGCAGCAGACACATCGGTTTCTGGTCACCTGGGCTTCAAGTGATCTCCTTACCTAGCAGTGGACTCTGGGGCAGGACAGCACGGCCAGCCTGGGGTGCCCAGGTCGTAGGCCTCCCAGGAGTTGCCTTGGCTTAGGTGGAGGAGGTTGGAGCGTTGCACTGCTTGTGAATTGTACGTGTTAGGTCCCCTCCACGCCAGCGCAGGCCGCCATCAGGGCCACGGATTGGTGTGCCTTGGTTAGTTTTGAGTTGTTTAATCTCCTTTGGACCAAACCCTTGAAAAATCACAACCCGAGAACAATACCCACATTTTCTGTTTCTCCCCTTTCCCCCCCAATCCTGGCTGCTTAACTCCCCCCCACCCTGGGGGCCCCCCCAAGCCCAGGGCCCGTGTCCATTGTCGGCTGAAGCCCCCATGCCCGGACCCTTGTAAGTTGCATGGAACGAGCGTGTTGTCTTTGGAGCCGATTGTTTGTTATTTGGGGAGGGGCCGTGGAGGGAAGCGCCCCTCCCGGCCCAGGGTCGGGGCCGGGGGCAGCTCGCGGGATGTGCTTGGTCAACAGTGGTTGGTGACTGTGGTCCTGTGTTCTGTGAACTCCTCTCTTGCTTTCTTTGTTCCTTTCCAAAAAGAAATGAGAGCGCTGCCCAGGGGCTGGGGGCCGCCTCATCCCAGGAGACTCCATCCCTAAGCCCTTCCCAGGTTACCCCGGCCTGTGCGGATACTCCCTAACCAGGGGTCTGTCTCACCCATAGCCCCTCTTCTCCTTCCTTCTCCCACGTACCTCTGCCTGCCTGTCTCATTTCTTTGCCTCCCCCCACCCCCCAGGTCTTCGATTCTTATTTTCTAGTCTCTAATTTTGACTCTCTCCTTCCTAAAAGCTTTTTGTTTCTGTACCGTGTTCAACCCCCCCACACCCCTTTTTCCTATGTCCTCAATCCCTGCCTTATGTTCTCACTGCTGGAAGGGACCAGATGGTTCCACTGGGAGTAGGCCTTTCAGATGACGGGCCTTCTCTTAGCAGCCCCCTCCCCTTCCCAGAGCCTGTGACTGGCAGCGGCTGACTTCCCTGGACTTCACTCATCTCTCCCTTTGCAGGTCTGGAGGTAGCCGAGGAGGGACGCTTCATACCTTCTTCCACGACTGGCTGCGGCCCTCCTCTCTGCACATCTGCCCTGAGCCTTGATTTGGGCTCCGGGGGCCCAAGCTGCTTGGTGGCCCGTGGGGACACAGGAACTGGCCCACTCCCACTCCGCCCAGCCTCTCTGAAGGGCCAGTGGCTTTGCTTCCCTGGCTCCACGAGCCTGTTTCCTCCCAGGTGCCCTTTTGGCCTTTGTGAGGGAGCAAGGAAAAGGCTCGAAGATTCTGGAGCATTTGCCTTCTGCTAGGGCTGCTGACATGGGCTGTGTGTGCCCGTGATGCCCACCTGCCTCCCCCACCTGTGGGCCTGTTCTAGCCGTGCAGGCCCAGGAGGCCAGTGGGGCCTCCCTCTCTTCCGGGCTCCCCTTTACCCCAGCCTCTTCCCCGCAGTAGGAGCTTCTCAGAAGCTGGTTCCCACCTTCCCCTCCAACCCTCAGCTAGAGGTAGGGTATCCCTGAATCCCGGGCTCCCAGCCCTAAAACTCACTGCCTCCCCCAAGAGCCCCCTCCAAGGAGGGTGTGGGGGGAGCCCCGAGGGCTGCCTCTCTGCCAGTCAGTCACAGAGACCTTCCTTTCACGAGGAAAAGACCTTTCCCTGAACCCCTAAAAATGTTTACAGTCTCTGCTGGCCCCTCTGTGTAAATACAGCCACCCGGGCCTTGTCCAGCCTGCCCGGACGCTGCCATCTCTCTTTCTGGGAGTTTAGACAATGTTGCCCTTGGATTTTTTCTCTCACTCTCTTGATTTCTCCCTTTGCTTTTTTTGTGGGGGGATATAATTGGGTATTTGGGAAGAGGGGAGTGGGGAGGGCTAAAGGGATTTATTACTTGGTCATTTTCTTTTAGGAAGAGGTTTTAGGGAAAAGAAAATGGGGTGGGGGTGGGAGCGGTAAAGGGGGAGACGGGGGAGTCAGTTTCAGACAGTTCTTTAAGCTTATTTATTTATTGCGTTTTGCTTTTAAAGAGTTGGTCTTTTCTGTCTAAATAAAGAAAAAAGTTTAAAAGCATCAAGTAAGAGTCTTGGAAGGTCGAGGGTGGGCTGTCCACACTGGGGAAGGGGAGGGAGGAATAGAGAATGAGGTTTGGGAGACAGAACCGCTGGGGTAGGTGGCTGCAGCGTCACACTCTTCTGCTCATTTCTAAAATGTTCTGGAGGACTGGACACAGAATAAAGAATTGGTGAACCACCGGGTGAGGTGGTGCACGCCTTTAATCCCGGCACTCGGGAGGCAGAGGTGGGAGGATTGCCTCGAGTTCAAGGCCACCCTGAGACTCCATAGTGAATTCCAGGTCAGCCTGAGTAGCACATGCCTTTAATCCCAGCATGTGGTGGGGCAGAGGCAGGAGGATCTATGTGAGTTCGAGGCCAACATGGACTAGAGTATTACCCTGCCTCAAAACAAAACAAAACAAAAAAAATTCTGGATCTCCATATTTTACAAAAAAATTTTCATTTATTTATTGGAGAGAGAGAGAGGGGCAAATAGAGAGAATGGGTGTGTCAGGGCCTCCAGCCACTGCAAAGGAACTCCAGATGCATGCGCCACCTGTGCATCTGGCTTACATGGGTCCTGGGGAATCGAACCAAGGTCCTTTGGCTTTGTAGGCAAGTGCCTTAACTTCTAAGCCATCCCTTAAACCCTTTTCTTTCTTTCTTTCTTTCTTTCTTTCTTTCTTTCTTTCTTTCTTTCTTTCTTTCTTTTTTTTTTGCTTTTTTGAGGCAGGGTTTCACTCTAGTCCAGGTTGACCTATCTCAGGGTGACCTTTAACTAAGGGCAGTCTTCCTACCTCTGCCTTCTGAGTGCTGGGATTAAAAGTGTGTGCCACCTCACTTGCCTGGACCTCCATTTTTATTTTTATTTATTTATTTAGTTTGTTTGTTTTCTGAGGTAGGGTTTCACTCTAGTCCAGGCTGACCTGGAATTTACTATGTAGTGTCAGGGTGGTCTTGAACTCATGGTGATCTTTCTAACTCTGCCTCCCAAGTGCTGGGATTAAAAGTGTGCCCCTCCATGCCCTACTGGACCTCCATTTGTTAAAAAAATTTTATTTATTTGGTAAAGGCAGAGGCAGAGAGAAAGAATGGACACGCCAGGGCCTCCAGCCACTGCAAGCAAACTCTACACCCGTGCGCCCCCTTGTGCATCTTACGTGGGTCCTAGGGAATCAAACTGGGGTCCTTAGGCTTTGTAGGCAAACACCTTAACTGCTAAGCCATTTCCTCATCCCCTGGACCTCCGTTTTTATATGTACACCAGTGGGGCCACTGAGAGCTATCACCATCCATCATCCATCCGTGGTTCTGTGTGGGACTCTGTCTGAAGCATTTCCTCATTTACAACCACATGGGGCCAGGACAGCAGAAGGTGAAGCTCTGAAGGGGAACTTACTCAACTGGAGTCACAGAGCCAGTCAGAGAAGGCCTTGGAAGTGGAATGCAGCTTGTTCAACTTGAGCCACACTGCTTCTGCCGCCTCGGTTCTGACCTGAGGCAGAGGGCTGCGGCAGGGACGCCCATTGAAGGTCACTTCATTTCTACATATACATACGTGTGTGTGTGTATAAAAGTTTATTTTTTAAAAAATATTTATTTGAGCCAGGCGTGGTGGTATATCCCTTTAATCCCAGCACTCGGGAGGCAGAGGTAGGAGGATTGCCATGAGTTTGAGGCCACCCTGAGCCACACAGTGAATTACAGGTCAGCCTGGACTAGAGTGAGACCCTACCTCAAAAAACAAAACAAAACATATATGTATATGAAAGAGGCAGATAGAGCAAGAATGGGCACGTCAGAGTCTCCAGCCACCGCAAACGAACTCCAGACGCATGAGTCCCCTTGTGCATCTGGCTGACATGGGTCCTGTAGAATCGAACCTGGGTCTTTAGGCTTCTCAGGCAAATGCCTTAACCACTAAGCCATTTCCCTAGCCATTATTATTATTATTATTTTATTATTATTTATTATTATTATTTGAGAGCATGAAAGAGGCGGGGGAGGGAGGAGAATGGCTGTGCCAGGGCCTCTAGCCACTGCAAACGAACTCCAGATGCGTGCGCCACCTTGTGCATCTGATCGATGTGGGTCCTGGGGAATTGAACTGGATCCTTTGGCTTTGCAGGCAAATGCCTTAACCACTAAGTCATCTCTTCAGCCCTGGTAAATTCATTTCTTACCTTCTTCCCTGTGAACTGCTCAGGGGCTGGGCTGCTGAGGACCACAAAGGGGTAATTCCCCTTTGGTGCCCACCTGCTGTTCACATGAACATGCTCCTGTCCACTTATGATCAGCCTCAGGCCAGGGCGCGTGAGTGAAAGCGTGACCATAGGCTAGGACGTAGCTAAGTGGAAACACTTGCCAAGCATACATATAGCAGCAGCCCCTATGGATGCCCAGCCACACTCACAAAGTAACAGAGAGGGGCAAAAAGAAAACATATGCTGGGCGTGGTGGCACACGCCTTTAATCCCAGCACTTGGGAGGCAGAAGTAGGAGGATCGCCATGAGTTTGAGGCCACCCTGAGACTCCATAGTGAATTCCAGGTCAGCCTGGGCTAGAGCAAGACCCTACCTCAGGGGAAAAAAAAAGGGGGGGGGCTGGAGAGATGGCTTAGCGGTTAAGTGCTTGCCTGTGAAGCCTAAGGACCCCGGTTCGAGGCTCGGTTCCCCAGGTCCCACGTTAGCCAGATGCACAAGGGGGAGCACGCGTCTGGAGTTCGTTTGCAGAGGCTGGAAGCCCTGGCGCGCCCATTCTCTCTCTCTCCCTCTATCTGTCTTTCTCTCTGTGTCTGTCGCTCTCAAATAAATAAAAATTTAAAAAAAAAAAAAAGGCTGGAGAAATGGCTTAGCAGTTAAGGCACTTGCCTGAAAAGTCTAAGGACCCAGGTTTGATTCCCCAGTACCCATATAAGCCATATGCACACTGTGGTGCATTTGTCTGGAGTTTGTTTGCAGTGATGAGAGGTCCTGGCATGCCCCTTCTCTCTCTCTGTCAATAAATGTATATGTAAAGGTACAGTTGCTGGGTGTGGTGGTGCACGTTCTTAATCCCAGAATTTGGGAGACAGAGGTAGGAGGATTGCTGAGAGGCCACCCTGAGATTACATAGTGAATTCCAGGTCAGCCTGGGTTAGTGCAAGACCCTACCTCAAAAAAATAACAAAACAAGACTGAAAAAAAAAAAAAGGCACAGCTACGGGGCTCAGTTGTTAAAGGTGCCTCCTTGCAAAGCCTGGCAGCCTGTGTTCAATTCCCTAGAACCTGCATAAAGCCAGATGCACCAAGTGCCACATTCAGCTAGAGTTCACTTGCAGTAGCAAGGGGCTTTGGTGTGCCCGTTTTCTCTCTGGACTTGCAAAAAAATAATATTTTTTAAGGGCTTGGAGAGATGGCACAGCAGTTAAGGCACTTGCTTGCAAAGCCTGAAGACCAGGGTTCAACTCCCCAGTACCCACATAGAGCCAGGTACCCGAAGTGGCACATTTCTTTAATCCCAGCACTCCGGAGGCAGAGGTAGGAGGACAACTGTGAGTTCAAAGCCAGCCTGGGAATACGGTGAGTTCCAGGTCAGCCTGGGCTAGTGTAGAGGTTTGCTTTTGAGCTACCTCAGCTTTAAAACAGTTTGTAGGTCAGAGCAGAAAGATGAAAGGTGTGTTTTAGACCAACAGCATCTGCCAGGGTGACATCCTGTCACAGGTTCTCTCCTGGGTTTGGAGGGTGCGAAGTGTGAAGAATGGCTGGGCATGGTGACACACACCTTTGATCCCAGCACTCAGGAGGCAGAGGTAAGGAGGACTGCTGTGAGTTCGAGGCCAGCCTGGGATACAGTGAGAACATACCTTGAAACAAACAAAAAAACAAGCATGGATGTCTCCTCCCAGCTGGTGTCCTCCCCAGAGCTCAGGCAAATTATGTTTCTTCATAATCAAGCTATGATCCTTAGCAGGTGGCAGATTGCAGAAAGAAGGAAAAGAACTTTCTGAGGCAGAAGAGTTTAGTTGGCATGCTATCAGCAGAGATGGGCAGGGGTGCATGTCACTTATATAGACAAAACAGGATGGTATTCTCAGCGAGGAAGACAGGTCGTAAGAGCATGGCAAAAGGGAAAAAGAGTCCCTAATGTTTTCTTTGTGTTTCTCACCCATTAAAACAAAATATTTATTTATTTGAGAGGAAGAGGCAGAGAAATAAGAGAGAATGGGCACATGGGGGCCTCCAGCGACTGCCACTACGCCTGGCTGGTTTCTAATGTTTAAAATATATATTAGTGGGGTGTGGTGGCTTTCTGTTCTGCAAACAAGCACCTTAAATCACCAAACCATCTCCCCAGCCCAGTTCCTAGGATTTTATTTATTTGGTTTTTCAAGGGAGGGCCTCATTCTAGCTCAGGCTGACCTGGAATTCATTATGTAGTCTCAGGGTGGTGGCCTCATGGTGATCCTCCTACCTCTGCCTCTTGAGTGCTGGGATTAAAGGCGTGCGCCACCATGTCCAGCCCCCCTCCCCCCGGCCCTTTTTTTGAGGCTAGATGAATGAGACCAGGCATAATGCTTCTCCCAAAATGCCAGAGTGTCAAACTAGTGCGGGGAGATGGCTCAGTGGGTAAAGTGCATGCTGCATAAGCATGAGGGTTTGAGTTCTGATCCCCAGAGCCCATGTGGAAGCTGGGCCCTGTGGTGAGTGTCTGTAATTCTGGATTGCCTGTGGTAAGAAGGGAGGCCGAGGCAGGAGCATCTCCTAGAAGTCCGAGGGCCAGCTTTGCCATGAACGAGAGACTCTGCCTCAAACAAGGTGGAAGGGCAGGACTCAAGCTCAATGCTGTCCTCTGACCTGCACGTGTCCGGTAGCATGTATGCGCCTGTAGCTACACACATGAACATGTGTGCACACACACATAAACACACACGTCAAACTGGTTGGTCCTTAATCTTACAGTCAATTAAGGAATAAACATGACGGGGGCGGGGGAGGTGGTGGTGATGGAGAGAGACTTTAGCAATTAAGGTGCTTCCCTGCGAAGCCTAAGGACCCAGGCTTGATTTCCCAGGACCCATGTAAGCCAGATACACAAGGTGGCACATGTGTATGGAGCTTGTTTGCAGTGGCTGGAGGCCCGGGCGCGCCCATTCTCTCTGTATCTGCCTCTCTCAACGTAAGTAAAAAAAAAACAAAAACATTGCTGGTATGGTGTCCCAGCACTCAGGTAGGAGGATCACTGAGTTCAAGGCCACCCTGAGACTACAAAGTGAATTTCAGGTTGGCCTGGGCAAGAGTTAAGACCCTTCCTCAAGAAAAACGAAAAAATAAATTTAAAAAAGATGGGTTATGTAATAAGGAACAAAGATTTATAAACCAACACAAGTGCTGACCCCTCAAAATGCTGAGCTTTTTGGAGCAGATCCAGCTCACGGACGCGCGGAGAGCAGGCCGGGCAGCCGAGCTGCCTCTGTGATCGCAGGGCTGCAGGACCACAGCCTGTCTCAGGTGTGCTGCCTGCGTATTTCCCGAGTTACCTGGAGAATGAAGGTGTAGCCATGCATCCACGGGGCTGGGGTGCAGCGAGGGACACACTAAGATCTCTTCCAAAGCTCTGCTAGTCATTTCTGTCCTTGGCTAGAGAAAGAGTGCTGTGACTAGTGGCAAGGTTTGGTGCAGTGGGAGCTCAAGCACCTCGGAGCATTGAGAAGAGGAAGGTTGTCACAGGGCCAGGGGGGAGGGTCCACGGGGGGGGGGGGCTGCCTCTTCTTGGCCTGCCCTTCCCGCCTCTGCCCCACTCAGCAGACGCTCCTTCTCATTTTCAGAGTGACCGCTCTAACTGTAATCTCAAAGGGCCCCTTCGCTTCTTCCCCCACAACCCAAAGGATTTGTACTCTAGGAAGCCAAGGAGTTGTTTCATCAATAAATCGATTTATTTGAAAGAATATGTTACAATTAATTACACTAAGTGACATTAGCAAACAATTTTAGAGTGGTTAGCTCTACAACAAGGAATGAAAGGAACGCTGTTAGCCATTATGTGTCTGTGTATTTCCTCTTCACATTTCTTAAATCACAAATAAAAAATACAAGATACTGCAGTGAAAATACAATTAAGAGTTTCTCTCAAATAAATTAAAAGTGTGCATGGCCTGGGAAAACCTGAAACCCAGCTCACTGGCTTAAAAGCGAGCCTGAAACCAAACTGTGTCTGAGTTAGCCGTAGGCCCAGCGCTCCCAGCCCACCTCACTCCTGTCTTCAGCTCTGTCGTTCCTCCCGAGACTTAAGCTTTCTACTCCCTCAGCTGCTGCGCAAGAGCTAATGCTGTCCCAGCAGGAGAGGCCGTAGGACTCCCTCGAATCGAGTCTGGACCAAGAGGAAGGCAGCAGGTGGAACTGGAAGCTGGGCCCTAAAGCAGCACTCCCTGGGTCCACCCTGTCTGCACTCTCTTGTCTCTTAGCATTTGGCCACACCACCCTTCCAGCAGAAGGAAGCGAAGGTGATCCAGAAAGCTGGCAAAGGAACGGCTTGTGCCGAGGCCACCCCACCACTGGGCATGAGGAGAGGAGGGCGGGCGGGCACACCGCTCTTCCAGGCCTGCAGGCTTCAGATCAAGCATATGCAGGTCCCTTTAAGAAAGCTGTCTTCTAGGAGCTAGGCCTGAAAGTTGGCAGATTCTGAGATGAGCGAGAGAAGGGTCACCTCATCAATGGCCTATTTTGCTGCTCCAAGCATTAGGTTTGGAGCTCCAAGACGGGACAATTCAAAGCTCCTGGGCAGGTAACTAGAGGAAGAAACTAAATGGGCCAGACATGAGTAAGGCTGCTGGACTATTTCTTTCATTCCTCCCCAAGCGCTCTGTGCAGGCCTAGGAGCTGTCCTGAGCACTCAGGTACCTGTAGCAGTGCAGAGTTTGGCCCAAGGCAAGGGGAGGGCAAAGAGCAGGGAACAGGATAAAGCACTGAGAGGCCAGGCTCCAAGAGAAGGCGCAGCCCCAGGGAGACCTCCTACAGGGTGGGTTCCTCAGGACCCTGACACTTCCTGTTCCATTCAAAAGCTCTGAGCTAGTGCCCAAGAACAGAACCCAGTGTGGAGGCGACAGTGGGAGATCAGGAAGACCCTGCAGGGTGAGGGAGAAGCTTCCCAGAGACAAACAACACTGGGTGAAACTGGACTGGGTGAATGTCTCCCTCGCAGAAGCCAGGACTAAGGAATGTCCGGGATTAGAGAGAGGCAGTGCAGGCAGAAGGGGAAGGAAGAGAGATACATCTAACACTGTTTCATGCAAAGAAAGGCTTGATCCCGTGGACCTCACAGCCACAGCCTGCTGTGGGCCAAAGAGGAGGGGGGCGCTATCCCTTGGGGTCTCCCTCCTCTCCCATCCCCTTGCTGCAGCTGGCTGCTCTGTCAGCACAGGCCGCTCCCACACAGACGATGCCAACAGGCCAGCCACCACTCAGGCTCACTCTCTGGGCTGCCTGTTGTGCACCCCCGACTTGTCCATCCCTTCCCATTCGGAGAGAACAGGGCAGGCTACTGTTGTACCACAGCACCAAAGGCCTGCTGAGCACCCCGGAGTGGGAAGTCAACACAGCTCTTCTCTCCCAGGGCCTCGGACTTTCATTCAGTTTACTGAAGCCAACAGCTAGATGGGCCACAGCCTTCAAGACAGGGATCACCTCTGCAGCTTCGACCCTAAGCGGCACACTGCACTCCATGGGCCTGGAGGTAGGCAGGACAAGGTGTCCTGTGTGACTCCACACCTCCCTGGTGTGACAGAAAAGTGGCCTCACAATCTACAAGGCCAAGGGGTGAGGGAGACTTCCCACTGCTACAGCACTGCTCAGCGACGCTGACTGCCTCCACCTCTGACTGCCTCCTTGCGGGACAGGGCCAAGGATGCTGTTTAGAAGTCTCTGGAGCCTTCTTCTTGGAAGGTGAAGTAAGAGGGAGCTTCAGGATGTGTCTCAGTTGCACCTGAGCCTGACCTAGAGCTGCAGAGCTCAGGGCCTGAGGACGGTGCCCTCCCTGTCAGCCCTGGCCCGCTCCTCGGATTTAGTTCGGAGGTTTCCAAAGGTCTAACTACAGTCAGACGAGGAACTATGAGTTCCAGAGCCTCTCCTTCAGTGTCACACTACACTCCTCCCTCGGCCTCGGCTGGCATGGGCAGGCCAACAGTTTGGCTGGCAGAGATCACAGACCCATTCTGTTTCCCTGAGCCTTGACTCTCTCAAACACAGCTGTTTAAAGAAGCCACAGAGAATGTAAGTCACGGGTGGTTCTGGTCGGAATGGAGGAGGTAAAACCCCTTTACATACAGGGCATTGCTTCCTTCCTTTCCCTCTGTAGTCCAACCTTTGTGCCTGAAATACCAACTTTTCTCCTGGTCCCTAAGCTACCTGTGCCTCCACAGAAGAGCCAGGAGACGGGGAGCGACTGCTGTGGGGCTGCGGGCCCCGTGGCCTCCTGAGCTGAGGTCAGGAGAAGGAAGCGCGCGAGGGACCGGGGGACAGGCGGGTGACGCAGAGCAGACCAGACAAGCCAGAGAGGGAGAGCAGGGCCAGGAAAACCACCACGAAATCAAGACAGCACTCCTAGAGCTGTGTGGTCTTGAAACAGGCCTCCGCAGCACCCTCCTGGAGATAAAGACACTGTACACTCCTTGCTCCTCAGACTCCATGGCAAACCAGGAGCCATAAACTGTACTCGATACAAAAAAGGGGGAAAAAAACCCAAGCAGGTTGTAAACTTTTCGAGTCCTTCATGAGGAGAGGTATTTTCCCTGTAATTTTTTTTTTTTCCTTTTTAAGTTTGTTTCAAAATAAAGAGAGCAAGAGAGAGGTCATGGAGACTAGTGAAAGGTGTGTAAAAACACAAGCTAAAAAAGGTACTGCCATCAATATGAAATTTAAAAAGAAATATATATGTATATACGTGCAGCTAATTTGTGTATATATAATTTTTACATACATACATACATATATATGTCTGAACAGTGCAAATGGATGAAATTCATAGTTCCAGTTTTAAAAATATAGTACAAGGAGTCTCGTCTGTTGGTATGAGGCCCAGTGAGAGGACGAAGATACCTTTGGTGAGCTGTGGGCTTACTCCTGCCTCGCCTCAGTGACCTCTGCGCTAACCAGCGTGCTGCCCCACCAGCTCAGTGCCAGAGACATGAACTCCACAGGGAGGTAATTTTTAGCTTAGGGCTTTCGAACATAGCGACTTTTTTCCTTTTTCTCTTCTTTTGTGTTAATGGTTACTCTGTCTGACATGGGAGATGAAAGGGAAGAAGGGATGAGGGCAAGGAGAAGGGAAACAGAGAAGGAAAGGCTAGGTGGCTACCTCCCTCTGCTGTGACCTCGTCATTTGGAAAATGTTCTGAAAGGAAAAAAAGGCAAAGAGTTACCGAGGAGACACATCTCCTCTGCCCTGCAGACAGCCCTCCAACAGAGCTGGATGACTGGACCTCCCTGTGTGGCTGGTCCTGTCCTCTGAGATGACATTCTCCCTAGAGTCACAGCCTTTCAGAGCTGGGAAGACCCTGGACATTCATTATCTGGCTCTGTCTTCCTGCTTTATATAAGAGAAAACTCAGATCTAAGGAGGTTGAGTTACCCAAAATTGCAGGAAAAAGCTAGGAGAAAGCCTAGATATAATTCCTAGAGCCCCGATGTTCTTTCTACTATAGTAAAAACATAGATGTTCATATTACTGACTGTATCTCTCAGCTCTCTGATTTTATTTGAGAATAAGAAGCTAAGCTTTCGAGTCTTCTAAGTTCTGCTCTGGCACTGACACCTACAGACAGCAGCTGCAAAAAAAATTTCCCCACATAGACATTCCTGGTTAGTCTAAAAGACTATCATGACTCATCCAGTCAGACGGCTAAAACTGAGGACAGATGCCCTCCTGGGTCAGGAGTAACATGGAGGGTGATGTGATAAAAACAAAAACACCAGACAGAAGCGGTCCGTGAAGTCATGAGAGACGGGAGCCTGGAGCCAATGTCCGCCCTCTAGACAAAGGAAGAAGCAGGGCTCTTCTGCACAGCCTATTCACCATCCAGGAGCCAGCTTCACTGGGCGGATGTTCTGGCTCACAGGGGATAATCAGTCTCTTAACTAATACTCCTAGAAAGACAGAAATGGAGGTAAGAGTCCCAGGCATTTGGCTACAGGCCTGTAAATTTTAAATAAACAAAAAAGATAAAGAATTTAAACATTCTTTTGAATTACCTCTTTTCTCCACTTGAGTTCGCAGAACACCCTCTCAAAGCACTCGTGCATATAATTGAACTGAAAGAAAAAGGGCGACACTTACTGACAGTTCAAGACCACGTCCTTGAACTCCTGCTGCCCCCTCCTTCTCCCAAACCCTCCAGTCTAGCGGAAACCCAGCAAGTAGCAGATGACAGACCCAGCACGCGATTGTTCTCTAGCGCCGTCTAGTGGCAATGGTGAGTCACACAGTATATGAAGTTAACAATTTAGGATAACATGCCAAAGTGGTCCTTGCTTTTATGGTCCATGAAGAAACAAAAGCTGTGGTCAGGGGTTATATTAAAATAACAAGGAGGAAAGCCAGGCGTGGTGGCCGCACGCCTTTAATCCCAGCACTTGGGAGGCAGAGGTAGGAGGATTGCCGTGAGTTCAAGGCCACCCTGAGACTCCGTAGTGAATTCCAGGTCAGCCTGGGCTAGAGTGAGACCCTGCCTGGGGAGAGCGGGGACTGGGAAGGGAGGAAAAAAAGCATTTGGATTTCTAGGATGGTGAATTTTTGTTTTTGTTTTTTAACTGCAATAAAATTATATGTATATATTTAAAAAGTAAGATGGAGGGCTAGAGAGATTGCTAAGTAGTTCAGGCGCTTGACTGCAAAGCCCAATGACCGGGTTCACTTCCCCAGCACCCGTGTGGAGCAGACACATGGAGTGGCACATACATTTGGAGAGTTGGCTGCAGCAGCTGGCGGCCCTGGGGTGCCCACTGTATTTCTCTGTCTCTTTCTCTCTGCTTGCAAATAAATAAAAATACAGAGCCAGACATGGTGATGCACGTCTGGGAGACAGAGGTAGGAGGAGGAGGATGGCTGTGAGTCTGAGGCCATACTGAGACTACATTGTGAATTCCGGGTCAGCCTGGGCTAGAGCAAGACCCTACCTCAAAAATATAAAATAAAAAAAAAAATTTTAAAAACTAACATAGAAAAAGGGCTGAAGAGATGTCTCAGTGGATAAGGCGCTTGCCTGCAAAGCCTAATGGCTGGGGTTCGATTCTACAGTACCCACATAAAGCACAAAGTGGCTGTGTTTGCAATGGCTGGAGGCCCTGGCATGCCCTTTCTCTCTGTCTCCCTTCACTCTCTCTGCTTGTAAATAAGCAAATAAACAAATAAAAATAATTTTAAGGGCTGGAGAGATGGCTTAGCAGTTAAGGTACTTAGTTGCCTGCAAAGGCTAACAACCTAGGTTCGATTCCCCAGGATCCATGTAAGCCAGATGCACACGGTGGTACATGAGTCTGGAGTTTGTCTGCAGTGGCTGGAGGCCCTGACGTGCCCGCTTTTTTTTCTCTCTCTACTCTCCCTCACAAATAAGTAAATAGGAGCCCAAGTCTCTGCCACCTTTCCCTGTAGCCCTCCACTGGCGACTGCTGAAGCTGCAGCCCCTGCTGGCTCTACTCACATACGGCGTGAAGATCTTAACCCATCGGGGCTTCTTCTCGCCTCGCGTGTACTCAAAGCAGAAGGCCATTCCTTCTTCATCCGTGTCCCACCGCTGCATTTCATCCCATTCAAATGCTATTACCTGGTTCTAAACAATCAAGAACAACAGAGCAAGGTCTGTAGTGAGTAGAATGCAGGGGTGCTAGGAAAGTGTTCTGAGCCTGCAGCAGAAGGAAAATGAACAAAGAAATGCATACTGTTTCAGAGAAAGGACTATGACAAGAGAAGTTATTGGAGGAGTATTTGTGAACAAAGGATTGGTGTGGCTCTGGTGATGATTTATTCCAATCAAAACTCTTTTCCCCTGCGCCTGGGTCTCACTCTAGCTCAAGCTGACCTGGAATTCACTATATAGTCTCAGGGTGGCCTCGAACTCTCGCCACCACGCCTAGCCACACCTGCATTTTCTTTTGTTTTTACTTTATTTTTACTTATTTGAGAGAGAGAGAGAGACAGACAGACAGACAGACAAGACAATGGGCACACCAGCCACTGCAAATGAACTCCAGACGCATGTACCCCCTTTTGCATCTGGCTTATGTGGGTTCTGGTGAATCAAACTGAGGTCTTTTGGCTTTGTAACCAAATGCCTTAACCACTAAGCCATCTCTCCAGCCCCAACACACCTGCATTTTTATATGAATTCTGGGCACCAAACTCACATCCTTGCTTGTGAGGCAAGCACTTTACTGACTGAGCTATCTCCTCAGCACCTCAGAACAGTTTTGACGTCATCTGTCCCACAAGGAAGATCTAACACAGTAAGTGTCAAGGTGTCCACCCCTAGTGCTTCCCGCCCAGCCCCGCGCTCAGCTCCTACCTCCAGCTGCCCTTCTTCAGTGCAAGCGTGCAGTTTGAAGTGCGCGACGCTGATGGCCGTGATAACGTGCCCCTTCCTCCTGGAGTCGCACGCACAGTGGGGGAAGATGATCTCATTGTAGCCCTCGCAAGTCCTTAGCATATTGAGGTACTACCAAAAAATAAATTAATAAAGGACAACAACGTCACTAAGCTGAAGCACAGTGAAGAGCTGTCAGAATGAACACAGTATTCTCACCCAACTACTACAAGACTTGGCCTCTCATCTCTTGAGCCTGCCCAAATTGAGACAGGCCTCCCTTACGCCATTTCCAGCTTCAGCCATCATAGTTCCAACCCCTTTTCTCTGCTTAAAGATGGTACAGAAACAAAAGACCGACAGGATACTGTAATCAAGACCAGCAGGGCTAGACAGGACCCAACAATGACATTATCTATTTTCACTTAAGAATGAGAATCTAATCTATATAATTAGGGAAGGAGGCTCAGGCTTGGTGGTGCATTCCTTTAATCCCAGCAATTGGGAAGCTGAAGTAGGAGGATCACTGTGAATTCAAGGACAGCCTGAATCTAATTCCAGGTCGGCCAGGGCTAGAGCAAGAGGCTCTACCTTGAAAAACAAAACAAGGCAAAAAAGTAAATAAGGAGTTCATGTGCACCCTATCCCTTCTCCAATCAAAAGCTACAATGGGGACTGGAGATGGCTCACTGCTTAAGGCACTTGCCTACAAAGCCTAACAACCTGGGTTCCATTCCCCAGGAACCAAGGAAAGCCAGATGCTCAAAGTGGCACATGCATCTGGAGTTCATCTGCAGCAGCTAGAAGTCCCAGCACGCCCATTCCCTTTCTGCTTGTAAATAAATTAATAAATAAATATATAACTTTAAAATATTTTTATTTATTTATTTATTTGATAGAGAAAGAGGGAGAGAGAGGAAGAGAGATAATGAGTGCGCCAGGGCTTCCAGCCACTGCAAATGAACTCCAGATGCATGTGCTACCTTGTGTATCTGGCTAACATGGGTCCTGGGGAATAGAACCTGGGTCCTTTGGCTTTGCAGGCAAACGCCTTAACTGCTAAGCCATCCCTCCAGCCCTATATAATTTTTTTTAAAGGGCTGACCAGGTGTGGTGATGCACACCTTTAATACTTGCACTCAGGAGGCAGAGGTAAGAGAATCACTGTGAGTTCAAGGTTACCCTGAAACTACATAGTGAATTCCAGGTCAGCCTGGGCTACAATGAAACCCTACCTTGAAAAACCAAAACAAGCCAGGCGTGGTGGCACATGCCTTTAATCCCAGCACTCAGGAGGCAGAGGTAGGAGGACTGCTGTGAGTTCAAGGCCATCCGGAGACTCCATAGTGAATTTCCTAGTCAGCCTGGGCTTGAGCGAGACCCTACCTTGAAAAAACAAACAAACAAAAAATAAATAAAAAATAAAAACCAAAACAAACAAACAAACAAACAAAAAGGACTGGAGAGATGGCTTAGCAGTTAAGGCACTTGCCTGCAAAGCCAAAGGATCCGGGTTCAATTCCCCAGTACCTACATAAGCCAGATGCACAAAGTGACACATGCATCTGGGGGCCCTGCTGTGTCCATTTTAAAAAGAAAAAAAAGTTACAATGGGCTGGAGAGATGGCTTAGTGATAAAGGTACTTGCCTGCAAAGCCTGAAAACCCAGGTTCGACTCCCCAGGACCCATGTAAGTCTAAATGCACAAGGTGCATCTGCTGTTCGTTTGCAATGGCTACAGGCCCTGGTGCATCCACCCATTCACTCTTTTTCTTTCTACTTGTAAGTAAATAAAATACATTTTATTAATTTATTTAAGACAGAGAAAGGAAGAGAATGGGCGCGCCAGAGCCTCCAGCCGCTGCAAGCGAACTCCAGACGCGTGTGCCACCTTGTGCATCTGGCTTATGTGGGTCTTAAGGAATCAAACCTGGGTCCTTTGGCTTTGCAGGCAAGTGCTGTAACCGCTAAACCATCTCTGCAGCTCAAATCAATTTTAAAAAGGCCAGTGGGGCCCGTTCCTTGCAGCTGCTGCCACTTGCTGCCCTCAGCCAGTGGTCTGGTACCACGCTGGGTCAGTGGGATCAGGTCATGGGTGGCTGGATGTCTCTCTAGCTTCGGCAACGGCAGAATCACTTTATGGGGCTGGCCTGCAGCATCCTGGTATCCCGAGAACCTTTCCATCACTGCTTCAAGGACACAAGGTTTGAAATTTCTGTGAATTGATTTGTGAGAAGTTGGAAATAATTTCTCTCTTAGCTTCCCACAGGCACAGTGAGAAACACAAATAACTTTAATAAGCAAGAGTGTGCCCCACATTCTCATTGAAGGTTTTACTGCCTTTCTTTTTTTACTGACCTTTCTTTTTTTTTAAATTTTATTTATTTATTTGAGAGCGACAGACACAGAGAGAAAGACATAGAGGGAGAGAGAGAGAATGGGCACGCCAGGGCTTCCAGCCTCTGCAAACGAACTCCAGACGCGTGCGCTCCCTTGTGCATCTGGCTAACTTGGGACCTGGGGAACCGAACCTCAAACCGTGGTTCTTAGGCTTCACAGGCAAGCGCTTAACCGCTAAGCCATCTCTCCAGCCCACCTTTCTTTTTTTTTAATGTTTTATTTATTTGTGTGTGAGAGAGGGAGGGACAGGCAGAGAGAATGGGCACACAAGGGCCTCCAGCCACCGTAAACGAACTCCAGACACGTGAGCCACCTTGTACATCTGGCTGAGTGGGTCCTGGAGAATCGAACCTGGGTCCTTTGGCTTTTTAAGCAAATGCCTTAACTGCCAAGCCATCCCTCCAGCCCCCAGATGACTTTTGTTGTTGTTTTATCAAGGTAGGGTCTCACACTAGCCCAGGCTAACCTGGAACTCACTCTGTAGTCTCAGAGTGGCCTTGAACTCAAGGCAATCCTCCTACCTCTACCTCTGAGTACGGGGACGAAAGGGGTACCCGCCGTGCCTGGCAGATGATGACTTATTTGTTTATTTGAAAAAGAGGTGGTGGGGAGGGGGAGACAAAGAATGGTGCACCAGGGCCTCTACCCACTGCAAACAAATTTAGATGCATGTGCCACCTTGGGTATCTGGCTTATGTGGGTTCTGGGGAATCAAACCTGGGTCCTTTGGCTTTACAGGCAAGAGCCTTAACCACTAAGTCATCTCTCCAGCCCCAGAAGATGACTTCTGATCATGAAATTGAGCACCCAAAGGCAAGGTTGGTTTTGCGGACTGCCACCAACGATTCCACAGCAGTCTGTTGCCTACACATTAAATCTGGCGCCGCACTCCAAACCAGCCAACTATGTATTGATGTCACTGGGGCCAGCTTCCAGGTCGGGAGTGGTCGCACCCACCCCGAGGCCTGCACGCAGGCAGTGTCTGGTGCGTGCTGAGGGTGCTGAGACAGGCTTCCACATGGACCTGCTTGAAGCTGGCTTTCCTGGGTCTGAGCATCTGAAGAGACTACCAGTGTGATCCACCCACAGCTGGGTGGCACTTCCTATCAGGCCAGATGGCAGAGTGGGCATCATAGCTGATGAGCTGGCATCTGACACAGTGCTGCCTGAGCTTCCATGCTCGCCGTCAGGACCACTGCTAAAGAGCCGTGCTGGGCAGCTGTGGTGGCACACGCCTTTCATCCCAGCATTTGGGAGGCAGAGAGGTAAGAGGATGGCTGTGAATTCAAGGTCACCCTGAGACGACATAGTGAATTCCAGGTCAGCCTGGTCCAGAATGAAACCCTACCTTGAAAAGAAGGAAGGACGGACGGAAGAAAGAAAACTGTGCTCAAGGAGGAGCAGACTGGCTCTGAGCAGCCTCTCTGCCTTACGTGAGGAGCACTCGGCTCACCTAACCGCATCCTTCCTGAGCACCCTGGGCGCGCAGTGCTCCAACCCCGAGGAGGCGTCGTGCCCAGCCAGCGCGTGGCCTGTGGGTGGACAGCTGAGCCTAACCTGCCTGGACCGCATGTGTGTCAGTGGAGGCTCCTTGGAAACACGGATTCCAGAGGCCTACCGTCCGTTACGTGGTGTCATGACCAATGTGATGTGACAACTCAGGAAGCTAGTTCAGAAGCCTGCAGGGGAGGAGCAGGGCAGCAGGGGTTAGCACTCTGTGAACCTCGTGCCAGGAAGAGGCGGACCATCACCCAGCGCCTGTGCTACTAACACCAACATGTCGGCGCCATTCTCGCAGCTCCTAACTGCAAGGTGAGCTTGAATAAAGACATTTGGGGGACCATTTAACTTAATTACTGCTGGTTTTGAAATGTCTTTGTAAGAGCAGGGCTGGCACAGATGCAGCAGTGTGGAAGGTGAGGTGATGGGGTCACACCCGTGTTCCTATGGAAACTATCAGAATTTTTTTGTTTTACATGGATTTTGATTCATTTTCAAACATATTTAAGTGTGCACCTCAGCTGCTGAGCAAGCATCTGTAGTTTGTACAATGGCAGAACGGGTTGACAGCTTAATGTTGTAACCAATTTTGAAAATAAACCACTTTGAAACTTAAAAATAAAGTTACAAAGGGAGGGCTGGGGAGACACCTCAATAGGTAAAGCACTTGAGATGCAAGCACAGTCTGAGTTCAGACCCCAAACTGGAGGCGACAGTGGGCGTCTGCAGTCCCAGCATGCCTACAGACAGACGCGGGGTGGAGACAGGAGACGCCCGAAGCTCGTGGGCCAGCGGCCCTGGCTTGCACAGCAGCAGCAATGAAGATCCTGCCTCAAGGGTGAAGGTGAGGACTGACACCGAGGTGGTCCCCGACCTTCAGATGCGCGAGCACGCACACAGTTACACTGACCTCAGTGATGCAGACGCAGCTGTTCCATATGATACCAAACACTGCTACACCCAGGGGGCAGGAGACGGTTCAGTGGGAAAAGTGCTGGTTGCACAAGGGCAAGCACCCAAGTTTGGATCCCCAGCACGTATTTAAAAAGCCAGGCATGGGCTGGAGAGATGGCTTAGCAGTTAAGGCGCTTGCCTGCTAAGCCTAAGAACCCATGTTCGACTCTCCAGGTCCCACATAAGCCAGATGAACAAGGTGATACAAGTGCACAAGGTGGTGCACGTGTCTGGAGTTTGACTGCAATGGCTGGAAGCCTTGGCGTGCCAATCACCCCACCCACCCACCCTGTCTCTCTCTCATAAAGAAAACTACAAAAACAAGCCGGTACTGTGGCAGGTACTGATAATGCCAGCTAAGCCTGTGAGCAGGAAGGGAGGTGGGGCAGGAGAGTGCACTGGACGCTCAGGGCAGCTAGCCGAGTGAAAGCGAACGTGAGTTCTGCCGACACCTAAGTCGTCCTCTGATCTCCACGTGTGCAACGGCACACGGTGCCCACATTCATACATATGAACACACACAAGCCCCCCGACATGTTAAAATTGAAAGAGGTGGGTGTGGTGGCACACACCTTTAACCCCAGCTCTGGGGAGGCAGCATACAGAAGTGCAGAGTAAGGGGTAGTCCATCCGGAATTAGAATCTTAGGCCTCTCCTTTCACACCAGCGAGCAATTCCTGATCAGACCCACTGGCTCCTGGGTCTCCAGTACAGGTGCTTCCTTACAGGGCATGTGAACCAAATGAAAGCAACATACGTGACCCTCATGCAACTAATCCTGAGATGGCTCACAACTCTTTGGCAAGTACGACAGCACGTAGGTAGCAGGAACAGGCAAGAACTGCTCGGAGCTATAAAAGGCTGCAGTGCTGGGACAGAGAGCAGAATGTGGAGGAGTGGTTGGCTCTGGGATCCAGCTTACCTGCACTGGAATTCTGGCCCCCCAAATTTCCTAGCTATGCAACCTGGGGAAACTGCCCAATCTCAGAAGCTTTTTCTTCTATAAAGTGAGACATAATAATAGCACTTATGCCACAGTGTTGTTTGTGAGCACAGAATATAAAGTATTTAGCAGAAAATTTGTTATGTAATTAGACATTTAATAAATGACAGCTAAAAAAATTAAAGCAGGGCTGGGGAGACGGCTCAACAGTTAAAGGTGTTTGCTTGCAAAGCCTGTTCAAGTCCCTAGTCACCCACGCTCAGTCCACATCCATTCTGCTCAACGAGGCTTCAAAACCTGCACGATGGCAGTGGGTCTCAGAACCTTCAAATTAGTTTTGGTTGTGTTCTTTGATTTAAAAGAGAAAGCTGGGCTATGGGAGGGGAAGAAGGGGAAAGGGAATGGAAAGAGAAAGGAAAAAGAAAAGATGAATTCCATTACATTCATGACCTCATAGAGGTAATTTTAACCTGCATGAGACCACACTATATTGGGCCAGCAACACTCTGTCACAGATAATAGAGGAAGGCAAACAAAATAAAACAAAACAAAACAAAAAACAAAAAACCCAACCATCAAAATAGAAAGAGGGTTACCAAACGGCAATGGTACCATAAAATTCTACTTCCTAAAAGGCAGACCAAATGGCTGAACCTTCACCAGGCCCTTAGAGGAAACACCTGAATCACAAGACACTGGAGAGGGTAGGATCAAGTCTAACCTAAATCCTCTACATCTTCCCTCCCTCCCCCCCCCCCTCTCTCTAGCCTCTCTAACTCCTATACATTAGTTACCTTCTTCCCTCATTTTCTTAGGGGGCACTGACCTGTAACTCCCAGTACCAGCATGGGGCTATCATCCACAATGAGCTTTTGATCAGAGGAACCTACAAGGTTTCCTAAAAGAATGACAGATTTCTGTCAGAGTACTTGATGACCCACCAAAGGTTAGTGGTAAGACCCTATTGCTGAAGACACCATATGCAGTTGACACATAAAATGGAACGGCATGGCTGGAAGCCAGGAGAGAGTCAGTCCCCAGACAGTCAGCGTGTTTAGTGCCAGAAGGTGCTACACGGGCGACTGGGGGAAACGACCAATATCTGTCCAAGCAACTCATGGTCCAACCTACGTAGCAGCAAATAATCTGTTGAGATGCCCACACAAGTGCAACAGTGGCACACAGCCATGGTGGGGAACCAACTGCTCTTGATTTGGCTAACTGATCCCCTCAGTGGTACGAGACCCATAGCTGGAGCTTGGAAACAAGTCAGAACCATATCCAAACATAAGCCCACTCTCCAATATCAAGTTACCATCAATCATGGGGTACAAGAGGGCCTACACCTATTAAACTCTCTATAAAAAAAGTAAGGGTTATCTCATTTGACCTGGTGCTAACTTACTCTCTGTTGGAGAATCTGCTTCTCTTTTTCAGATAGATGCAGATCCTAAGGAGAGAGCCACCCCATCATACCTCAAAAGGGCCCTGACTGAAACTAAGGAAAATTGGCGAAACAAGCAAGGGTGGTGTTTTCCTGATGGACCAGATACCAGCACAAGGGGGAAGGAGACCAACAGAGAAAAATCGACGCCTACCAAATCAGAGAGCCAGAGCCCCAGAGGCCCCCAACACCTCATCACTGAAGCAGACCAAAAATGAACCCAACATGGCTCAGGGAAATTTTGCACAAGAGGGGGGAGAAAAGAATGTCAGAGCCACATGTTGGGTCATGAGATACAGAGACATTTATCGTACCAATAACTGTGGGCTAACCCCACAATGCACGACCCATATACCTCAACAAGGAGGGGCCAATTGGGAGGGGGTAGGTCATGGATGAGCCTAATAATGGTACCAAACTGCCTGTACTTGCAGAATAGAAAACTAATAAAAAATAAAAATTAAAAAAATTTTAAAAAATAGAAAGAGCACTAGTCAGAAAGAAGGGGTTGAGGAGATGAGGGATAGACAGGAGGACAAAAAAAGTAATGGGATGGGATTCTGTACATGTATAAAAATACTTTATTTATTATTATTATTATTTTTTAAGAATTGTCCTTGAGGTATTAGAGAGATGGCTTAGCAGTAAAGGCATTTGCCTGAAAAGCCAAAGGACCTCGGTTCGACTCCCCAGGACACATGTAAGCCAGATGCATGAGGCAGTGTCTGGAGGCCCATTAATTCTCTGTTTGCCTCTTTCCCTCTTGCTTTTCCAAATAAATAAATATAAAAATTAAAAAAAAAATCTTTAAAAAGACCTACAAGGGATTTCTTTTTCTTCTTTTTTTTCTTTTTTGGTTTTTTTCCAGGTAGGGTCTTGCTCTAGCCCAGGCTGACCTGGAATTCACTATGGAGTCTCAGGGCGGCTGTGAACTCACCACAATCCTCCTAAGTGCTGGGATTAAAGGGCTGTGCCACTATGCCCGCTCTACAAGGGATTTCTTATTGGTAGTAAGTTCTAAAAATAGCCTGAGGGCTGGGGAGATGGCTCAGCTGTTACAGGCACTTGCTTATAAAAATAGCCCGAGTGAAAACTAAGGCACCTGAGTTCTTGGCAAAAAGCCAGAGGTAAAGGCTTACTGGCAGACTTGGGGTTTACAGAGATTCTCGATTCTCAGGTTGGTAATACTTCTCAATTTTTAAAAATATTTCTTTTTAAAAAATAATTTTATTAAAAGCCGGGCGTGGTGGCGCACGCCTTTAATCCCAGCACTCGGGAGGCAGAGGTAGGAGGATCACCGTGAGTTTGAGGCCACCCTGAGACTGCATAGTGAATTCCAGGTCAGCCTGAGCTAGAGTGAGACCCTACCTCGAAAAACAAAAACACAAACAAACAAACAAACAAAATTATTTATTTATTTGACAGAGAAAAAGAGACACAGAGGGACAGAGAGGGAGAGAATGGGTACGCCAGAGCCTCCAGCTGCCGCAAATAAACTCCAGATGTAGGCACCACCTAGTGTGTCTGGCTTATGTGGGTCCTGGGGAATTGAAACTGGGTCCTTTGGCTTTGCAGGCAAGTGCCTTAACTGCTAAGCCATCCCTCCAACCCTAATATTTCTTTTTTAAGTTTATTTTTATTTATTTGAGACAGAGATAATGGGTGCGCTAGGGCCTCTAGCCACTGCAAACGAACTCCAGATGCATATGCCACCATGTGTATCTGGCTTATGTGGGACCTGGAGAATTGAACCTGGGTCCTTAGGCTTCACAGGCAAGCGCCTTAGCTGCTAAGCCATTTCTTGAGCCCTATTTCTTTTTATTAAAATATTTTAATTCATAAGCAGAGAGAGACAGAAGACAGACACAGAGAACGGGTGCTCCATTGCATAGTCCAGATGCATGCGCCACTTTGTGCATTTGCTTTCACTTGGGTACTAGGAAATAGAACTCAGGTCATTAGGCTTTGCAGGCAAGCACCTTAACCGCTGAGCCATCTCTCCAGCCCCTATATCTCAATTTTAAGTGGGCAATTCTTACATTGCTGAGTTAATCAAGCCTAAAGAAACAGTTAAAATTTTACACAAATCCACAATTTAGAAAAAGTGAAATTTTGCTTTCAAAAATATTTACAACAACCACAACAACAACAAAGGCTTATATTAAGGCAGGTATGGTGAGACATGTCTTAGGAGAATTGCTGTGAGATCAAGGCCAACCTAAGTCTACATAGTGAATTCCAGGTCAGCCTGGGATAGAGCGAAACCGTACCTCCAAAAATCTACATATGCATAAAGACATATTTAAAACACATAATTATCAATCTGGACATGTTGGCATATATCTGTCATACCAGCACTTGGGAGGTGGAGGCAGAAGGGTCAGGGGTTCAAGGCCAGTCTTGGCTATAAAGCAAGTTTGAGGCTAGCCTGGGCTTCATAAGATCCTATCTCAGAAAACAAAAACTCCACAAAATTATTCAGTCCACCCTCCTTCGACCTGCAGCTTGTTTTGTTAACACAGGTCTTATGTAGGCCAGGCTGGCCTCGAACTGACTGTGGTGGAGGACGACCTAGAGCTTAGGTCCTGCTTCTACCTCCTCAGTGCTGGAATCAAACCCAGTGCTGGGACCACAGATTTGATGCCGCACCGTGTGCGCGGTGCCAGGATCAAACCCAGGGCCTCATGCCTGACAACTAACTCTACCAACTAAGCCGCATCCCCACCCTGATACTAAGTTGTTTTTCTTTTTCTTTTTGGTTGCTCAAGGTAGGGTCTCGCTGTAGCCCAGGCTGACCTGGAATTCATTATGCAGTCTCTGGCTGACCTCAAACTCACAGCGATTCTCCTACCTCTGCCTCCCGAGCGCTGGGATTAAAGGCGTGCGCCACTGTGCCCAGCTTCTTACTAAGCTTTTTAAAAAAATATTTATTTATTTGAGGAAAGACAGAGAGAGAAGGAGAGAGAGAGAGAGAGAATGGATGCACCAGGGCCTCTAGCCACTGCAAATGAACTCCAGATGCATGTGTCTCCTTGTGCATCTGGCTAACGTGAGTCCTGGGGAATTGAACCTGGGTCCTTTGGCTTTGCAGGCAAAAGCCTTAACCGCTAAGCCATCTCTCCAGGCCCCTGCTTCCTTTTCTCAAAGCAAACAATGCATTTTTTTGAGGGGGGGGATTCTGATTGAGGATTTATTTATAAATACATTTATTGAAGGTACTAACTGAACAATGAATGCAGAGCATATAATAGAAAGAAAGCACTTAAAAAGAAACATTGATCTTAAAAATGTAACATATTTAGATATGTTGTCTTGCATTTTAAAATTCTGTCTCATATGGAAAAACTCCCTCAGCCAAAATTCTGACAATATTGAATTATATTTAAAAGACTTTTGCCAGGCATGGTGGCACATGCCATTTGCTCCAGCACTTGTGAGGCAGAGGTAGGAGGACTGACTGCTTAGGAGCCTCGGACTGCAGAGTGAGATCCAAGTCAACCTGGGCTAGAGAGAGACCCAATCTAGAAAAACCAAACCAAACCCCCAAACATGGCGGCACACTCCTTTAATCCCAGTATTCTTGGGAGGCTGAGGTAGAAGGATCACCATGGGTTAGAGGCTAGCCTGGACCAGAGTGAGACTCTACCTCGGGGGGAGGGAAAATAAAAGCAGGAAGGCTGAAGAGATGGCTCAGTGGTTAAAGGTACCCAGGTAAAGCCAGATATAAAGTGGCACATGCATCTAGAATTCATTTGCAGTGGTGGAAGACCTGGTACACCCATCACCTCTTTCTCTCTTTCTGCTTGCAAACAATGTAAATAAATAAATAAATAAGGGCTGGAGGATAGCTTAGCAGTTAAGGCACTTGCTTGCAAAGCCTATGGACCCAGGTTTGATTTCCCAGGACCCACGTAAGCCAGATGCACAGAGGGCCGCATGCACCTGGAGTTCATTTGCAGTGCCTGGAGGCCCTGGCAAGCCCATTCTCTCTCTCTTTCTCTCTATCTGCCTTTTTCTCTCTGTATCTGTTGCTCTCAAATAAATAAATAAATAAAAAGTTTTAAAACAACATTTAAAGAACACCCTAGGCATCCTGTCCATAGAAATTCACGTGGTTCTGACAATGTCCTGTCCCGGTGATGTTTATTGGCACAGCCACTAGGAACATAAAACCAATTGGCACATGAGGCCAGTGCAACTGAGCAGTGGGCACAATAGACTTAAATAAGCTCATGACACTAACAGTGCTAAATAAAAGCGCACGGCTCCAGGACGCCTTCCAGTGCAAAAGCACCACACAGCATGAAGATTTAAGTGAATGCAGAAAAAGCAGTTGTAAGTGAAATGATTTTGCTCAATCACCAAGAAGAGCTGGGTGTGGCAGTGCAAACCCATGAAAAGCCAGATGCACAAAGTGGCACATGCACAGGGAGTCCATTTGCAGTGGCAAGAAGCTCTGAAGCACCATTCTCTCCTTCTCACTGCATCTCTCTCTCCCAAATAAATAGATAAAATACTGTCATTATTCATAATAACAAAATTATATACCTATGTATCATAATCTAAGTTTTTGTCTCATAAATGCAAGAACTCATGGGCTTTGCATTCCGCCCTTTTTTTCTTGGGGAGGAGGGGGGCAGGATCTCATTCTCTGGAATTTACCCTGTAGCCCAGGCTGGCCTTGAACTCATGGTGATTCCCCTATCTTGGGATTCCCAGTGCCAGGATTAAAGATGTGAGCTGTCACACCCAGCCTCTCTCTTAATTAAAGCTCTGATTAGACTGTAGTACTTTTCAAAAATAACTGCACCAAGACAGAAGTAAAAAGTGATATTTAATAAGAGTATCTGAGGCCAGAACCTTACCATGACCATCTTCCTTTGTTCATAGAGCTTCTGTAACTGGTAAGATTTCTCCTCTGCTTTTATATAACCTTTCTTCACATCATCGACAGCCTGCCATGGAAACAAAGGCATAAGGGAATGTAAAAATCATTGTCAGGTTCATTCTTGATGAGAAAGAGATGTGCATGTGCACTTAATTGGACCATGAGCGTCATCCAGTGAACCCTGTCACATGTATTCAAAGGCTTGTATGTGAGGGATCTGGTTTATTTTGACTTAAAATTCAGGTCAACTTAAACACGTGAAAACAATTAAAGGCATAATATTGTATTAAAAGTAACAATAGGGCTGGAGAGATGGCTTAGCGGTTAAGCGCTTGCCTGTGAAGCCTAAGGACCCTGGTTCAAGGCTCGATTCCCCAGGGCCCATATTAGCCAGATGCACAAGGGGGTGCACATGTCTGGAGTTCGTTAGCAGTGGCTGAAAGCCCTGACGCGCCCATTCTCTCTCTCTCTCTCTCTCTCTCTCTGTGTGTGTCTCTCTCTGTCACCCTCAAATAAATAAATAAAAATGAACAAAAACAATTTTTAAAAAAAGTAACAATAGCCAGGCATGGTGGCACACACCTTTAATCTGAGAACTAAGGAGGCAGAGGTAGGAGGACCACTGTGAGTTTGATGACAGTCTCGGACTACAGAGTGAGTCAGCCTGGGCTTGAGTGAGACCCTACTAACCACACTTATAAGGAAAGTCTTCTTATTTGCAAGCAGAGAGACAGACAGAGAGAATGGGCATGCCAGGGACTGTAGCTGGTACAAATGAACTCTAAGTGCACACACCACTTTGTGCATTTGGCCTTATGTGGGTAATGGGGAATCGAACCCAGGTCCTTATGCTTTGCAGACAATGCCTTAACTGCTGAGCCATCTCTCCAGCCCTTTGTAGATTTTTCTAGGACAGGATGAATGAGGAAAAAACTCCAGGCTGCAATCAGGAAACAGGAATGGACTTGAATGTCCATTTACTGGATCTAAATAAAGAGTGCATGTGAGGGGACAATGAAAGATATTGCTGTCATGTGTGTTCATTCCATGGCCCATGGGCTGTATGTAGCCCAGGATAGCTATGAATGTGGCCCAACACAAAATGGTCCCTTATGTCATGTTTTTGCTTTGTGTGCGTGTGTGTGTGTGGGGAGAACTAAACAGCGTAGTATTTGAGCATGAACTATGTAGAAAGAGAAATGACAACGTCATGTCTCTGTGTCCAAAGGCTGAATATGCCTAGAAGACTGGCACAGGAGCCCCCCCCCCCCCGCCCCCCAACCTCCCAGGCAGTGTCTCACTGCTTTTCTTTTAGAGCTAGCTATAAAGAACTCTTCTGATGCTAAGATCCTATTCCAGAAAGGGGTCCTGCCCTGCCCTGCCCTTTCTGACCTTGAGGGAGGAACATGGCACAAGCAGCAGCGGGACGGACGGGCTGAGTGTCCTCATTTAGTATGACAGCAGACCTTTCTCATCTAACGTGCTTTACTGTGGTTGTCTGTGTTTCAGTCAGGCCCACGTCATAGCCTTCATAAAAACACACATGGCAGCCGGGCGTGGTGACGCACGTATTTAATCCCAGCACTCGAGAGGCAGAGATAGGAGGATGGCCATAAATCTGAGGCCACCCTGAGACTACATAATGAATTCCAGGTCAGCCTGGGCTAGAGTGAGACCCTCCCTGGAAACCCCCCCACCAAAAAAAAAAAAACAAAACACCACACACACGGCAACCTGAGACTATATAATGAATTCCAGGTCAGCTTGGGCTAGAGATATCCTACCTCAAAAAACCAAAACCACCACCAACACAAAACCCACAGATGGAGAGCTAGAGAGAGATGGCCTGTTAAAGACATTTGCTTACAAAATCTGACAGCCCAGGTTTAATTCCCCAGTACCTACATCAAACCAGATGCACCAAGTGGTACATGCCCCTGGAGTTTATGTGCAGTGGCAGGATGCCTTGGTATGCCCATATTGTATCTCTTTCTCAAATAAATAAATAACTAGGGGCTGGAGAAATGGCTTAGCAGTTAAGGCGTTTGCCTGCAAAGTCAAAGGACCTCAGTTCGATTCTCCAGGACCCATGTAAGCCAGATGCACAAGAGGGCACATGTGTCTGGAGGCCCTGGCATGCCCATTCTCTCTCTCTCTCCTCTCTCTCTCTCTCTCTCTTAAATGAATAAATAAAAATAAAGTTTAAAAGCCAGGCATGGTGGTGCATGCCTTTTATCCCAGAACTTGGGAGGCAGAGCTAGGAGGAACACTGTGAGTTTGAGGTCAGCCTGAGACTACAGAATGAGATCCAGGTCAGCCTGGGCTAGAGTGAGACCCTACCTCAAAACAAACAAACACCTAAGTAAATATGAAATTGTAAATAAAAACAAAACACAAAGACAGATAAGGCCTGGGTGCTCCTGGAGTACTAAACATGTGAAGCTGACGGGAGGGAGAATATGAGAACTCATCCTCACACCAGGCGGGCACTGCGCCACACACAGTCCCCTCAGATGGAAGCTCCTGGACTCCAGACCTTTGTAGGTGTACCCTATATGCTGCTGAACTTCTCGCTTCTTCATATCCTGTAAAAACTGTTAAATAAAGTGGTCCCCTGAGCAAGGTGAGCTTTTCTTCAGTCTAGAAGAGAGGCGATGGGAATGCCAGCTTCTAACAAGGAGGTGAGAAGTTTCAGAGGCTGCATTTGTACTTTAGCCTAAAGCAGAAGTGGTCTTGGGAACTCAGCCAGCGATCTGTGGAGTCTGAGGTGACCTCCAGGTAGACAGTGTCAGAATCAAACTTAGTATGATGAACCCCAGCTTGTACGTACTGCAAAATACTATACTTGCTACTGGGGAGAAGTTCCTATATATCATGAAGACACAAGTCTCCTGTGATGTGACAGCAAAGGAAAAACAGACATTTTGTTTTTCCCAGACACAAAATGTCTAATACTGATGAAAATATAGTATTAATAAAAAAAAGTCTGCACAGATACATAGCCTTAAGGTCCATTTTGTTACTCTGAAAAATTATGAACAATGATTTTTTAAACTCAGAATTGCTCTACCACTAACTTACCTGTTGTGGCATGGGTCAGATATGTCAGACCCAAGGACTCACAGGGAATTGGCAAATTAGCAACTATCTATAAACAGAAAAATGAAACCAGGCCTTTTAGAAAAATCGATTCACCCACCTGATGAAAGAAGTACGTAACAGCAAGGTCATTGTCATTTAAGAGGATTTCTTCTTCTGTCGTAAAAAGCCACTTTCGAACAGTCAGGCACGTGCCTGGCACAGCTGATGTGTAATTCTGGACGTAGAGTTTATGAGGAAATTCGTTAGGTGCCAGCTTACGTACTGAAGAAGGCAAAACAAAGAAAGCTGAAGTGAAAAGATACGTTAGAGATCCCCTAGTGAAAACTCCATGGCAGACCAGTAAGGGAAGGTCATCACTAACCAGAACCCAGCTCAAGTTCACCAAACAGCCACAGATCTAGCCAAATCTATCCCTATCTTTTGTTTTCCTATTTATTTGAGTATCTGTGTGTGTGTATGTGTGTGTGGCAAAGTCTTTTGCCAGTGCTACAAGCAAATACCAAATGGGTATACTTTTTTTTTTTTTTTTAAGGTAGGGTCTCATGCTAGCCCAGGCTGACCTGGAATTCACTATGCAGTCTCAGGCTGGCATTCAACTCTCAGTGATTCTCCTACCTCTGCCTCTGCTGGGATTAAAGGTGTGCACCACCATTCTCAGGTGTTTTGTTTTGTTTTTTAATGAAAGCTTTATTAGGAGGGAGGGCAATGGAATACGGAGATTACAACACCTTAAACCAGTACCCATAAGCACACCAGTTGCCCCTGATGCTCGTGGCCAGCATTAAACCTGAAGCCTCACTTCTTTAACATGAATCTTTGGCAGCCAGGAAATTGAATTTGTTCCTGAGCAGGGCCTCAGTCACAAGCTCTTTATTCTGCAGCTTGGTGCGGATGGACATGACGACCTGGCCATTATGAACCCTGGCCACTGTGCCCTGGGGCATCCCGCATGCTGGTATGGAGCTTAGAATATCTTGAGATCAAAGATGTGGACACCCACCAGAAAACTGTCTCCAAGGTCCCTTAGGGCAACCTGTACAAGCAACAGGTAACGTACACAACCAAGGAGGCTGCTGCTTGCAGCCACTGCACACTGGGCCCCACGAGGAGAGGAAACCGGTCGGCTTAATTGGCTGCAGATCATTTTTGTTTTGTTTTGTTTTTCGAAGTAGGATCTTGCTCAAGCTCAGGCTGACCTGGAATTCACTCTATAGTCTCATGGTAGCCTCGGTGACCATCCTCCCTCTGCCTCCCCAGTGCTGAGATTAAATGCATGCACCACCATGCCTGTTTATTTTTTGTTTTTGTTTGTTTTTGCTGCTGTTGTTGTTGCTGTTTTTTTTTTTTTTTTTTTTTTTTTTAAGGCAGGGTCTTACTCTAGCTCAGTCTGTTCTGGAATTCCCTATGGAGTCTCAGGGTGGCCAGGAACTCACAGTGATCCTCCTACCTCAGCCTCCTGAGTGCTGGGATCAAAGGTGTGTACCACCACACCTGGCTTGTTCTTTCTTTTGAGACAGGGCTTCACAGTGTAGCCCAAGTAGCCATGAATTCATGACCCTGTAATTTCAGCATCCTCAGTGCAGGGACTGCAGGCACATTTGCCATTCCACTCAGTTTGCCACTCTAAATTTAATTCCTGTCTTGTTTACCTAGATTTGTAACACTGCAAAGGACAGTTTAGCATTTCTCATTTTATAGAAGGTAAGGTTACAGCTTGGGAGGTTTCCCAATGGTACCTCATCAGTTTGTTTTTCGCAGGAAGGTTTCACTGTAGACCAGGCTGACCTGGTATTTGCTATGCAGTCTCAGGGTGGCCTTAAATTCTCGGAGATTCTCTTACCTCTGCCTCCTGGGATTAAAGGTATGTGCCACCATGCCTGGCATCGTTTATCTGCCTGTCTGGCTACAGCAGGTTTCATTCTAGCCCTAACTGATCTGGAACTCACTCTGTAGGCCAGGCTGGCCTTGAACTCATGGAAATTCTGCCTTAGCCTCCCAAGTACTGAGATTACAGGTGTGAGCCACCATGCCTGGCTTCATTATGTAATCACACCTGCCCATCAGACCTCTGGGAGTTGGGAAGGAAATAATAACAGAAGACGGCTGCTTTGGAAAAATCAAAGCTGCTCAGCACTGACAGGAAAAGACCAACAGACTGGGTGTCTTCAGGACTGGCTCATACCGGATTTGCCTGGTCGGCTTGTGGAGACAGTTCTAACAGGTGGGACCTCTCCTTGTCTACACACACTTCTCTGGGAAAACAGTTTCTAGTCAACAGTATTACACAAAATACAGCAAGAGCCACTAGAACTTACCAAAGGAATGATTGATCACTTCAAATAAGGCAAAGTAATTCACTGTTGTACTGTCCATGCCCACTTTTGCTGCAATAGCCTGAAATTTAAACAGGACAGAGTGGTTTCAGGAAACAGTGAGAGAATGCTGTGGGGAAAAGCAGGTATGGGGGCAAGCAGAAGGAAGAGAAGGGGAAGAGCCTGGCTCCTGGCTTCTTCATGAAAACTGCCATGGGCCACAGCTGACCTTAAGTGCTCACACACAGGCTCGCCTCGGTATGAAAGCGCGGGATGGAGAAAGCCAGCGTGAGGAGCAAACAGCTGTGATCTCTATGAACTTCTCCCTCCCAACACAGGCTGACAAGTTTCCCCTTCATATCAAATTTCCTCTCCAGTATGACTTCATCCCACAAAGGACTTTTTATTGTTTTATATTTATGTATTTTTTTTATTTATGAAAAAAAGAGAGGCAAATACAGAAAGAATGGCTGCACCAGGTTCTCTAGCCATGGCAAACAGACTCCAGATTCATGTGCCACCTTGTGTATCAGTATGTGGGTACTGGAGAATAGAACCTGATTCTTTAGGCTTTGTAGGCAAGAACCTTAATCATTAAGCATCTGACCAGCCCCACAAAGGAGTTTTTAAAAACACCACTAATAAAAATTGTGTTCAAAGTTCGAGGCCATCCTGAGAATACAGAGTGAATTCCAGGTCAGCCTGGGCTAGAGTGAGACCCTACCCTGAAAAACCAAAAAAAAAAAAAAAAAAAAATTGTGTTCAAGGCTTCCTCCTCAAAAAAGCACTATCTGGCTGGGGGGTGTATTATAAAACACACTAGGCTGAAGAGATGGCTCAGTGGTTAAGGCACTTGCCTGCAAAGCCCAAGGACCTAACCTCATTTCCCCAGTACCCACATAAAGCCAGATGCACAAGGTGTCACATGTGTCCAGAGCTCATTTGTAGTGGCTGGAGGCCCTCACTAGCCCACTCTCTCTCTCAAATAAATAAATTTTTTTAAAAAGTGCAGCAAGTCTTACTAAAGAAGCACTGAAAATAACAAAAAGAGGAAAAAAAAAACCCTGTAAACTGTAAAAGCAAGCATTTTTCTTGAAATTATTTCATTATTATAAAGTTTCAACACTGCCTCCTATTTTCCAATATCCTTTGCCATGATACATACTAGATGATTAAATGAAGGATAGTTTCTACAAAGAAGAAATAAGCACTGATATTCAGAAATCTGCCTATCTCTCTGAAAATCATGCTCAAGATTAAAGGCAAACTTAAACTTAGGTGATGTCGGGCATGGTGGTACAAGCCTGTAACTGTAGCTGCTCAGGGACTGAGGAAAGAGGATCCAATGTTCAAGGCAGGCCCAGACTGCAGAATAAGTTCAAAGCCAGGCTGGGTAACTTAGTGAGAGCTCATCTCAAAATTAAAAGTCAGAAGAGGAGGCTGGAGAAATGGCTCAGTGGTTAAGGTGTTTGCCTGCAAAGCCAAAGGACCTATGTTCAATTCCCCAGGATCCACATAAGCCAGGTGCAGATGCACACAGTGGCACATGCGTCTGGAGTTTGTTTGCAGTGGCTAGAGGCCCTAGTGTGCCCATTCTCTCTCTCTCTCAAATAAAGAAATATTTTTTTTTAAAGATTAAAGGCAAAGAAACAGGCCTACAAACAACAATCCCATCCAGCATGCAGATCATAGTGCTGAGAATCACCTCACCAGAAAGAACTAGGACTGCTTTGGATTATTTCATACTTAGGGCCCAGAGCATCTCTTGCAAAATATGCTGCCATAAACCAATGGGCTTCTTTAAAAATACACAGGAGTAGCTGGGTGTGGTGGCACACACCTTTAATCCCAGCACTCGGTGGGTAGAGGTAGGAGGATCTCTGTGAGTTCGAGGCCAGCCTATGAGTACATAGTGAATTCCAGGTCAGCCTGGTCTAGAGTGAAATCCTACCTCAAAAAACTAAACCAAACAAAAATACATAGAACACTGATGTTCAGGAGCTTCCTCAGCCAAAGAGGAAAGCTTTTTGTTTGTTTGTTTGTTTTTCAAGGTACGGTCTCACTATAGCCCAGGCTGACCTGGAATTCACTATGTACTGTCAGGGTAGCCTGGAACTCACAGCAATCCTCCTGCCTCTGCCTCCCAAATGCTGGGATTAAAGATGTGTGCCACCACACCCGGCTTCAAAGATGAAATCATTTGAGCATCAAAAAGATAATGCATTCTACTGATTAAATCACATTTAATTAAAAACTTACATGATAACTAAAGAACAAAATACAGCAAGTATTATACCAGACAGCACTGGAATCAACTAAAGGCACCACTCTTTTGTTAGGGTTATGTATTTATTTATTTATTTATTTTGGTTTGTTTTCAAAGGCAGGGTCTCACTCTAGCCCAGGCTGACATGGAACTCATTCTGTAGTCCCAGGCAGGCCTTGAGCTCACAGAGAACCTATTACCTCTGCTTTCCTGGTGCCAGGGTTAAAGGCGTGGGCCATCAAGCTGGGCAAATAACCGAAGGGTCTGATTATGGAGTTCATCAGTACTAAGAGAGCAGGTCTTGCGAAATACTAAGACAACTGATGAGCACACTGGGGACGTAGCTGAAAGTCCTGCGGTCCATCCCTAGCATCACGTGTTTGGTTTTTTGAGGTAGGGTTTCATTCTAGCCTCAGCTGGCCTGGAATTAGTCTCAGAGTGGCCTTGAACTCATGGTGATCCGACTCTACCTCCCAACCATTGAGATTAAAGGTATACACCACTATGCCTGACCACTTTTTGTTGTTTTTGTTCGTTTTTATTTATTTATTTGAGAGAGAGAGAGAGAATGGGCACGCAGAGCCTCCAGCCATTGCAAACGAACTCCAGACGTGTGTGCCCCCTTGTGTATCTGGTTAATGTGGGTCCTGGGGAATCAAGCCTTGAACCAGGGTCCTTAGGCTTCACAGGCAAGCGCTTAACCACTAAGCCATCTCTCCAGCCCCCTAGCACCACTTTTTAAAAAAGTATACAGAGATTCATTATTTTATTCTATTTCATATATAGTAGAACACTTTTTACAATAGGAGTTGATCACGCTTTTCTTTCCCTTCTTCTCTGTGCCCTTTCTCCTCTCGTTGAGACGGGGCCTTGTGATACAGCACTGGCTGTCCTAGTGTCAGCAGCAATCCTCCTGCCTCAGCCTCCCCAGTGCTGGACGATAGGATGGCCAGCTTTATTATACCTTTCTTTTAAAGAATGCAAAGTTATTTCTTATAAAAATAACAATTTAATAAACTTTTGAGTGCTAGACGCTCTGCACATTTTCTATGTATTAACTCATTTAAATTTCTTTCTTGGCATCACATCATCCCAAGTCAAGTCAGCTTGTTCGAGGCTCACTTACCTGGTACACTTGGTCTGTCGTGCTGTTCTTTTTCACTCGGACAGTAACCGTTGCTCCGTCTGGCAGTGCTACTCTCAGCTCTACATCAGACACACCGTTGTAGTTCTGAAGGAAAGGACAGAAAGCATGCGTAAATCTCTACTCTTGTTATAACATGCTAGCTAAAACGATATCAAACACAACAGAGAGGTCAATTCTAATAAAATGGGGAATGCAAAATCTTAAACATCAGTACGTTTGAGAAGTTCTACAACAGATGTAAGGCCGTAGAAGTTGACCTTTAATCATCCAGAAGAAAAGAAACATGAAACCAACATGTTCACATTTTAAAGTCAAAGGCACAGAAGATTTGGGTTCACTGCTGTCACCCCACTCAGAACTTGAAAGGGAAGGCTAGAGATGGCTTAGCAGTTAAAGTGCTTGCCTGCAGAACCTAAGGACCCAGGTTCAATTCTCCAAAACCCATGTAAGCCAGATGCACATGGTGGTACACATGTCTGGAGTTTGTTTCCAATGGCTAGAGGCCTTGGCATATCCTCTCTCTCTCTCTGTCTCTCTCTCTCTCTGTGTCTCTCTCTCATATAAAGATAAAATATTGGGGGGAGGGGACTTGTGCCGAGCGTGGCAGCACATGCCTTTAATTCCCGCACTTGGGAGGCAGAGGTAGGAGGACTGCTGTGAGTTCCAGGCCAGCCTGAGAATAAGAGTGAATAATTCCAGGTCAGCCTGGGCTAGACTGAGACCACAGCTAAAAAAAAAAAATAATAATAAAAATAAAAAATTAGAAAAAAGAACTTGCAAGGAAGAAAGAAAGAATGCAGCAGCTTTGAGAAATCTCTCTGGTTTTCACGTGTAGATCAGCCCAAAAGATACTCTAACTTCCTTTCTGAACACTGGTATCAGGCCGTCTTTAACAGGAAGTATGGACAAGGATGTGAGTTAGTCTGCTGGCCCACTTTCTAGTAAAGAGCACACAAGCCTTACTCTCTCTCGTTCACAAGCCCTGAAGGTTGGGCCACGTGGCTCAACATCAGAGCGCTTGCCTGGAATGCTTAAGGCCAAAGAGTCAATGCCTCTCACTGCTAATATATAAAACTTAAAAAATAACCTCACTGCTTTTTTTTCCCCCTAAAAGATCTTTTTTGCTTTTTGAGGTAGATCTCTCTCTCTAGCTCAGGCTGTGTGAACCTCCTTCCTCTGCCTCCAGAGCGCTGGGATTACAGCCATGAGATACCAGACCCGGCCATTCAGCTTTGAACAGATTTTTTTGAATAAATATTTTTATTGTATTTATTTATTTATTTATTATTATTATTATTTTTTTTTTTTTTTGGTTTTTCGAGGTAGGGTCTCACTCTGGTCCAGGCTGACCTGGAATTAACTCTGTAGTCTCAGGGCAGCCTTGAACTCATGGCGATCCTCCTACCTCTGCCTCCCAAGTGCTGGGATTAAAGGCGTGCGCCACCACGCCCGGCTTTTTTTTTTTTTTGGTTTTTTGAGATAGGGCTTCACTGGAATTCACTATGTAGTCTCAGAGTGACCTTGAACTTGTGGTGATCCTCCTACCTCTACCTCCTAAATTCTGGTATTAAAGGCGTGCACCACCACACCTGGTCTATTTTTATTTATTTGAGAGACAGAGAGAAAGGCAGAGAGAGGGAGACAGAGAGAGAATGGGCACGTCAGGGCATCCAGCCACTGCAGAACTCCAGACGTGTGCATCTCCTTGTGTGGTTGGCTTATGTGGGTCCTGGGGAATTGAACCTGGGTCATTTGGCTTTGCAGGCAAACGCCTTAACACCTTAACCGCTAAGCCATCCCTTCAGCCCTGAACAGATTTTTTTTCCTGAAGATTTTTGGCCTTGTAATTTTTATTACAAAAAAATAACTATCTAGGAATAACTCCATCTTCATTTTCCATTTAAAAATTGCCTAAAGTCATCCCAACCGTTACTGTGGTTCCCACTTACACACAGGGAATATAACATAGCCTAAGACCTACAGCACATGCCAAAAGTCGTGGTTAGGATGCCTCCCTCAATACAGTGCAATTCCCGTCTTCACTGAGCATGTAACCGCACTGTGGCTATATTCCGCACTTAAGGTGCTACAGAAAAACTGGAATGACTTCTCTTCTTTCCAGTTTCGCAGATATTAGACTTATTCCTACTGCAGATGCCAGCAGCCCTACCGTGTGATTTTTCCTGCTGAGGACAACTGCCAGAACCAGAGGTGCTCTGCCACCCGCAGGGACACCCGGGGCTTATGCGTGACAACAAGCACTGTGACACCAGAGCAGTCCTTCTGACAACTGACCCAAATAAGAAGTGACCAACAGGCAGGTGGTATATACACAGGGGACATGCTACACAAAGCGTGATTTAAGTCCCAAGTGGGACAGCGTGGGATGACGTGAAACTTCAACATGCTACTGAAAATGGCAGTTTGAAATATACAGAATGTTTATTTCTTGGATTGTATAATTAACATTTTTAGATCATGATTTGACAACAGAAAATATAAACTGTAGAGTAGAAAGAAAAACTGTGGAAAAGGGCAGATTTTCTATACTTTATTAAGCCCTTGTCTACAGGAAACATAATCTACTTGGGCAAACAAGACATGTACATATTTGATAACCGGTAGATAATAATATCACATAGTCATTTCCCCATTCAACTACTTCAGCACTTCAAACATGCTTGATACTGTGGTAAGGCACTGGGAATATAAAGATAATCAAGATTTAGCTCTTACCTACAGGTAGCTCATACAATCTTGTAAGCTAAAAATATAAAGTGACAAACTGATTATATGTATGAAAACTGAGAATGAGATGGCGACATCGTGGCGACTGAGTGGCGCTGACTGGTGGCTTGAGGAGTCAGGGGAGGCCTCGGGGAGAAGGCCCACAGGACGCGGCAAGCGAGAAAAGCCACGACAAGAAGAGACTGTCAAGACTTGAGAGAGGGCGGGGCAGTGCTGGGGTCACAAAGGGGCTGACGGGACAGCAGCAGAGAGAGGTGTTCAGAGGCGTGTCTCCGGGCACTTTTAACTGAGTAGCAGAGCAAAGGACAGAACAGAGCAAGGAGAGGAAGAGTTTTTGGTCGAGGACACAGGCTAGATGTGGAGCACGAGCAGCAAGATGGATTAAGGAAGTAAAACACTTCAGAGGCTTGGACCTGGGACACAGCAGTAGAGCACTCGCATGGCACGTGCGTCCCTGGGTTTGACTCCCGACACTATACAAAACAAAGCAGCCAAGTATGTGGAACAACATTACATTAGGTACATTAGTCAGTGAGGGAGGGATGAGACTGGAGAGGTGAGGAGAGGTTAGATGACGCTAGGCCTTGCAAGTGCCATGGAAGAGTTTGAAGTTAATCCTGAAAACTTTAAAAAATTCAAATAGTTCCCGATTTAAAAGTAGGATAGCCGGGCATGGTGGCGCACGCCTTTAATCCCAGCACTGGGGAGGCAGAGGTAGGAGGATCAATGTGAGTTCAAGGCCACCCTGAGACTACATGGTAAATTCCAGGTCAGCCTGGGCTACAGTGAGACCTTACCTAAAAAAACAAAAATAACCCCCCCCCCCCAAAAAAAAGTAGGATAGCAGAGCATGGTGACACACACTTTTAATCCCAGCACTTGGGAGACAGAAGTAGGAGGATCTCCTTGAGTTCAAGGCCACCCTGAGACTACATAGTGAATTCCAGGTCAGGCTGGGCTAGGTGAGACTCTACCTCAAGAAACAACAAGAAAAGTAGAACAGAAAAAATTCTTGTGTGTGTATGGTCTATGTGGTGAACGTGTGTGCACATGGCGTATGCATGTGTGAGCAGACGCCCAGACATCTACAGTGCGTTCTCCTGAACTGCTCTTCGGCTTTACTTCCTCCACACAGGTCTCCCATCAAACCCTGAGCTCCCTGTTTTCAGCCGGACTGTCTTACCAGCTGTACTAGGGATCCTGCTGTCTTGGCCCACTTCAGAAGCGGTGCGCACAGCCCCATCGAGGTTTTAAAGTGGGTGTGGGGATTCAACAATGGTCCTTATGCTTGGGCAGAACTGTTAGCCACTGAGCCACCTGCCCAGCCCCAAGAGACATTATTTTAAGAAGTTTAACTGTGCAAGGAGATAAATGGCAAAATGGTTACTACAGAAAAAGGAGGGTTTTATTTGGCGTGTGTAACATTGTGTGGTGTGGTGTGCATGTGTGCAGGGGTTATGTGCAAACTCGCAGGCACAGGAAGGCCAGAGGAGAATACGGGGAGTCCTTCCTGTACTGCTCCTGTGTAGTTCCTTAAGACAGAGTCTTTCTCTCTGAACGCAGACCTGTGGTTTTTGTCAGCCCCAGCAATTCTCTCACCTGTATTCTCCTTAAGACTGGGGCTACAGACATGCGTGGCCACAGCCAGATGTTTGCATGGATTCTGTGGAATCAAACTTGGGGCAAGTTAGGCCCACATGCCTATGGCCAGACTTCTTAACCAGGGACCCACCTCTCAAGAACAAGGAAAATGTTTTCTGAACATGGAAGATGAGACAGGGTGGGGGAGGGAGAGAACATACTCTAGCATTCTCTCATGGAAGTAGCACGATTTTTCAAGTTGTCAGGGAGGCATGTACTCACTACTAAGGTCCCCTGATGAAAGGGACAATCACAAGCAGAGTGACGCACAAGCTCTGGGGTCAGCAGGGCTGCCGTGTTGGTCACAGACATGCTGGGTTATCAGTGCCACCAGACAGTGCAGAAACAATAAAAGCGTTACTTCAGAAATACAGAAGGAAAATTGTCGCTTAAGAAATGGAGGGCTGGGCTGGAAAGATGGCTTATCTATCAATCAATCATCTATGAATGACATGAAAAGTAGTACAGGAGTCGAGCACACATCTTTAATTCCAGCCCTTAGGAGGACTCTGCTATGAGTTCGAGGCCAGCCTGAGACTACACAGTGAATTCCAGATCAGATCAGCCTGAACTAGAGAGCAAGACCCTGCCTTGAAACAAAAAAAAAAAAAAAAAAACAAGAAAGAAAGAAAGAAAAGAAAGGACGAAGAAAGGAAGGAAAGGGAAGGGAAGGGAAGGGAGGGAGGGAGAAAGGAAGAAAGGGGAAGCAGGGGAAGGGAGGAAGGAAAAAAGAAGGAAGGAAAGATGGATGGAGGGAGGAGGGAAGAAGGAAGAAGGAGGGAGGAAGGAAGGAAAGAAGGAAGGAAGGAAGGAAAAAAGGGAAGGGGACTATATGGAAGGAAGAAAGGGTCTATAAGAAAAGGAGAGGGAGAAATGACAGTATCATTGAGAGAGAAAAAACAAATATTACATGTTCTGTCATATGTGTAATCTAGACTTACATACAGACACATACTGAGGATTCAGCCCACTGGGAGAATATTTACATGTGTTCAATCCCAGCACTTTTTCTTGTCTGTTTGTTTTGTTTTATTTGAAGCAGGGTCTCACTCCAGCCCAGGTTGACCTGGAAATCATCCAATAGCTCCAGACTGGCCTCAAACTCATGGGAATCCTCCCGCCTCTGCCTCCAGAGTGCCAGAATTAAGAGCCTGTGCCACCATACCTGACAATCTCCAGTACTTGGAAAGAAAGAAAGAAAGAAAAAAAAAAAAAAAAAGACCAGGTATGGTGTCACACACCTTTCATCCCAGGAGGCAGAAGTGAGAGGATCACTGCAAGTTCAAGGCCACCCTGAAACTACACAGTGAATTCCAGGTCAGCCTGGGCTAGAGTGAGACCCTGCCTCGAGAAACAAAAACAACAACAAACAGTTAAATGCACACATATGAATGAGACACAAACGCAGGAGGGGACAAGCTGGGGGATGGAGGAGACTGCAGGAGTGGGGGAGGGTCGTGAAGGAGGGAATATAAGCAAAGCACAAAGTGCGTCACGTATGCAAGTGTCACAGGAAGTTCGTTATACGCTAACTACAAGAAATTAATTTTAAAGAGAGAGAGAAAGTGAAGCTGGTGTAGGTGTTAAGGAGTAGGAGAGCAGCACACGGGGCCGGGCGGAGGCTCAGTGGGGTGCGCTCGCGCACAGCACCTAGTCCATCAGCAGCTCGCACAGAAGCTGGGCGGGCGGCACAAGCCTGTAGCCCAGGGCAGAGGAAGGCAGCGGCTACCGTCAGCCTGTCTAACTGCAGAACAGTGCAAGCTCCAGGCTAAGTGAGAGCCTGTGTCCAGGAAGTGAGGTGGAAGATCAGTAGACGAGGACCCCAGTATCCTCCTCTTGCCTCCACAGTGCCCACTGGGTGTGCAACTCCACACACACATGCATACACTCCACACTCAAAACATTTCAACAGGGCTAGAGAGATGGCTCAGTGGTTAACACACTAGCCTGCCAAGTTTGATTTCCTAGTACCCACAAAAAGCCAGATGCAAAAGGTGGCACATGTGTCTGGAGTTCATTTGCAGTGGCTGGAGGCCTCGGTGCACCCATTCTCTCTGTCTCTATCTGCTTCTTTCTCTCTCTCATTCACTCTCAAATAAATAAGACAGTGATGGTGTGTTCACCTACCTCATCTGATTCTGACAGGAATTCCTGCATGATATCGCTCTCACCAATAACTCGGATCGAACACACTGGAGAAAAAGACAGAAAACAGCGTAAGTCCTAACAACCAAGCTCGTTATGTAAAGACCACATTCAAGTTTAAGTGATTTGGCCATGTTGGTGCATGCCTGTAATCCCCACTAGCACTCAGGACTAGAGGCAGTCAGACAGCTCTACGCAGTAAGTCAAGCTAGACTACAGGTGATAAAACTCTAGGCCAGCCTGAGCCACACAGGGAGACCCTGTCTCAAGAAACATACACATGCCAGGCGTGGTGGCGCACACCTTTAATCCTAGCCCCGAGAAGGCAGAAGTAAGAGGTTGCCATGAGTTCAAGGCCACCCTGAGACTACATAGTGAATTCCAGGTCAGCCTGGGCTAGAGTGAAACCCTACCTCGGAAAACCAAACCAAACCAAACCAAAACAAACAAAAAAAACACGTGCTTACAAAACCTGCTAGCCTGGGTTCAATTCCCCAACACTCATGTGTTCCAAATTGCTCATGCCCAGCTGGTAGTAATTTGGGAGGGGAGCCTTGCTGGAGAAGATATGTTGTTGGGGGCAGACTTGGGAGTGTTATAACCAGCTCCTGTCTGCCAAAGATCACTCTCTTGCTACTGTTTTCTACCTATTGTAATACCCACCATCTGCTCATGCCATGCTTTCCCCTGGCATCATGAAGTTTCTCCTTGAAGCTTTAGCTATAAACTAAAAGAAACACCTGAGCTGAAGAAATGGCTTTTAAGCAGTTAAGGCGTTTGCCTGCAAAGCCGAAGGTCCCAGGTTCGATTCCCCAGGACCCACATAAGCCAGATAAACAAGGTGGCAGATGCATCTGGAATTCATTTGTAGTGGCTAGAGACCCTGATGTGACCATTCTCTCCCTCCCTCTCTACTTCTCTCTTTCAAGTAAGTAAATAAAAGTAAAATATTTAAATAAATAAACCCTTTCCTATTATCAGCTACTTTTGGTTGGGTGTTTTGTATTGGCAATATGAAGGCAACTACAACAGAAAAGTGGTGAGTTTCAGGTCAACCTGAACTAGGCCTAGACCCTGTCTCAAAATAAATAAATAAGGGCTGGAGAGATGGCTTAGTGGTTAAGCACTTGCCTGTGAAGCCTAAGGACCCCGGTTCAAGGCTCGGTTCCCCAGGTCCCACGTTAGCCAGATGCACAAGGGGGCACAAGCATCTGGAGTTCGTTTGCAGAGGCTGGAAGCCCTGGCGTGCCCATTCTCTCTCTCTCTCCCTCTATCTGTCTTTCTCTCTGTCTGTCGCTCTCAAATAAAATTAAATAAATAAATAAATAAGTAAATGCCAACTCATGTCAAGAAAAGCTAAAAGCAGATGAATAAATTCTACTACCTTCAATGTGGGAAAGTTCTTCAGGCATAAGGTTCACAACCAAAAATTTTTTTTAAAAGATCAATTAGGTTAATTACAATTAGTCTTTACACAAGTGTGTAAGGACACAGAATTACCATATAACACCACTACTCTATTAAACTAGCATTTAAAAAATCTACTGCACTGCTCACAAGTTACCCAACTGTCTATGTACTACAGCACAGCAAGGTCTCTTCTTCGAGCCACAAGGCCATCTCATTCAGGAGACGGGCATTACTTCCGCCTCTATAGAGAAGCAAGTGCTTCAGTAGCCACATGCCCTGTTCCCACCTAGAAGAAGGAGCCTTCAAAGTAAGTACCACTTAGTTCCAAAATCACTGCACCATACTGGTTAATTAAGTCTGTGAAAATATAGCCCTGTAAATAAAAGTCCAAAAAGGGCCATCAAAATGAATAAAACTTTTTGCTTATTAAGCGCTCTGCAAGGAAAGCAGGCTTCTAGCAGCTGTACTGGGCAGTTCAGCCTTGCCTTCAGAAGTCACATCATCTTACACTTCCAATCAGGCTCACTTCCACTCCTAGTTTCAGGAAACACGACTGTTCAGTTTAGGGGTTAGGACCTATCACCATTTGGGAAAGTACAGTATAACAGGCTGGCTTACCTTTTTCTAGATATTCCTCCAAGCCCCGACGCCGGGCATCTAATTGCTGTTCTGATAATGAAAATGGCCATTTTCCTGGTAGTCGAGGAAATGTAAAGTTTGCAAACTCTCTCTTCAGATTCTGGTGCAGGATGGCAAACTCCCGGTACCGTTTAGAACACAGCTGCCTGCCGGCCATGTAAACATTGTACACCTGAGGAGGAAAACAACAGCTACTAACTACACGAGGAATTAGTCATCTGAAGTCAGTCTCGGGTGCATACTGGTCAGGTGCATGACCCTGCACTTAACAGGCTGTTCAAGGTCACTTAGGTATTTATTTTGTTATTTCAATGCAGGGTTTCACTCTATCCCAGGCTGGCCTCAAACTCATGGTGATCTTCCCAGTGCTGGGACTAAAGGTGTGTACCAGCATGCCTAGCTCAAAAGTCACTTTATTCGCAAGCCTCTCTCTCATGCTCCCCCCCCAGGCCTATTGCTTAGTTTTTTTTTTGTTGTTGTTTGTTTTGGGTTTTTCAAGGTAGGGTTTCACTCTAGTCTAGGCTGACCTGGAATTCACTATGTAGTCTCAGGGTGGCCTTGAACTCATGGTGATCCTCTTACCTCTGCCTCCTGAGTACTGGGATTGAAGGCATGCACCACCACGCCAGGCTGTTTAGTTTTTATTTAGCTAGAGTTTTTTTTTAGATACTGTTTCATGTAGCCCAGATTGTCCTCCAACTCATTACATGGGTAAAGTTAGTTGTGAACTCTCAATTTTCCTGTGTCTACCTCCTAAGGACTGGGATGCCCTACAAAACTCAAGAAAAAAAAAAAGTTGGGTGTGGTGGCACACAACTTTAATCCCATCCTTTGGGAGGCAGAGGAAGGTGGGAATCGCCATGATCAAGAGCATCCTGAGACTACATAATGAATTTCAGGTTAGCCTGGCTAGAGTGAGATCCTACCTCAAAAAGCCAAAACTGAAAAAGGAAAAAAATACCCTCTTAAGGACTGAAGAAATAGATAGTTTAGTGGTTAAGATACTTGCCTACAAAGGCCTATGGCCACAGGTTCAATTCCCTTGTACCCACTTAAGCCAGGTGCACAAAGTGGCACATTCATCTGGATTTTGTTTGCAGTGGCTAGAGGCCCTGGCATGCCCATTCTTTCTCCCTCTCTTTCTCCCATAAATAAGTAAATAAAAATAAAATATTTTTAACGATACCCTCTTAATTTTAAGAGCACAATTTATCATGCTTTTAAAAAACAGGTAACACTTTTTGTATCTTAAGAAACTTTATCCTTAAGACCTATAACCAGGGCTGGAGACATGGCATAGTGGTAAAGGTGCTTGCCTGCAAAACCAAAGGACCGGGGTTCGATTCCCCAGGACCCACATAAGCCAGATGCACAGATGCACAAGGTGGCATATGCATCTGGAATTCATCTGCAGTGGCTGAAGCCCTGGAATGTCCATTCTATTTGCCTCTTTCTCTCTCTCAAATAAAAATAAATAAAATTTAAAAAGTTTGCTGGGCATGGTGGTACACATCTTTAATCCCAACACTCGGGAGGCTAAGGTAGGAGGATTGCCATAAGTTAGTGGCCACCCTGAGACTATACAGTGAATTCCAGGTCAGCCTGGGCTAGAGCAAGACCCTACCTCAAAAAGGAAAAAAAAAAGAAACAACTAAACTAACACTAAATATAGGAATACAGGGCTGGATTGATGGCTCAGTGGTGAAAAGTGCTTGCTTGCAAAGCCTTGGCTCAACTCCCCAATACCCACGTGAAGCCACATGCATCTGCCTGGAGCCTGTTTTCACTGGCCGGCAAGAGGCCCTGCTGCTCGCCTTTCCCCAACATGCAGGTAAACACAATAAGCCCCGAGTATAGAGCTGGAATCGCCTGTGACTCAGGCGCCCCGGTGCCCGGCGTGGGCTCCACAGACTCTGCTCACTCTACTTCAATCATGCTTGCTCAGCCGTGCTTACTGCTGCGCTATTCACAGCAGAGGACGGAATCAATCATCTAACGAGGAATGGGCTAAGAAGATGTGGCGCGTATACACAATGGAGTGTAATTCAGCTATAAAGCAAAATGAAATTTACATGAACATGGGTACAACTGGAAAAGATGGTGGTGAGCCCTCACTCAGCCTAGCTCAGGCTCTGAAGACTGATGCCCCATGTTCTCTCCCATGTAGGCATCCTCACTTCAAATGCCTACATTTGTGGGTATGAGCCAGTGTGGGTACCTGTAGAGACTAGCAAGCCAGAAAGGAGCCTCTAGTGTGGGTTTTGTGGGGGGAAGGGAAGAGCAGAATACCAGCAACATGAATGTAGAAAGGCTAATAGTGGAAGGGAACGGCTTAAACAGGATAGAGGCAGAAGGATGGGAGAGAAAAGGAAGTGATGATAGGATGAACCCAAACTATAAAGGCAGGAATATACCATATGGAAAACCTACTTCTTGGTAAGACAATTTAAAAATCTTAAGTTTTTTTTGGGGGGGGGTGCTAGAGGGATGGCTTGACAGATAAGGTGCTCACCCCTGCAAAGCCAAAGGACCCAGGTTCGATTCCCCAAGGACCCATGTAAGCCAGACGCACAAGGTAGCACATGCTTCTGGAGTTTGTTTGCAGCTGCTGAATGCCTTAGTGCACTCATTCTCTTTCTCTCTCTCAAATAAATAAATCTTAAGTTCTTTTATGGTTTGTTTGTTTTGTTTTTCTTCGAGGTATGGTTTCACTCTAGTCCAGGCTGACCTGGAATTCACTCTGTATTCTCAGGGTGGCCTCAAACTCACAGCGATCCTCCTACCTCTGCCTCCCGGCTGCTAGGATTGAAGGTATGAGCCACCATACTCAGCTAAATCGTAAGTTCTACTTTTAATTGCAATACTGAGTTTTTACTGAAGTATGTTAAATCAAACCAATTACAAATGGATGTGTCACACCAAGAAAATACTTTCAGTTATACTGATTAAAATATAAGACAACCAGTACACTAAGAGCAGAATTCTCAGCAGAAACTATGTACGCCAGAAGAGAAAGGGATAACATATTCAAAGTCTTGAAAGAAAAAACTGCCAACCACTCACTATGGAGTCTCAGGGTGGCCTTGAACTCACAGCAATCCTCCTCCCTATACCTCCCAAGTGCTGGGATTAAAGGCATGTGCCACCACACCCAGCTTTCTTTTTTTGGTTTTTCGAGGTAGGGTCTCACTCTAGCCCAGGCTGACCTGGAGTTTATTATGGAGTCTCAGGGTGGCTTCAAACTCACGGCGATTCTCCTACCTCTGCCTCCCAAGTGCTGGGATTAAAGGTGTGCGCCACCACGCCCAGCACTTTCTTTTGAAAGACTATTTCTCCTTCATTTCTGGAGAATTGCTTTACAGAAGAGAAACTAATTGGAAGGGGAGAAGATTCGATGGAGGGTGGATCTGAGAGGACAGAATAAGGGTGGGAGATGGAATTATGGTTTATTATCTATACTCATGAAAGCTGTCAATAAGAATTTTTTTTTTAAAGACCTCTATATGAGTAGGAAGAAAACTCAGTAGCATAGGCCAGTAAGATAGAAAGGAGATATAAAGGGAACAGAAAGGTGGGTACCTAATAGGATGATACTGCATGTAAGTAGAAGAACAGACTAATGGGGGTGAAAGGGCCTAAGTGAGGTCAGGGGAAGAGATTGAGTAAAGGAAAGGTGGATGGAGGGCTAATCAAAATCTAAAAGCATATAAATAAGTCATACAGAAAACTACTTTTTTGGACTGTGGAACACTCAGGAGTCATAGATTGTTACTAGAAAATTTTCAGTGCCAGGGATGGGATACCTTCCAGTGAGTTGTTGGCCAGGGAGGTCCCTGATACCCCCAAAACATTACAGGCCCTTGGGTTCCCACCAGGAATGGATGGTAAGACCCAATTGCTGAAGACTCCACATACTTGGGCTGCAAGGTCAATGAAAAACTCTGCTGGAACCGAGCTGAAAACCTCCTCCATGTAGACCAGCTGATAGAAATCTGGAAAAAGCCATGCTGCATGCAATTTATTGGGAGAGAGAGAAATCACCAGGGAAGATACTCAACTGTGGTCACTGCAAGTCTTAAATTTGGCCAGCCAGGCTAAATGAGTCAACGAGTTACAATAGTAGCATGTCTGTCATAGTGGAAACCAACTGCCCTCTAATTTAACTGGAGGCCCCCTACATGGGAGGGAATACATCCCTGATACTGAAAACCTATAACAGGGGTAGTCTTGAGCCCTAGGAGTATAACATCTGCTGGTGTTGGGCTACATGTATATACTATGCTCACCAAACTGCCCAGTAAGTACTTCTCTTAATGTTCATACCCTTATATTAATGCTACTCTCACTATCGATTACAGAAACTTCTCCTGTCAGATGGCAGTGATCTTGGGATGACTCAGAAGGCACCATGGTGCTGAAAAGAAGTGAAAGAGGAGTACTCAGCACTGAAATATCTCTATCACGCCTCCCAAGGCTCAGGGTCTAATGTGGAAGAGGGGGCAGAAAGAATGTAAGCCAAAAGGAAGGGTAGGACTCCTTACAACATGCTCCTCCAGATACAAAATGGCCCAGATATCCATGACCTCACAGTGCCTGACACTACCTACACAAGACCATCGTAACAGGAGAAAAATATCATGACATCAAAATAAAAGAGAGACTGATTGAGAGGGGGAGGGGATATGATGGAGAGTGGGGTTTCAAAGGGAAAGGTGGGGGGAGGGAGAAATGATAAAAAGGAACAAAAAAGACTAAGGACTGGAGAGATGACTTAGCAGTTAAGGCGCTTGCCTGCAAAGCCAAGTGACCCAGGTTGACTCCCCAGGATCTACATAAACCAGATGCATAAGGTGGTGCACGCCTCTGGAGTTTGTTTGCAGCAGCTAGAGACTCTGATGCACCCATTCTCTCCCTTTTCTCTTTCTCAATCTCTCTCTGCCTCTCTAAAATAAATAAAATTATTTTAAAAAAGAGACTAAAAGGGCTGGAGAGATGGCTTAGTGGTTAAGTGCTTGCCTGTGAAGCCTAAGGACCCCGGTTCAAGGCTTGGTTCCCCAGGTCCCACGTTAGCCAGATGCACAAGGGGGCGCACGCGTCTGGAGTTCGTTTGCAGAGGCTGGAAGCCCTGGCGCGCCCATTCTCTCTCTCTCTCCTCTACCTGTCTTTCTCTCTGTGTCTGTCGCTCTCAAATAAATAAATAAATAAATAATTTTAAAAAAAAGAGACTAAAAGTAAAATGATGGAATAAGACATACCAAGCAAACAGAAACTAAAAGCAGGAATATTTATGTTAACATAACATGGACTTTAAGTCAAAAACTCTAAAACTACACAGATGTAATTAATATAAAATGATAAAGGGGCCAACTTAACAAGAAGAAGACATTACTATAAATATATGTGTACCCTTCAGCTGGAGAGATGGCTTAGTGGTTAAGCGCTTGCCTATGAAGCCTAAGGACCCAGTTCAAGGCATGATTCCCTAGGACCCACGTTAAGGGGGCACACGCTTCTGGAGTTCGTTTGCAGTGGCTGGAGGTCCTGGTGCACCCATTCTCACACTCTCTCTCTCTCTCTCTTTCTTTCTCCGTCACTCTCAAATAAATAAATAAATTTATTAATTTAAAAAATCCTTAAAAAAATATGTGTACCCAACACTGGAGCATCTAATTATATAAAACAAACATGAGGGGCTGGAGAGATGGCTCAGCCATTAAAGGCACTTGCCTGCAAAACCTAAAGGCCTAGGTTCGATTCCTAGTACCCACATAAAGCTAGATACACAAAATGGTTCATGTGTCTGAAGTTTGTAAATAAAAAACAAAAAGAGGCAAAAAATTATTAGATCTAAAATGAGACTCTAATAAAATAATAGCCAGAGATCTGACATCCTACCTTTACCAATGGACAAATCACTCAGACCCCCCTCAACAAAAAAAAAAAAAAAAAAAAAAAAAAAAAAAAAAAAATCAATAAGGGCTGGAGAGATGGCTTAACAGTTAAGGCACTTACCTAGGAAGCCTAAGAACCCAGGTTCGATTCCCCAGTACTCATAAAGTAGATGCACATGGTGGTGCCTGCATCTGGTGTTTGTCTGCATTGGCTAGAGACCCTGGTGTGTCCATTTCCTCTCTATCTGCCTCTTTTTCTCCCTCAAATAAATAAATAAAATATTTCTAATAAATCACTAAAATTGGGCTGGAGAGATGGCTTTGCAGTTAAGGAACTTGCCTACAACACCAAAGGACCCAGTTTCGACTCCCCAGGGCCCACATAAGCCAGATGCACAAGGGGGCACATGCATATGGAGTTTGCAGTGGCTAGAGGCCCTGGCACATCCATCATTCTCTCTCTCTCTCTCTCTCTGTGTCCCTATTTTTTCTCTCTCTCAAATAAAGAAAGAAATAAAATTTTAAAAATCAATAAAATAGCCAGGTATGGTGGCACATGCCTTTAATCCCAGCACTCGGGAGGCAGAGGTAGGAGGATCTCCATGAGATCGAGGCCACCCTGAGACTACACAGTGAATTCCAGGTCAGCCTGGGCTAGAGTGAGACCCTACCTCAAAAAAAAAAAAAAAAAAAAAAAAACACCAAAAAAACCCCAGAATATACTTTGTATGGGTACATCATGTGTTAGTCCTGTTGTATTTTATTGATTTGTTATTATTGTTGTTTGTTTTTTGAGGTAGGGTCTCACTCTAGCTCAGGTTGACCTGGAATTCACTGTGTAGTCTCAGGGTGGCCTCGAACTCACGGCAATCCTCCTACCTCTGCCTCCCGAGTGCTGGGGATTAAAGGCGTGCACCACCACACCCGGCCAAAGTATATTCTTAATAAAGAAATAATAAATAAAATACATGAAGGTTGGGCTGGGGAGATGATGTGCTCTCTGGTCCAGCTGAGTCCGAGCCCCAGTTCTGAAGTTACTTTCTTATTGCTGGAACAAAACACACGACTGGGCTGGAGAGATGGCTTTGCGGTTAAGCGCTTGCCTGTGAAGCCTAAGGACCTCGGTTTGAGGCTCAATTCCCCAGAACCCACGTTAGCCAGATGCACAAAGGGGCACATGTGTCGGGAGTTTGTCTGCAGTGGCTGGAGGCCCTGGAGCACCCATTCTCTCTCTCTATCTGCTTCTTTCTGTCTGTTGCTCTCAAATAAATAAATAAACACGACTGATGGGAGGAAAGGGTTTAGCTTGGCTGATAAGCTTCAGGGGAAAATGTGGCATGAACAGAGGCTGACCGCCACCTCTGCCGCAGGAAGTGGACATCAGCAGCAGGAGGGTGGGCCAAGCACTGGCAAGGGGGAGTTAGACGGAACACCCATAGCCTACTCTAACCATACACCACCTCCAAAAGGCTCCAATTTCCAAACTGCCACCAGCTGGGAACCTAGCATGCAGAACACATAAATTTACGGGTGACATGTGAATCAAAACCACCACACCCAGACAAGAAGTAAAAATCAGGAAGCTGCCTGGCGTGGTGGCACACCCCTTTAATCTCATCACTCAGAAAGCAGAGGCTTAGGAGAACTACTGTGAGTTTCAGGCCAGCCTGGACCTACAGAGTAAGTTCCAGGTCAGCCTGGGCTACAGCAAAAACAAAACAAAAATCAGGAAGCCACAGTGGACTAATCCCAGAAAGTTGATGCTGGTAAGATGGGAGGCAAAGACATAAATGTGTAAGTGGGCATGTATGCACACACATACACATAAAAATGCTTAAGGTTTTTTTTTAAATTTTGTTTATTTTTATTTACTTATTTGAGAGTAACAGAGAGAGAAAGAGAGACAGAGAGAGAATGGAGGGCTTCGAACCACTGCAAATGAACTCCACACGCGTGTGCCCCCTTGTGCATCTGGCTAACATGGGTCCTGGGGAATCGAGCCTCTAACCGGGGTCCTTAGGCCTCACAGGCAAGTATTTAACTGCTAAGCCATCTCTCCAGCCCTGATTGAAGGTTTTGTAAGACATGAGGATTAGCCGGGCATGGTGGTTAAGAGGCTAGAGGGAGACCCTACCTCAAAACAAACAAACAAAAAAATCCAGGCATGGTGACACAAGCCTTTAATCCCAACAGAGGTAGGAGGACTGCTGTGAGTTCAAGGCCAGCCTGAGACCACATAGTGAATTCCAGGTCAGCCTCGGCTAGAGCAAAACCCTACCTCGAGAAATCAAAAAACAAACAAACAAACAAACAAACAAATCCATCAGGATTAATTAACAGAATGGCTAAAAGCACCTAAAGAGACATTTATAGGTCACTTAATTCTGTAACTCTTGAATACACATTCTTCTCAAAAGACTCAACGCATCATCAAAAAAAAAAAAAAAACAAAGTGCTGCACGTGTATGGTGGCAAGATACTGGTGTGCCCATACAAGCAAGAATGCACACACATACACACACATGAGCACATAATGAATAAATAAATACTTTTTTTGATTTTTTTTTCTTTTTTGAGTTAGCGTCTTACTTAGCCCAGACTGACCTGTAACTCACTATGTAGTTTCAGGGTGGCCTCAAACTCATAGCAATCCTCCTACCTATGCCTCCAGAGAGCTAGGATTAAAGGCATGCACCACCATACCCTGCCCATACATATTTTATTTTGATAAAGAGGGGGAGAAAGGGGGTGGGAGGGAAAGAGGGAGAGAGACAGGCAGAGAGAATGGGTGTACCAGGACCTTCAACCACTATCTGGTTTACATGGGTCCTGGGGAATCAAACCTGGGTCCTTTGGCTTTGTAGACAAGTGCTTTAACCACTAAGCAATTTCTCCAGCCCATACATACTTTTAAAGAGAACAATACCCTTGGGCTGAGGAGATGGCTCAGTGGTTTAAAGCCCTTTCTTGCAAAGTCTAAAGGCCAGGGTTTCATCCCCCAGTATCTATGTAAAACCAGATGCACAAAACAGTACATGTGTCTGGAGTTTGAGGCCTGGGGCATCCATTCATTTTCTCTCTCTCCTCTGTCTTCTTGCAAATAAATAAATAAAATTGAAAATAACAAAAGAACAATACCGGGGCTGAAGAGATGGCTTAGTATTGAAGGCACTTGCCTACAAAGCCAAAGGATCCAGGTTTGACACCCCAGAATCCATGTAAGCCAGATACACAAGGGAACACACACATCTGGAGTTCATTTGCAGTGGCTAGAGGCCCTGGCACACCCATTTTCTCTCTCTCTACCCGCCTATTTCTGTATCTCTCTTGCTCTCAAATTAACAAAAAGTTTTTTAAAAAAAAGATCAATATTGACCAGGACTGGTGGTGCACACCTTTAATCTCAGCACTCAGGAGGCAGAGGTAGGAGGTGAGTTCTAGGTCAGCCTGAGACTACATAGTGAATTCCAGGTCGTCCTGGGCTAGAGTGAGACCCTACCTCAAAACAAACAAAAAACAAAGCAAAACAAACAAACAAACAGAAAAAACTACTACAAGTCAAGCTGACTGTGGTGGCACATGCCTTTAATCCCAGCACTCAGGTGGCAGAGGTAGGAGGATCACCTTAAGTTCAATGCCAGACTGGGCTACCTGAGTTCAAGGCCAGCCTGGGCTAGACAGGGTGAGACTGCCTAAAAAAACAACATAAATATATTCGTGAATCAACTCTAAGAGCACATAAAAGATTATATATGATGATCAAATGAGATTTATACAGGGATAAACAGTTGGTTCAACAAATATAAATCAATAAATGTAATATAATACATCAACATAAAGAAGTATAAAAACTGCATCATCTTGGGTTCGGTGTTTAGCTTATTGGTATAGTGGTTGCCTAGCAAGCGCAGGGCCCAGTGTACAGTCCTGAGCACCAGGGAAAAAACAGAATCATCTCAAGACATACAGAAATAGCAGATGTGAAACTTCAATATCCCTTTATGATAAAAGCCTTCAATGAGCTAAATACACAAGCAACGTACAGACCACAATAAGGACAATGTATGACAGATCCACACGCTACATCAGGCTAAATGGGGAAGGGCTGAAATTATTCCCTCTAAGACCAAGAATAAGACAAAGATGCCCAATTACTCTGATCACTGAACATTATATACACATCTCCCCACTGGAGGGAAAATTTCACAAACGTTTCAAGGCTCATTCCTACACAAGAGGGCAACCCCTGTTTCAGAGACTGCAGCTCTAATTAGCAGGTCAGCTTTTCTTCTGCTTTACCCTAAGCTGTACCTCTAGCCCTGTAGATCATCTATAAACATCTTCCGTTTGCCAATGTCTTAACAGAACTCACATTTTCTACGAAGGGAAAAATTAACATTTCTCATTATATCAACATTCCCCAAATCACCAAAGGCAAATACAGCATGCAACCAAAATTGTAGAGTAAGTATGCAATTGAGACAGCAGGACCAATTATGCTTTTAAGAACAAACAGCAGCAGCATGTGGCACATGCCTTTAATCACAGCCCTTGGAAGGCTGAGGTAGGAGAATCTGTGAGTTCAAGGGCAGCCTGGTGCTACAGAGTTAGTTCCAGGTTAGCCTGGGCTTGAGTGAGACCCTGCCTCAAAAAAAGCAACACAAGGACTGGATAGATGGCTCAGCAGTTAAGGCATTTGTGTGCAGAGCTAAAGGACCTGCATTCAATTCCCCAGGACCCTCATAAGCCAGCTGCGCAAAGTAGTGCGTGTATGGAGTTCATTTGCAGTGACGAGAGGCCCTGGTGCCCATACTCTAAGTATCTGCCTCGTTTTCTCTCCCTCAAACAAATAAATAAAAATAAAATATTTGTGGCTGGAGAAATGGCTTAGGGGTTAAAGCATTTGCCTGCAAAGCCAAAGGATCCCAGTTTGATTCTCCAGGGCCCACATAAGCCAGATGCAGAAGGGGATGCATGCATCTGGAGTTCATTTGCAATGGCTGGAGGCCCTGGTGTGTCCATTCTCTCTCTCTCTCTCTGCCTCTTTCTGTCTCTCAAATAAAAAAAAAAAAAAAATTTTTTTTTAAATAAAGGAACAAACAGCACCATTCAGGAAAGCAGCTAGCACATCTGGCCCACACGTCAGGAGGAGCTTCCCTACAGATCTACAGCAGCAGCATACTGGAAAGGTGTCGAGCAGTGCATGGGAATCGTACAGAGTTTAAATAAACAGTTAATCATTCACATTTCTAGCCCCAAGAAAGGAGAAAGAACATGCTATGGAGTAGGGCCACAAAGGTTTGAAAATGGACAAGCCTCTATGTTACCCAGGTATTTTAACAAAACACGCTTCTTAAATTAATCTTGCTCTGTAACTTGTCAACAGTAAAGGAGACTACAGTTAGCAAAGAAATATGGTAACCAACAAAAGAACAAGCAAGTAAAAGAAAACTCACATATGTTTACCACGTACCAGAACACAAACTCGGAACTGTCAGGAAATAAAATGAAACTGTACTTAAACAGAAACAGGCCTCTTCCTTAGTGAAGCTCACCCCTGCAGTAAATCAGTCAGTGTCTCTTCTCTGTGTAAACCCGACTTCATGGTAGAAAAACTGACCTAGGCTGCAGTCTTTCATTCACTCAATGGCTCTGGGTATATTCACGACAAGTCGGGGACATGAAAACTAGCTGGATGTTTCAGGATCAAGTTGGGCTGACACTCACCACAAATTTCTCACCATTCTGCTCCACATGTTTGTATGTGGGGACCGATATGGGCACTGCTTGCTTTTCTGTGTAATCATAAAAGGATTGTCCCAAGGAGTCATCACTGGGATCTAGGCTGTCCGCCTCATGAGGAGGGACTGACAGCACTGTCAAGATCAACTCCTTCTCGCCTGCTCGGATCAGGTCCACCACCTGCTTGTGTGTCGCCCCCTCAACATTCACGCCGTTCCTACAGGAAAAAGGGAAAAAGACAATCCCATGAACCAGAAGGGTCCAAACACTGCATCTCCACCCACCTATCCCCACGCATGTCACAGCATGAACCATTAAAATCATAAGATTCATCTGGTTCCAGAAAAGTTGCTTATGTCTTCACAGATTCTAAAGGGAAAAGCTGTTTGTGAATTTGTGGCAGGGGAGAAAATGGACAGAGGGAGAGCGGACCTATCCTTCCTACAGTCTGGAGCCCAGCCACTGCTTCAGGGAGGCACACGGGACAGATGAGGAAGCAGGGGAGGCAGCAAAGCAGCTTCAACTCTAGCCGGGCATGGTGGTGCACGCCTTTAATCCCTGCACTCAGGAGGCAGAGGTCCGAGGATTGCCGAGAGTTCGAGGCCACCCTGAGACTACAAGGTAAGTTCCAGATCAGCGTGGACTACAGTGAAACTCTACCTTGAAAACAAACAAACAAAAACAAAAACAAAAAAGCTACTTCAACTCCACAGTCCCACTTCCTCATTCTACCTAAGACAACCAACACAATCCAACCAAACTGGCTTTGTAACCAACCCTTCCATTTTTACGTTGGCAGTCTACTTACACCTCATGGGAATTTCGTGAAATGAAACTAACAGAATAAAAACCTTTAATTCGTAAACAGACTTGAGGAATATGACTCAAGATTGTTCCTTTACATTTCATACCTTCAAATTATTTAACTTTCTGGGGCTGGAGAGATCGCTCAATGGCTAAAGGAGCTTGCTTGCAAAGACTGACGGCACGTCCCTAGCGCCCACATAAAGCCAGATGCACAGAGGGGCCCATGTGTCCAGAGTTCCATACTCTCTCTCCTGCTCTCAGACTGCCTTTCTCTCTCTCAATAAATAAAAATTTTGCCAGGCATGGTGGCGCACGCCTTTAATCCCAGCACTCGGGAGGCAGAGGTAGGAGGATCGCCGAGAGTTTGAGGCCACCCTGAGACTACATAATGAATTCCAGGTCAGCCTGAGCCAGAGTGAGACACTACCTTGAAAAACCAAAAAAAAAAAAAAAAAAATTAAAAAAGGAAAACAATTATTTAGCTTTCCTTTATATCACATTTTGTTACTTTGGATATTAAACTGTATAAACTGTATTAATCTGCATGCATATACAGTCTTCCTTTATCACTGGACTTTGTTTTTTTTTTTAGGTAGGGTTTCGCTCTAGCCCATGGTGACCTGGAATTCACTACATAGTCTCAGGGTGGCCTGACGGACCCTCCTACCTCTGCCTCCCAAATGCTGAGATTAAAGGGGTGCGCTGCCATGCCCGGCTCCCTTGTTGTGTTTTTTGGTTTTGAGAGAGTGGGCACAGCAGAACCTTCAGCCAGCTGTTTTGAGAGAGAGAATGGGCACAGCAGAACCTTCAGCCAGCTGTTTTGAGAGAGAGAGTGGGCACAGCAGAACCTTCAGCCGCTGTGAGCTCCGGACGCGTGCTTGCAGCGACACTGCACATCGCGCCGCGGGCGTCTGGCTACGTGGGACCTGCAGATCTGAAGATGAGTTCCAGGCTTCGCAGGCAAGCACTTTAACTGCTAAGCCATCTCTCCAGCCCTCCCTTGATTTTAAAAAGGCAAGGGCACCTGTCAAATGTCCAGTATTGGCCCCATCTTCCTTTGTTCTCCCACTGACTTGGTCAATCTCTCACAATTCCATCCACCCCTTTTCTGCTGTTATCCCACTTTGCGCTCTCTGTAATCTGCCCCAACTCAGCCTACTCACTGTCCTTCCTGCCTCACTGCGCGCTGAGAGGCTGAAGGAAGGGAAGGTGCAGGGTCCAGAGGAGTAATCAGTTTGCCGACAAAGACGCTGAGCCTCACAAGCTCCCCGAGCAAACAGACGAGCTCCTTCCCAGTGCATGAGGCCAGCAAGCAGCCTCAGCAGACCCTGTGGGGTTGACCGGGGCTCCTGCCCCAGCTCCGCAACAGACCCCAGCTTCCAAACAGCTTAATATTTAGAGCTTGCTGGGCGTGGTGGTGCACACCTTGAATCCCAGCACTCAGGAGGCAGAGGCAGGAGGATCACTGAGAGTTCAAGGCCACCCTGAGACACATAGTGAATTCCAGGTCAGCCTAAACTAGGGTAAGACCCTACCTTGAAAAAACAAAAACCAAAAACCAAAAATTATAGCTTCTCTACCCTTTACATTTAAATTCTTCCTTTCAGTTCTGTTCTAAGGCATTACAGTTTAACTTCCTAAAAATGCTAAGTTTAATAACTAGCTTTCCATATACCTTTCAGTCATTCAACTGTCTCTATCATTTATATAAACAGACTGACCCTGCTCCCCCCCCCAAAAAAAAATCACATTAAGATCTCAGGTCAGGCCATAGTAGATGAAGAAACCTGGTCAGGATAAGTGAACAGACAAATGGTTCTTGCACCACACACAAACACACACACACACACACACACACACACACACATACACGACTAACTGATAGTAAATTAAAATAGGCTTTTTTGTTTTTTTCAAGGTAGGGCCTCTCTCAAGCCCAGGCTGGCCTCAAACTCACAGTGCTCCTGCTACCTCTGCCACTCAAGAGCTGGGATTAAAGGTGTACCACCATGCCCAGCTCTGAAAACAGACTTTGAAACAAAACCTACATAAATTCAAATCTGCCCCTGCCATTTAGTACCAGAACCTTTCTTTTCTTTAATTTTTTTTTTTGGGGGGGGAGGGAGAGAATGGGCAGTCCAGGGCCTTCAGTCACTGTGAACAAACTCCAGACACATGTGCCCCCTTGTGTGCATCTGTGACACTGTGTGTCTGGCTTATATGGGATCTGGAGATTCAAACCTGAGTTCTTAGGCTTCACAGTTAAGTACCTTAACCTCTAAGCCATCTCTCCAGCCATTCTTAACCTTTCTTAACCTTACTTGCTTTCCATATCTGAAAAATGGGAACTTCAATAAGTACCTTACAGAATTTTGTGATGATTAATTTAATAAAGCAGGTTAACCTGCCTTACATAATGCCTAAATACTGGTAAGAGAAGACAAAAAGAAGGTATAAATATGAAAGAAATACTATGAAAATGGAAGATGCAGCTCAGTGGTAGAATGTACAAGGACCTAGGTTCAACTCTGAGTGGGGTAAGGCTGGAATGAAGAGATTTTGGCTGAAGAAGAAATTGAGGGCTGGGGAAGTAGCTCAGCGAGCACAGCGCCTGCGTGACTTGCACGAAGGCCTGAGTTCAGGCCGCAGCACCACGCCAAGTCAACTGGGTATGCAGCGCACGTCTACCCGCCCAGAACAGAAGCTCAAGGTCACCTGCAGTTGCACAGGGGGTTGGAGGTCAGTCTGAGCTATATGAAACCTGGTAATTTCATCTCGTTCTCCGGCCTTCACAGTTCAGAGAAAAATGAATGGAAAAAGTTAGAAATCATCACATAATTCATCCAGCCCTAAGAACCTCAGTTTACTCACAAATACCTACTGAAACTGCTTTTTTATTTATTTTTTGTTTAAAAAAATGGAAGAAGGGGGCTGGAGAGATGGCTTAGCGGTTAAGCGCTTGCCTGTGAAGCCTACAGACCCCGATTCGAGGCTCGGTTCCCCGGGTCCCACGTTAGCCAGATGCACAAGGGGGCGCACGCGTCTGGAGTTCGTTTGCAGTGGCTGAAGCCCTGGCGCGCCCATTCTCTCTCCCCTCCTCTATCTGTCTTTCTCTCTGTGTCTGTCGCTCTCAAATAAATAAATAAAAAATGAATAAAAAAATATTTTAAAAAATGGAAGAAGGGCTTAGCAGTTAAGGCATTTGCCTGCAGAGCCAATGGACCCTGGGGTTCGATTCCCCAGGACCCACATTATCCAGATGCACAAAGGAGGGGGTGCACGCGTCTGGAGTTCGTTTGCAGAGGCTGGAGGCCCTGGCATGCCCATTCTCTCTCTCCCTCTTCCTCCCTCTTTCTCTGTCAAATAAAAAAATATATAAAAATAAGAAATTAAAAAATGGAAGAAATTGAGCTAGGGAGATGGTTTGGTGATTAAAGGTGCTTACTTGCAAAGCCCGCTACCAGGGTTTGAATCACGACACCCAAGTAAAGCCAGAGACACAAAGCATCACAGACGCCAGGCGCTCCTCGGCAGGGCGAGAGGCTCTGGTACGCCCACACTACTTGTCTTTGCCTGCTGGGCTGTCTCGATCTCTACTTGGAAATAAACAAAAAAAAGTAGTTATTTTTCTTTTACTTATTTGAGAGGAAGAAATAGGCAGGGAAAGAGAGAGACAGAATGGGCACATCAGGACCTCAAGCTTCTGCAAACGAACTCCAGACATGTGCGCCCCTTTGTGCGCCTGGCTTACATGGGTCCTGGGGAATCGAATCAGGGTCCTTTGGCTTGGCAGGCAAGCGCCTTAACCACTACGCCATCTCTCCAGCCACCCCCCCAATTTTATTTTAATGAGAGAAACTGACATCTTGAAGACTAAACAAAATAGCCTAAATACTACAAGATTTTTGGTTAATACAATCAATTTTATCATGAGATGCTTTGGTGCTCAAATCTTTTCAGCCCTTAATTTTCTCCATTAAAGGATTTTTTTTTATTCTGCTGGGTATGGTGGCACACAACTTTAATCCCAGTACTTAGGAGGATCGCTGTGAGTTCAAGGCCACCCTGAGACTACATAGTGAATTCCAGGTCAGCCTGGGCTAGAGTGAGACCCTACCTTGAGAAAACCAAAAACATAAATAAAGATTTTTCTTTCTTTTTTTTTTTTTTTTTTCTCCCTTGCCACAGGGCCTATGTAGCCAGACGCTTACCTTGAATTCATGAACGAATGCCCCTGCCATACTACTCTCCTACTGGTAAAATTTCAGGCAGGTACCACTGCCATCTCTTTTCAGTACTCTGGTGATAAAACATTGATCCAACAAACTTTGTATGTAAAACAGTACTTGTGAGCAGTTTATATACCCCTCTACCCCCACTTGGAGAGCTTTCATTAGTTTCAAAATAAGAATACATGGGCTGGAGGGATGGCTTAGTGGTTAAGGCGTTTGCCTGAAAACCAAAGGTCCTCAGCTCCATTCCTCAGGACCCAGGTAAGACAGATGCACAAGGGGGCACATGCGTTTGGACTATGTTTGCAGTGGCTGGAAGCCCTGGCAAGCTCATATTCTCTCTTTCTCTCTCTCAAATAAATAAATTCAAGTTCCCAGCACCCAAGTAAGCTGGACGCACAAGGTGGTATATGTATCTGCAGTAGTCTGGTGTACCCATTCTCTCTCACTCTAGCTGCCTCTTTCTCTCTCTCATTCTCAAATAAATAAAATAAAGAATACATGATCTCCAGACAGATTAAGGAACACTGTTTTCAAAACACAACTTCCACTCCACCCAGATTCCCAATCAAAATAAACCCTGGAATGCCCAATCTCTCCCTCCTTCTCGCTCTGTCTCTAATAAATAAATTTTTTTTTAAAAAGCTGGGCGTGGTGGCACACACCTTTAATCCCAGCACTCGGGAGGCAGAGGTAGGAGGATTGCCCTGAGTTCGAGGCCACCCTGAGACTCTATAGTGAATTCCAGGTCAGCCTGGGCTACAGTGAGACCCTACCTCGAAAAACAAAAAGAATAAATAAATAAATAAAATAAAAATAAAATCATTTTAAAAATCCACAAGTAAAACCAGAATTTTATTTCCTTAAGTACTTCAATAATATTCAAATATTACTTTGTGTTTTCAGCATTTAATAACCTTGATGATTTTCTTTTTTGGTAAACTGTTCTTTTAAAATATTTCATTGAGTGCTGGGGAGATGACTTAGCAGTGAAGGCACTTGCCTGCGAAGCCTAAGGACCTGGATTCTATTACCCAGCACCCACATAAGCCAGATGCACAAGGCAAAGCATGCACCTGGAGTTAGTTTGTAGTGGCTGGAGGCCCTAGCATGCCCATTCTATCTGCCTCTTCCTCACTCTCTCACTGTAAAATAAATACTTTAAAATATTAAACAATTAATCAAATAAAAAGAAAAATTTCTTTTTTAAATTATTTTTATTTACCTAAGAGAGACAGAAAAGAGGCAAGTACAAGAGTGACACACAGGCAGACAATGAACATGCTGGGGCTTCCAGCTGCTGCAAATGAACTCCAGACACATGCACCCCCTGGTGCACCTCACATGGATTCTGGGGAATTGAGCCTGGGTCCTTTGGCTGTTGAGGCAAGTGCCTTAATCATTAAGCCATCACTCAAGACCAACAAATTTCTTTAAAAAGTATTTTATTCATGGGGCTGGAGAGATGGCTTAGCAGTGAAGCGCTTGCCTGTGAAGCCTAAGGACCCCCATTGGCCAGAAGCACAAGGGGGTGCACGCGTCTGGAGTTCATTTGCAGTGGCCGGAGGCCCCGGCATGCCCATCCTCTCTCTATCTGACTCCCTGACTGTCGCTCTCAAATAAACTAAAAAGAAAAAGAAGTATTTTATTCATTTGAAAGAGGAGGGTGTGGGCGTGTCTACATGACTCCTGCAGTGCTAAGGGCTGAGCTGGGTCCTCGGTGCGTGCTCAGCAAGCACTCTACCAACTGAGCTCCGGCCCCTGTGAAATCCTCCTCTTCACCCAACATCAACTACTGGCTCCAGCAGAGAGGCTTTTAGCTAGCTAATGTAAGTGGCTTCAAATAAGACTTCCGCTCAACCAACGTTAGCCAGCTGAGGAAATTGTGAAGCCAAAAGAAACACTTCTAGAAGCAAGGGGGGAAAAAAAAGATCTACAGTCAGTATTTGGACACTGTAAAAAAAAGCTAAACATAACGGAAACAAGGTTGGATGGAAATATGACAATGCCAATTACTGTATTTACCAAAGCAAAGAGCCAATCTACACAGTAAACAGAATGACATTCTGACATCCTGTGACATGCAAGAAAGGAATTCAATACATCAGGTGTGCTGCCACAGGTCTCTCAGGCCAGCACTCAGGAGGCAGTGGTAAGAGGATCACTGTGAGTTCAAGGCCAGCCTGGGACTACAGGGTGAGTTCCAGGTCAGCCTGGAACCAAAAGTAGACAATTCATTCCTAAAATTGAAAGTAGTAAGATATGCTACTCCATTTTATAGATGACACAAAATGAGGGCTGGAGAGGCTCGGCCGGCGAAGCACCTAGGTGCAAGCGTGGGGGCGGCTGGAGCTCAGGTCCCCAGCACCCACCACGGAAGTAAGTGTGGGCTGCTGTCAGCCTGCCAGTAATCCCAGCACTCGGTGGCAGAAAGGGGATCCCGGGCGGGCGGGTGGGCTAAAGGAGCTGAGTTGTCATAAGCTGTGAGTTCAAGTCAGAGATCACGTCCCAGTGAATAAAGAGGGGAGTACTAAAGGTAAACACCTAACATCAACCTCTGGCCTCCACACGCACGCACACCCATACGCGAAATTTTTATCTAGTTAACAGAAGACACAAGGACGGTGTGAGTACAGTATGACTAAAAAGGTTTTAAATAACACCACCAAGGTCTGCCAAGGGTGTGCAGCAACTGGAGGCCTCATCCACTGCTGAGGGTGGATGAGACATAATGATCTACTTCTTTTTTACAGTGCAGTGACCATGTGACACAGTCCATGTACCCAAGAGAAATGTTCGCATGTCCCTATAAATGACTGTAGGGAACTGTTCACTGAAGCTTCATTCATAATATTTCCAAACTGAAACAGCCTGAAGTTTCTATTAGAAAGTGAAAATTGGTGCTGGGGAGATGGCTTAGCAGTTAAAAGTGCTTGCCTGCAAAGCCTGCTGACTAGGGTTCAATTCCCCCAAGCCAGAAACAGTAAGTGACACGTGTGTGAACTTCATTTGCAGTGGCAAGAGACGCTGGTGTGCCATTCACTCCTTCTCAACTTCCTCCAACACACAACACAAACAAATTAAAATATTTTTGCCGGGCGTGGTGGCGCACGCCTTTAATCCCAGCACTTGGGAGGCAGAGGTAGGAGGATCGCCATGAGTTTGAGGCCACCCTGAGACTACATAGTGGAATTCCAGGTCAGCCTGGGCTAGAGCGAGACCCTACCTCGAAAAATCAAAACCAAAAAAAGGTGAAAAGTAACCTGTGAATTTGTGTGTGATACAATACATTACTTGCCTATTTCCTTTAAGTAAGGAAGCCAAATTGTGGAACATTTGTGTGATGGAGCATATTATAGCACTGAAAAAGGAACAAATAACTCACATGCAACAGTATGAATGATGCTCAGAAACACAGAGGGAAAGTCGAAACCATTCTATAACAAAACCCAGACCTATGATTGTCGAGAGGGAGAGGAGGGAAATGGGGAGGAGAGGGGAAGGGGAGGGTGAAAGAGGGGAGGGCCACAAAGAAGCTTTCCAAAGTGAGATATCTTATACAATTTTGTCAACTCAAACTCTGTTTTTTGTTTTGTTTGGAGGTAGGGTTTCACTCTAGCTCAGGCTGACCTGGAACTCACTCTGTATTTCCAGACTAGCCTCAAACTAATATCCTTTAATTCCAGTACCAGGAAGGCAGAGGTAGGAGGTTCTGTGAGTTCCAGGTCAGCGTGAGTTGGAATTAATGGCAACTGCCACCACACCTGGCTCATATTCATTTATTTTATTTTTTAAATTTTTAATTGTTTTAGGTTTTTGAGGTAGGGTCTTGCTCTAGTTCAGGCTGATCTGGAATTCATTATGTAGTCTCAGGGTGGCCTCGAACTCAATGGTAACCCTACTTCTGCTGGGATTAAAGGTGTGCGCCACCACGCCCATCTTGTTTTTATTTATTTATTTTATTTGTCTGAGAGAGAGAGAAAAAGTAGGCATGCCAGGGCCTCCAGTCACCACAAACTAACTCCAAATGCATGGACTTACAAGGGTCTGGGGAACTGAACCTGTCTTTAGGCTTTGCAGGCAAGTGCCTTAACCACTAAGCCATCTCTCCAGTGACCACCCCCCTTTTTTGAGATAAGGTCTCACTCTAGCCCAGGCTGTCCTGGAAGTAACTCTGTGACCCAGGCTGGCCTCCCACTCAGAGTAGATAACACTCCTACCTCAGTTCCAGAGGGCTGAGATTGAAATTGGGAACCCCAAAACCCAGCTTACATTCTTTTTTTAATATTCACATTCCGAAAGCATATCCTAAGAAAATCACCAAAATGAGCTCCATAAAGGGAAGGATTTTGTAGTGGCATGTAAGACATTATCAAGCATTCTGAGAGTATAAATTAAATAACAACAGAGAAGTTAAACACAAATGTATTATTATTTACACTGCTTCTAAAAAGTCAGATATGTAGGCTGGAGAGATGGCTTAGCAGTTAAGGCACTTGCCTGCGAAGCCTAAGGACCCAGGTTCGATTTCCCAGGACCCACATAAGCCAGATGCGCAAGGTGGCACATGTATCTGGAGTTTGTTTGCAGTGGCTGGAGGCCCTGGTGCACCCATTCTCATTCTCTCTCTCTCTCAAATAAATAAATAAGTAAAGCATTAAAGGTCAGATATGCAGGAGATAAGTGGGGGGGTGGTCAGGAACATCCTGGCACAGTCGGATGAAATCGGAGTGACTATTCATGTGACAGTGATTACGAACAGCACTGCTATGTCTGTGCTGACGCCACGCAGCGGGGCTGGGGACGCGGCGCTCACTGGGGAGTGCATGTTTACCAGCGCGTGAGCCCTGGGTGAGTCACAGCTCCAACACTGACCAAAAAGAAAAAAAAAAAAAAGTAGATGGCTTCATGGTTAAGGCCCCTGTGTTCAAAGCCTGAAGACCCAAGTGCAATCCACAGTGCACCTCCACATGAAGCCAGATGCACAGGACAATGCACGCATCTAGAGTCCATTTGCAGTGGCCGGAGGCCCTGGCACACCCATTCACGCTGACCGTTTCTCTTCTATCTCTCTCTGCTTCTAAATAACTAAATAAATTTTTACAAGTATTGTGGGGCTGGAGAGATGGCTTAGCAGTTAAGGCACTGACTGCAAAGCCAAAGGACCCAGGTTAAGGACCCATGTAAGCCAGATAGACAAGGTGACGAACGTGTCTGGAGCTTTTGTGCAGTGGCTGGACGCCCTCCCTCTCTCCCCTCAAATAAATAATAAATGTCTGTTTAAAAAGAAAAGTAAAGCTGGGTGTGGTGGCACACACCTTTAATCTCAGCACTTGGGAAGCAGAGGTAGGAGGATCACCGAGAGAGTTCAAGGCCAGCCTGAGACTACATGAATTCCTGGTCAACCAGGGCTGGAGAGACCCTACCTTGAAAAACAAAACAAAACTAACTAGAGAAGGGGAGGGGACTCTGCATGCATGCATACAAGTCCAGCAATCAGTAAGGTAAAGTAGCAGAGTTATCTTCTCAAGGCTGGCTTGGGCAGAAGAGCAAGTTCAAGCCCAGCTTCACATACACAGTGAGACCCTATCTCTGAAAATTATACAACTTAGCCAGGTGTGGTGACGCAAGCCTTTAATTCCAGCACTCAGGAGGCGGAGGTAAGAGGATGTCTGTGAGTTTGAGGCCACCCTGAGACTACATAGTGAAATTCAGGTCAGCCTGAACTAGAGTGAAACTCTACCTTGAAACACCAAAAAATAAAATATATGTTATATTATACATACAACTTCTGTAAGCTAACAAAGAAGAAATTTTATGTGATTTGAAGATGAAATTTACATTGACTTTTTTTTTTGAGACAGAGAGAGAAAGAATGGGCACGCCAGGGCCTCCAACCACTTCAAACGAACTCCAGATGCATGCACCTCCTTTTGCATCTGGCTCATGTGGGACCTAGAGAATTGAACCTGGGACTCAGGCTTTGCAGGCAAGTGTCTTAACTGCTAATCCATCTCTCCATCCCTGAAGATGAAATTTAATGCAATACTAAAAGTATGGTCAACGAAAGAAAACACTGCTAAGTTGAACTTATTAAAATAAAATTTCCTCTGCAGGCTGGATAAATGGCTCAGTGGTTAAGGCACTTGCTTGGAATGCCTGACGGGCCAGATTCAATGCCTCAGTACATAATGTAAAGATGCAGAGTGGCGCATGTGTCTGGAGTTCTTTTGCTGGAGGCTGTAGCACGTCCATTCTTTCTCACTGTATCTGCCTCTTTTTCTCTCTCTCAATATCAAATAAATAAACAGATAATCTGGTCTGGAGAGATGGCTCAGCAGTTAAGGCACTCTTGCAAAGCCTAAAGACCTAGGCTCAATTCCCCAATGCCCATGTAAAGCCAGATACAAAAAGTGGCACATGTTGAGCTACTCTGCACTGCCAAGAAGCCCTCGTGACCTCCCCGTATCACCAATAAATAAAGTTTATTTACTTATTTTAGTTTTTTAAAGTAAGGTCACGCTCTAGGCCCAGGCTGACCTGGATTTACTATGTCGTCTCAGGGTGGCCTCGAACTCATGGAGATCCTCCTACCTCTGTCTCCCAAATGCTGGGATTAAAGATGCATACCGCCATGCCTGGCTGAAAAATTCTTTTTTTAAAACTACAAGTAACAAACATGTACTTCCGAAGGTGGGTGGATAACTCTGGAATACTCATATAACTGAGTATTATTCAGCTATAAAAAGAGATAAATAGCCGGCTGTGGTGGCGCACTCCTTTAATCCCAGCACTCGGGAGGCAAAGGTAGGAGGATCACTGTGAGTTCGAGGCCACCCTGAGACTACATAGTGACTTCCAGGTCAGCCTGGACTAGAGTGAGACCCTATCTCAAAAAAAAAAAAAAAAAAAAAACAAAACAGAGAGGGACTGGAGAGAAGGCTTAGCAGTTAAGGTGCTTGCCTGCAAAGTCTAAGGACCCATGTCTGACTTTCCAGATCCCACAAGACAAACAAGGTGATACATACATCTGGAGTTCCACTGCAGTGGCTGGAGGCCCTGGCATGCCAATTCTTTCTCTCTCAAAAAAAAAAAAAATAAGCTGGGCGTGGTGGTACACGCCTTTAATCCCAGCACTCTGGAGGCAGAGGTAGGAGGATCGCTGTTGAGTTTGAGGCCACCCTGAGACTCCATAGTGAATTCCAGTCAGCCTGGGTAGAGTCAGACCCTACCTCAAAAAAAAAGAAGGCAAAAGCCTGGCATGGTGGCACACACCTTTAATTCCAGCATTTTTTCTCAGTAGAGTCTCACTCTAGCCCAGGCTGATCTGGAATACACTATGTAGTTTCAGGGTGGCCTCAAACTCATGGCGATCCTCATACCTCTGCCTCCCAGGTGCTGGGATTAAAAGCATGAGCCACCATGCCCAGCTAAATATTTTAATTTTATTTCTTTATTTGAGAGAAAGAGAGAGAATGGGTATGCCAGGTCACCCAGCCACTGCAAATGCACTCCAAATGCATGGGCCACTTTATGTATCTGGCTTATGTGGGTCCTGGGAAATTGAACCTGGGTCCTTTGGCTTTGCAAGCAAGTGCCTTAACAGCTAAAGCCATCTCTCCAGCCCCATGTCCCAATTCTTAACATGCACTATATAACTGAAAACTAGGCAAGTACACAGATAGATAAAGCTACTGCTGCATGGGAGGAAACTTTCTCACTGACGTCACTGGGTAGTTCTAGAATACTCCTCTTCAAGCAGCTGGGAGCACAGAATATCCACATAAGCAGTGTGCGGCCACAGATGGAGAGCTCTGTGCACGAACCAGGGTGCATTACGTCCACACATTCAGACGCGTCATTCTCATCTTGCTCTGAGGTCTGACACAAGAATCTAAACTTTCAGATAAGGTTAGGGGTGCAGCAGACCTAATGCTTAGCAGGCACAGTACTGGGTTCAAGCCCCAGCATAAAACAACAGTAACAAAAAAAGTTTTAAATAGCTTAAGCAAAAAAACAATTTAAGGGGATAGAGAGATGGCTTAGCAATTACGGTGCTGGCCTGCGAAGCCTAATGACCCAGGCTCAAGTTGCCAGTACCCACATAAGCCAGAGCACAAGGTAGTACATGCATCTGCAGCTCATTTGCAGGGGCTAGAGGTCCTGGTGTATGCATTCTCTCCCCCTCCCTCCCCACCCTAGTAAGTAAATAAGTAAAATATTAAAAACACACACGAAGCTGGGCATGGTGGCGCATGTCTTTAATCCCAGCTCTCAGGAGGCAGAGGTAGGAGGATCGCGGTGAGTTCAAGGCCACCCTGGGCTAGAGTGAAACCCTACCTTAAAGAAAACAAAAAATAAATAAAAAATAGTAATAAAAACACACACAGTGGTGGCACATGCCTTTAATCCCAGCACTCTCTCAGAAGGCAGAGGCAGGAGGATTACCATGAGTTCGAGGCCACCCTGAGAATACAGAGTGAATTCCAGGTCAGCCTGAACTAGAGTAAGACCCTACCTCGAAAAAACAAAAAATAAAAATAAGTAAATAACACACACACACACACACACACACACACACGCACGCACGCTAACAGAAAGCTGGTATTTCAGAGCTGGGGAGATGGCTCCGCGGATGAAGCACTCAACATGCAAGTGTGAGTTCCTGAGTTCAACTGCCCAGGACCAACATTCTAGACGCTGTGGCAGGTGTCTGTAGTCTCAGCACATCTATCAAGAGAAGGGAGGCAGAGACGGGAGAATTTTCTAGAAGCTCAACAGGCCAGCTAGCCTGGCAAACACCACAGCAGTGAACAACAAACCCCACCTCAAACCAAGTGGAAGGCAAAAGCCAGCCCCTAAGGCTGTCCTTGGACCTCGACATGTGACTGCCCCACAAGAAACGTGTTTCTCGGGCTAGGGAGGAGTATGGAAGAAAATGCAGACACAAATGAAAGGAAGCCAGCTCCCTTCAGCTGTCCAAGCTCTGGGCAGCTACTTAGATGGTTCTTGGCTCCCTTCTTTCTATAGCAAAAGATAGTCCAAGAACATAGGTGTTTAGAATTCTGAAATTCACTTCATTCTAACAGTAATTTTCCTCTCTACCCTTGGAATGTTATCCAACCTCTTCTGGCAAATAAGAATTAAATTCACAGGAAGGCATGAGTGTTAATATATAAACAAAACTATATTCTAAGCTCATAATCAGAACAGCAGCCAAACTTTGTCTCACTGCTTCAAAGTCCTTTTGGATCTCACTTCAACCTTCCTTTCGACTTTCTATCACAATAGCCTGCAGACAGCAGCTGGAGGCTCCTTTATATCGTAAAATCATTTTCAAAATAAAGTTATTTATTTACTTAGAGAGAAAGAGAGGGATAAGAGAATGGGCATGCCAGGGCCTCTCGCCACTGCAAACTACAGACGCATATATGCCACCGTGTGCATCTGGCTTTACATGAGTACTGGGGAACTGAACCTGGGTCCTTAGGCTTTGCAGGCAAGTGCCTTAACCACAAGGCAATCTCTCCAGCCAATTTTTGGTGATGGTGTTTTTGTTTTTCCTTGGGGAGAGGAGGAGGTTTCCAGGTAGAGTCTCACTCTAGTCCAGGCTGATCTGGACTCACTATATAGTCTCAGGCTAGCCTTAACTCTCAGCAATACTCCTACCTCTGCCACGCCTGGCTCTAAAATAAGTTTTTACATCATATTCCCTTCCATCAGTGTTCTTAGCCTATGAGGCCATTCCCCTTGTCTACCACTGAAATTCTGTGTTCTCCATAAAGTCATAAAGCCCTCTGTGAACTAACCCCCACCAGTCTTAAGCCCATTTCCCCTAAATTCCCACAGTCATTGTTTTTCATTCACCTCCATGACTTCATTTTGCTTTACACTGAGTAAATTGTTTCTTGTACTTCCCCCTCTGCTGTGGAAGCTTCTCCAGGAAGATTCAGGGACAGTGACAGCCTAACAGGACTTTACACACAGCTTGTGCATAACTGTGGAACCAGACTGAGTGTGAGGTAACAGTGGGTGGGCCAACATCAGAAAAAATGATGTCTGAGTCAGTGTTTGGGGCTGCAGACACTCTCAGTGGAGAATGCTTTCTTAGCGCACATGAAGCCCAGCCTCCCCAGCACCAGGAAGAGGAAACAAGTGCACCAGTGTTTGTCAGACTGTGGGCTACAAACTAACCAAAAAAAAAAAACAACTAACCCTGAAACCAGGTGTAGAGGCACACACCTTTAATCCCAGCTCACGGGAAGCAGAGGTAGGAGGATCACCATGAGTTCAAGGTCAGTCTAAGACTACAGAGTGAATTCCAAGTCAGCCTGGGCTACAGTGAGACCCTATCGCAGAAAAACAAACAAACAAACAAACATCAACAAAAAAAAAAAAAAACTGAAAAGACTTAGTCTTTTCACCAGAGTGCATACTATCAATCAGTAAATAGTTTTGGTGAAACCTATCTCAAATTGCTTTGTTTGTTGTTCTGCATGTATTCTGGGCCTAATGTAAATGTTATTTCTTATTGTGAATTGAATTGTTATAGTTTTATTTTATTTTACTTTTGTTTTTGGTCTTTCGAGGTAGGGTTTCACTCTAGACCAAGCTGACCTGGAATTCACTATGTAGTCTCAAGGGTGGCCTCGAACTCACAGCGAGCCTCCTACCTCTGCCTCCCGAGTGCTGGGATTAAAGGCGTGTGCTACCATGCCCAGCCCCCCCCGCACACAGACATAGAAGCTCAACTGCTGCCCACATTCACAAGCATGTGGATGAATTTTAATTTTAGCAAGTTTAAATCACTAGTCAGGACTGGAGAAATGGCTTAGTGGTTAAGGTACCAACAGTGGTTAAGCCAACAAACCCAGGTTTGGTTCCCCAGGACCTATGTAAGTCAGATGCACAGGGTGGTGCATGCATTTGGACTTAGCTTGCAGTGGCTAGAGGCTTTGGCGTGTGCACACACACACACACACTCACACACACACACACACACACAGTCTCTCTCTCCCTCAAATCAGTCAAGAACAGCTGACTGTTAGTAGTCAAGTTTGTTTAAATCACTGGTCACTGGCATGGGGAAATGGCTCAGTGGTTAAAGGCTCTTGCTTGCAAAGCCTGCCAGTCTGGGTTCAATTCTCCAGTACCCATGAACAGTCAGATACACAATATAACACCTGTATCTGGAGCTCATTTGCACTGACAGGAAGCCCTAGTGGGCCCATTCTCTGTTTTACTCTCTATGTCTGCCTGACTCTCTCTTTCTGTTTGTAAATAAATAAATACATACATATATAAATAAATATTTTTAAAATCTAATAGTCATAGGATTGAACAGCTGGCTGCTTAGTCAAGTTTAATCACTAGATATAATCAAGAATGAGCTGAGCATGGTGGCGCACGCCTTTAATGTACACACTCAGGTGGCAGAGGTAGGAGGCTCACCGTGAGTTCAAGGCCACCCTGAAACTACATAGTGAATTTCAGGTCAGCCTGGGCTAGAGTGAAACCTTACCTCAAAAAAACAGAGTGGGGGAAAAATGGACCACTGCCCGTAAATTAAGAACCGCTCCACCGCCAGTCTTAATTCTGGTTTTCCCTGTTTCCTCTCTTATTAAGCAGGGATAGTTCAATAAGCACGCACTGAAGAGCAGCAGCTGTGCTCCTCCGCACACTCAGCTGAGATGGGACGTGGCGCTGGAGGTGGTCCTGGGCAAGGGGCCCCGGTCTGAGAGGGCTGCAGTCAGTTCAAATGTATGAGCACTGCAAAGTGACCAGACACCGTGCATAAGGGTGTGGATGGGATTTATCCTTCTTGATGTTACCATACACCTTCACTGCAAGAGCCAGGGTATGCATGGTCGGACAACATGCTTAGCACTTAACAGATTTCCCACTCAGTCTGGAATTCAGGAACCCAATGAATAACCGTGCACTAGCATGATACCGGCGAATGACTCGCAACAAAACCGTAACAATAAAATGAACTAAGAACACACCCTATGTATCATGTTCTGGGCATGTGGCTTGGTGGGAAGGAAAATCAAGACCTACTGAATCACAAGCCTTAAAAGGAGAACCTGAAACATCGGTACTTTCGACAAGCACAACCAAGTGAGATGACACACCCATGTACACTAAGGTTTTCAAGACTCTGCCACGGGAATCTCCTTTGCTGCCTAACTGTTTTAAGATTTATTACCTAAGTCTACTTGGAAAATCTGAGCCAAACGGAATTAGGTGACCGTTAGAAAGTAGCTCATGACTCATACAACTCATAAGCACTTTGGGGCAAGACAGATGGTTTAGTCATTAAAGCGCTTGCCTGCAGAGTCTAAGGACCCAAGTTCGATTCTCCAAGTCCCATGCAAGCCAGATGCACATGGTGGTGCATGCATGTGGAGATCATTTGCAGCGGCTAGAGGCCCTGGTGCACTCATTCTCTCCCTGTCTCTCTATGTCTCTAACAAATAAATAAAAATAAAAATATCTTAAAAAGTACTTTTGGGCTGCAGAGATGGCTCAGTGGTTAAGGTGCTTGCCTGCAAAGCCTAATGACCCAGGTTTGATTCCCCAGTAACCATGTAAAGCCAGATGCATCTGGAGTTCTGGAGTTCATCTGCAGTGACTGGAGGCCCCAGAATGCCCATACTCTCTCTTCTATCTCTCTGCTTGCAAATAAATATATGTTTTTTTAAAAATTGTAGTTGGGCCCGGTGGCACACACATTTAATTCCAGCACTCGAGATGCAGAGGTAGGAGGATTACCATGAGTTCAAGGCGACCTTCAGACTACATAGTGAATTCCAAGTCAGCCTACCCCAAAAACCCAAAAGAGAAAAAGAAAAAAAGAAAATTGGAATAAAGACTGTGTACATAGTGGAAGAGAGTCAAGATAAATCTTTAACAGCCATTCTCAAAGTCCAGACCTCCACGTGTGATCTGTGCAATGACATATCACAACACTAATAACCCACATTCCCCACCTGGGACCCACTTGGCATCTCAACGGCAAGAGGAGGTTCCTAGTACAACAGACACATGAATAAGAACTTGGATGCAAGAAAAAGAAAAAAGAGGTCTAAGCAAAGTTGCCTAAAGGTTGCTTTTAGAAAATCAGCAATCAAGCTGGGCATGGTGGCACACACCTTTAATCCCAGCACTTGGGAGGCAGAGGTAGGAGGATCACCAAGAGTTTGAGGCCTCCTGGAGACTACAAAATGAGAAAGTTGTTTATATTTAGTGCCTGATCTTTCTCCTCTTAAATGAAAACGTAGCAAGGAAGGGAGTACAGCAAAAGGGAGAGAGGGGAGGAGAGGGAAAGGGAGAGGAGGGGAGGGGAGAGGAAGAGGGGGAGAGGAGGAGAGGGGAGGGGAGGAAAGAGGAGAAAGTGGGGAGGGGAGGGGAGGGGAGGAGAAGCGGGGAGGGGAGAAGAGAGGAGAAAGTGGGGAGGGGAGGAGAGAGGAGGGGAGGGGAGGAGAAGGGAGGAAGAGAAGGGAGGGGAGGAGAGGGGAAGAGAGGGGAGGAGGATGAAGCACTGTAGAGCTGCTTCTAGGAATCTACCAGCTTGCTCAGTTTGGGATTAGTACACCACCTCTCCTATAGTACTACAGAATCTCAGGGAATTTGGGAGCCAAAATACAGAATTGGAAGGATGCAAAACCAACACCATGAAGACTGATTATCACAACCTGCTTGGGCAGTATTCTTTCCTCAGTTCTTAAAAGGAGACAAAGTTCTCTCTCACCACCAAGGACAAGTCAAAGAGCATTATCTTTTCTGTCCAATGAAAAGACGTCCTGGGTTCCTAGACTGGAACCTGGGCCTGAGGCAGGTCCCTCTGCCTCTTCTACAGGAAGGATCACCTGAGATTTCTCTATACCTAGTTTACAGCTGGTCTCTGCTGCGGAAATTTTCCACAGTAAAATAAAAAGGCAAACTGTTGATTTATACACATGGTTGATCACATTAGCTGTGTACTCCTACAGATTAATTTTAGTTTTGTTCAGTTTGTTTGTTTTTTCAAGGTAGGTTCTCATTCTAGTCCCAGGCTGGCCTCAAACTCACGGCGATCTTCCTACCTCTGCTTCCAGAGTGATGGGATTAAAGACACGTACACCACCACTTCTGGAAAATTCTAAATAATGTACTTTATATAGGACCTTAAAGACTGAAACTTTGCCATTTGTGTGTGGTGGTAGATGTCTTTAATCCCATCACTTGGGAGGCAGAGGTAGGAAGATCGCAGTGAGTTTGAGGTCACCCTGAGACTACATAGTGAATTCCAGGTCAGCATGGGCTAGAGTGAGACCCTACCTTGAAAAACCAAAAAAACAAACGATGGGTTGAGGTATAAGACATCAAAAAAAACATTAATGCATTCTCTATCTTTACGTGCTGCCCCCAAAGACTAACATACTGCCACAGAATACTACAAAACACTCAGCAATATAATGGTGGGAAAAGAAAGCAACAGGAAAGACAGAGGGAAAGGCATACGATTTGCAAATACGCGCTTTGGTGAGTTGAAGGTGTGAGGGACGGGGAAACAGAATGCATAGATTGCAGTTAAGACAGTCAGGCCAGTGCAGGGGGTAGAAACTGAGTAAGAAGAGATGGACTCCGCTAGAAGGCCAGCCTTTCAAGATGCCACCACCGGACTGGAGAGAGGGCTCAGTGTTTAAAGAGAGCTTGCTTTCCAGATACCACCAACCCCTTTACAAACCTTAGGTGAATCTACGGGTTTTTCTGGCAACTATGGAAATTCCAATTAAAATAAATGTTTAAAAAATAAGAGAATGACTTCATGTGAGTAAATCCCATCGTGGAAGGAGAGAGGAAAAGTGTGAAAACAGTACACAATGTAGGTGGAAGAAAGAAACAGAACTGAAGAATAGTGAGAGTGAGAGCTTACACCACCTACAAATTAATCAACTTCTATGTGAATTTAACACAAAATACAAAAGTACAAGCAAGCCGGGCATGGTGGCACATGCCTTTAATCTCAGCACTTGGAGACAGAGGTAGGAGGATCGCCATGAGTTCGCGTTCGAGGCCACCCTGAGACTACATAGTGAATTCCAGGTCAGCCTAAACTAGAGTGAGACCCTGCCTCGAGGAAAAAAAAAAAAAAGCATACGCCCCCCTCCCCAGTTTAGGGTAGTGGAGCAGAGGTCAGCACTGAGACAAGGCAGTATTCCTGGGAGCTTTGGAAAGCCGGTGAGGCTGAAGGAGTTATGACAGGGGGGAGAAACTGCAGCAGGGGAAGAGGAGGGGCCTTAAAAAAAAAGAAGGAAAAGCAATCTGGAGGAAGAAATCAGACAGGCAAGTGTGAGATCACGACAGCATAGAGTAGGAGAAAAATGCAGCTAGGGAGACGTTTGGTTTTTTGTTTGTTTGTTCTTTAACGCAGAGGTCAAGCATCTGAAAGAGGATTGCAGTTTGGAGAAGTTAAGCGCTGGGAGAGCTCCGCCATCCAACTAACTCTCAACTGTGAGGATGGTGCACACAAGTCAGGACAAGGCCTGCGCAAGGCGGCCCGCCTAAGAGCTCAAAAGCAGGTTAGGACGCTGGGATTACACCCCTCTACACTGTCACCCCCGCCCCCCAAGAAGCACGCAGCGGGTCAGAGGAGAAGGTACACTACGAAGGAGGGAGGAAGCACAGGCAGTGTGGGTCATGTCGGGGAGGGCGGGTTGGGGGTGCTTAACCGTAAGGAAAGGATAACCGAGGAAAGAAAAATCAAAAAATAAAAACACGAATAAAGTGGGGAGGGCTGATGCTTCCGGTGGAAAAGTGGGAGCACGACCACACACAGGTCCTGCCGGGGTGGAGGAGGGGGGCGATGGCCAGAGGACAGCAGGAACAGTCCCCCAACCGGGGACAGCGGGGAGCGTCGGAGGGGACAGTCCCGCTACGAGGATGCTGAAGATGAAAGTTGGAAAGGACACGCGGTCCCCAGGGCAGGGTCGGAACAGGGGAGATGCCATCGGTAAAGCGGCGGCGGCGGCGGCGGCAGCAGCGAGCAAGCGTGCCAGAAGGGGGACGGCACCGCCGTAGGCACGGGGGTGGCGGTGAGAGAGGGGAGGGTGGACAGCAGGAGCAAGGACACTACGTGGAGACTACGGGGGTGGGGGCGAAGAGCGAGGCCTGGGCGCGGGGCGCGCGGGCCGCAGGCTGGAGGAGCGTCTCGATGCGGGCCGGAGAGGAGGGGCGCGGAGGGTGGGGCGGTGGGCGGCTGCCCTTCCTTCCCTTCTTCCCTTCCCCCGTCCTCCCTGCACACACGCACACGCACGGGTACTCACACCTCCAGGATGCGGTCCCCCTTGCGCACGCCGGCCCGGTCGGCCGCGCCGCCGGGCAGCACGGCGCTCACATGCTGCAGCGGCGCGTACAGCTCCCCGTTGATGCTCCGCAGCTGGCCGCCCTCGCTCACTTGGCCCCGCACGTTGAAGCCGTAGCCGGATTCGGACTTGACGATGCGGACGACCCGAGGGCCGCCGCCGCCGTTCCCGGCGCAGTGCAGCACCGAGCCGCCGCCGCCGCCGCCTCCATTCCGGTGAGGGGCCGACGGGTGAATCCCTTCCCCGTCCTCGTCCGCCATCTTGCGAGCAAACGAGCCGTAACCGCTCCCCCCCCGCCCCAAACCCGTACACTCCCCCCCACACCCGCTCGCGCTCTCTCTCTCTCTCTCTTTCCCCTCTCAAACCTCGCTGACGCCTCCACTCCTCCCCCGGCGCGCGCGCACGGACGCCCTGCTCGGCACGCGCGCGCGCGAGAGCGCCCCGCTACGCGCACGCGCGCGCGAATGTGCGTGCGTGCGTGTGTGCGTGCGCGAATTCCGCCCGGGCCGCCGCAGCAACAAGAGTCGACCGAGGAGCTTTGCCCTTTTTTTTTTTTTTTTTTTTTTTTTTTTTGGCAAGCAGTGGAGAGGGGACGGGGAGAAGCTGGAGAACGGGTTGCGTACTGCGGGGCCTCCTGGGAGATGTAGTTCTGGATGGTGCGGGGAGGGGCGGAGCCTGAGCGGAGGGGAACGTGACGCGCTCGGGAGCAAAGCTTGCTGGGAGTTGTAGTTCGTTAGACTCCAGGCGGCGTTTCACAGAGGTAGGGTAATTGAGCATCTTCAGCCAGCACCAAGAGTGGAGACAGGTTCTGAGCCCCAAGTGGTGGCTCATGCCTTTAACTCCCGGAAGCTCAGGAGGAAGAGGTAGGAGGGTCGCAGTGAGTTCGAGGCCACCCTGAGACTACAGAGTAAATTCCTGGTCAGCTTAGGCTAGCAAATGGAAAAAAAAAAGATATTCTGAAGTTGGTGAAGGAAAATTTGCTGCTGTGGTTATTGTTGTTAAAAAACAATTTTGTTGGGCTGGAGAGAGAGCTTAGCAGTTAAGCGCTTGCCTGTGAAGCCTAAGAACCCCGGTTCGAGGCTTGATCCCCAGGACCCACGTTAGCCAGTTGCACAAGGGGGCGCACGCATCTGGAGTTCGTTTGCAGCAGCTGGAGGCCCTGGCGCGCCCATTCCCTCTCTCTCTCTTTCTGTATGTCGCTCTCAAATAAATAAAAAAATTTTAAAAATTATGTTGACTAAGGGTGTAATTCAGAAGTAGGGTGTGTGCTTAGCCGACGCCAGGACCTGCATCCAATCCCCAGCACCAGAGACAAAAAGAAAAAAAATTAAGAGTTGGGAGAGATGCTTAGCGGTTAAGGTGTTTGCCTGCAAAGCCAAAGGACCCAAGTTCAGTTCCCCAGGACCCATATAAGCTGGAGGCCCTGCACATCCATTCTCTCCCTCTCTCTCTCTGCCTCTTTCTCTCTCAAATAAACAAATATACTAAAAAGGAGGACTGGAGAGATGGCTTAGCGCTTAAGGCACTTGCTTACAAAGCCAAAGGACCCAGGTTCGAGTCCCAGGACCCACCTAAGCCAGATACACAAGATGGTGCATGTGTCTGGAGTTCCTTTGCAGTGGCTGGAGGTCCTAGTGCGCCCATTCTCATTCTGTCTTTCGCTCTCGAATAAATACATAATTTTTTAAAATTAATAATAATGTTAGAATTAGTTGATGTCTGCAGTTCAGCACAATTTTAAACTTCTGTGTTCATCATATTCAAAGACCCAGCAACCTGGTGAGACAACAGAATCATGAATTGGTTTCCCTATTTCACAAGTTAGGAAACAGAACCTTAGCTTGTGTTTGCAATGTCAGCCAGCAGTTAAGTAACAGGAACTAAGGCTCTCTTGTTTTTGTGTAACTTTCTTTTGATGTATTGCAACTCCATGAAAACTATAGCCAACTATGCAAAAAGCATGTATAGAAAAGACATATAGTAATCATGACTTAGAAGTGGGTATTGGGCTGGAAAAATGGCTTACTGATTAAGGCAATTGTCTGCAAAGCCAAAGGACCCAAGTTAGATTCCCCAAGACCCATGTAAGCCAGATGCACAAGGGGGTGCACGCATCAGGAGTTCATTTGCAGCGGCTGGAGGCCCTGGAGCACCCATTCTCTCTCTCTCTCTCTCTCAAATAAATAAAGAAAAATAAAATAGAAGTGGATATTACAGAGTGGTCAATAATGATTTAAATTGAGCACTAATTTTGAAATTACCTTTATTCTATTCATATTGTTTTCCCCAGTAGCACAATAGAATTCTTTCCAATTGGTGGCAATTGGTGTTTTGGGCTGGGTGCCCAAACAAACACTTAATGAAAAACATGAGCTGGAGAGATGGCTTAGCAGTTAAGGTGTTTGCTTGCGAAGCCAAAGGACCCAGGTTTGATTCCCCAGGACCCACATAAGCCATATGCATGAGGAGCACATGCGTCTGGAGTTGCAGTGGCTACAGGCCCTGGCGTGCCCATTCTCTCTTTGTCTGTCTTCTGTTTATCTCTCTCATTCTCTGCTTGCAAATAAATAAAAAAATTTTAAAAAAAGAAAAACTTATTGAGGTACAGACTGAAGGAAAATAGGAAGAATAAGAACAAAAATAATTTTAAAAAATAAGAGCTATGGGCTGGAGAGATGGCTTAGCGGTTAATCACTTGCCTGTGAAGCCTAAGGACCCCAGTTCAAGGCTCGATTCCCCAAGACCATGTTAGCCAGATGCACAAGGGGGTGCACGCGTCTGGAGTTCATATGCAGTGGCTGGAGGCCCTGGCGTGCCCATTCTCTCTCTCTCTGCCTCTCTCTCTCTCTCTCTCTTTCTCTCTCTCTCTCTCTCTGTCACTCTCAAAAAAATAAATAAAATTAAAAAATTTAAAAAAATAAGGGCTGGAGAGATGGTTCAGTGTTTAAAGGCACTGACTGGTATAGCCTGATGGCCCAGGTTCAATTCCCAAGGACCCATGTAAGGCCACATGCACAAAGTGGCACATGTGTCTAGAGTTTGTTTGCAGTGGCAAGAGGTCCTAGCACATCCATTCCTTTTCTCTTTCTCTAAATTAAAAAAAAAATAAAATTTAGGGCTGGAGAGATGGCTTAGCGGTTAAGCGCTTGCCTGTGAAGCCTAAGGACCCCGGTTCGAGGCTCGGTTCCCCAGGTCCCACGTTAGCCAGATGCACAAGGGGGCGCACGCGTCTGGAGTTCGTTTGCAGAGGCTGGTAGCCCTGGCGCGCCCATTCTCTCTCCCTCTCTCTCTCTCTCTCTGCCTCGTTCTCTGTCTGTTGCTCTCAAATAAATAAATAAAAGTAAACCAAAAAAAAAAATTTATTTTCAAAGTAGAATCTCATTCTAGCCCAGGCTGTCCTGGAATTCACTATGTAGTCTCAGGGTGGCCTTGAACTCATGGCAATCCTCCTACCTCTGCCTCCCCAGTGCTGGGATTAAAAGCGTGCGCCACCACACCTAGTTAAGGGGCTCCAGTGCATGCCGGGTCCTTGATGGACTTATATCACAACCTAGAACAGTGACCTGGGACACGCCGCCATTCTATTGGAAGCAGTCAAACAAGCCTGCTCTTTGTCCTGAGCGAGTCATTACTTCATCTCTCAAGGCTTCTTGCTAAACAACCCCACAGCCCAAGAGAGGCCGTTGGAAATGAGCATGGAGGACTTTGTTTTCTTGACACACAATGGGAGATAAGTCGGAGCACAAAGAACTGTCTCTCCCGACATTACTGTGTGCCAAGCGCTACTGCAAACACACCTACATCTTATTAAACCCTTACCCTGTAATGGCCCCTATTTTATAGATGCACAGAAGGGTTGTACAACTGACAAATAATGAACCCAGAAGAAGCAGCTACCTGGGGACTTAGAAAAGCAACAAACTCCTGAAAGAATTTGCTGGGGTGACACATGCCTTTAATCCCAGCACTCGGGAGGCAGAGGTAGGATCACTGTGAATTTGAGGCCACCCTGAGACTACATGGTGAATTCCAGGTCAGCCTGGGCTAGAGTGAGACCCTACCAAGAAAAAAAAAAAAAAAAAGAAAGAAAAAAAGGCTGGAGAAATAGTTTAGTGTTTAAGGCCCTTGCCTGAGAAGCCAAAGGACCCATGAGCAATTCCTCAGGACCCACATAAGCCAGATGCACGAGGGGTGCACATGCATCTGGAGTTCGTTTGCAGTGGCTGGAGGCCCTGGCGTGCCCATTCTCTCTCTCTGTCTGTCTGCCTGTTTCTCTCTCTCAAATAAATAAAGAAAATGAAACATAAAAAAAAATGAAAGAGAGAGACAGAATGGGCAGGACAGGAACTATTTGTCACTGCAACCCATATACATGCCTTTTTTTTTAAAGATAGGTCTTGCTGTAGCCCAGGCTGACCTGGAATGCACTATATAGTCTCAGGTTGGCCTGGAACTTGTTGGGATTAAAGGTATGCGCCACCATCTGGGCCACAGAGCAGATTTTGAGCCTTTGGCTGTGGGTGGTGGCAGGTGATTACTGAACCAAGAGAACTACCAAGGCTAATTCCAGGGAAACCTCCTTCCAGTGACGGTTTTGAAGATTCCAAAAGGAAGTAGAGCCACTGAAAGACCAAGGAGTCACAGACCTCAGGATCTCAGACAGTGTGGAATCTTAGCAGTCACTGGAGCTGCCTTCACAAGTAAGACCTGGACCAGACCTCGTGCAGAGCAATTCCCACCCAAGAGCTCATTTCCCCATCAGCATAGCAGTGTAATTAGTCATCAGAAAGGACTCAGATAACCAGGAGACCCCAAACACTCTGCTAGTTAATCACAAATTTGAACTTTGAACCCAAATGTTCTGACATCAAGGCCAGGACACTTTTTCCACAGCCCAGATTCCTCTTGGTAAATAAAAAGTTCCTCCTGCCCTCCCTGACCTTCAGAGTCAGCAGGCCTCTGTTACCTTCCTGTAGGAATTAAGTAAGAGTCCCGCCTCTGCTCTTTATTTTTTCTTCATTTATTTATTTGAGAGGCAGAGAGAGAATGGGTGCGAAAGGGCCTCTAGCCACTTGCTCTAGCCCAGGCTGACCTGAAATTCACTAGGGAGCCTCAGGCTGGCCTCAAACTCACAGTGATCCTCCTACCTCAGTCTCCCAAGTGTGGGATTGTGTCACCACACATGGCTGCCCATTTCTTTTAATATTTTATACTTATTTATTTATTTGACAGGGAAATCGAACCTGGGTCCTTTTGCTTTGCAGGCAAACACCTTAACTGTTAAGCCATCCCTCCAGACTTTTTTTCTTTTTTTTAGTTTTTAAAATTTTATTTACTGATTTGAGAGAGAGAGAGAGGAAGAGGGCGAGAATGGGCACGCCAGGGCCTCCAGCCACTGACAGACCAACTCTAGATGCATGTGCCAGCTTGTGCATCTGGTTTACATGGGTACTGGTCCTGGGGAATCAAACCTGGGTCCTTTGGCTTTGCAGATAAATGCCTTAACTGCTAAGCCATCTGTCCAGGCCTACTCTTCTTTTTTCATATTTTTTTAAATATTTTTTTGTTCATTTTTTATTTATTTATTTGAAAGTGACATAGAAAGACAGAGGAAGAGAGAGAGAATGGGCGCGCCAGGGCTTCCAGCCTCTGCAAACGAACTCCAGACGCGTGTGCCCCCTGTGCATCTGGCTAACGTGGGACCTGGGGAACCGAGCCTCGAACCGGGGTCCTTAGGCTTCACAGGCAAGCGCTTAACCGCTAAGCCATCTCTCCAGCCCCATATTTTATTTATTTGTTTTGAGAGTGAGTGAGTGAGAGAAGGCACAGAGAGAGAGAGAGAGAGAGAGAGAGAGAGAGAGAGAGAGAGAGAGAGAATGGACATGCCAGGCCTTCTAGCCATTGCAAACAAGTTCCAGATGCACACACCACCTTGTGCATCTGGCTTTCCATGGGTCCTGGGGAATCGAGCTCCAGTCCTTTGGCTTTGTAGGCAAGCACCTTAACCACTGAACCATCTCTTTAGCACCTCTTCTTTTTTGCTTATACAGTCCTTTGGTCCTAGATGTTCTGCGTCTGAATGCTTCCTATCTTCTATGCCCTCCCTTCCATAAAGAGTCCCTGGGGATTCCAGTTCACTCCGACTTTCCCCTTTTCTAGATTCCTGAGGTGAGGGCAATATCCCATCCATGACTCCTAATGAGTCATTCTCCAGTGTAATCCCCTTTTTTTGTTGTTGTTGTTTTGTTTTGTGTTTTTGAGGTAGGGTTTCACTCTGCTCACTCTGGCTCAGGCTGACCTAGAATTCACTATGGAGTCTCAGGGTGACCTCAAACTCATGCCATCCTCCTACCTCTGCCCCCGCAGTGCTGGGATTAAAGGCGTGCGCCACCATGCCAGGTGACATAATTCACTCGTCTTGAAGGTGAAAGGGAACCTGTGACTTGCTTCCAGGCAATCTGTGTGGCAATGATGCTGTGTCACCCCCGTGATGTGTGACACCGTGCAACTCACCTGAGCAGACTGGTCCTGCTGCCTTTGAGCAAGGACCAAAAACTGCTCATAGCGACCGGACCCCCTGTGCCGAGCTGCAGGGCGCCTCCAGCGGAGTGGCTCCCCGGGGCGTGAGGAAGCACGTGGGACGTTCGTCTTCCACTTGTGAAATTCTGCCAGCCACCGCACAGACTTGGAAAAGGACCCATCCGAGCTCCAGAAAGAAAGAAACACAGCCCCAGGCAGCACCTTTCCTTACGGTCATGTGAGACCTGAGCAGAGACCCAGCCAAGCTGAGAGCCTCGACTCCTGACACCACCCCAGGCTGGGGTCCTGACCGCCAGCTCTTTGAAGCTGCTGAGTTGGCAGCACTTTGTCACACAATAGCAAATGAACACTCTGCATTTACAGCAGCCACACCCGGTGTAGTCCACCGCACCACAGCATCTAGTTGGGGCTCACTTTTCCAAGCTGAATTCTTGAAAACAAGTCTGGGTATTGCGGCGCATGCCTTTAATCCTAACACTCAGGGGGCAGAGGTAGGAGGATTGCGGTGAGTTGGAGGCCACCCTGAGACATGTAGTGAATTCCAGGTAACCCTGGGCTAGAGCGAGACCCTACCTCAAAAAAAAAAAAAAAAAAAAAAAGCCAGCTGTGGTAGTACACGCCTTTAATCCCAGCACTCAGGAGGCAGAGGCAGGAGGATTTCCTTGAGCTCAAGCCCTACATAGACTACATAGTGAATTCCAGGTCAGCCTGGGCTAGAGCGAAACCCTACCTTGAAAAACCAAAAAAAAAAAAGAAAAGCTCTCTGTGGTCTGGCTCGGGTCACAGCGACATGGCCAAGCGCACCAAGAAGGTTCGCATTGTCGGTAAGTCGGAAAATGGTGAAGAAAATTGAAATCAGCCAGTACACCAGGTACACTTGTTCCTGTGGCAAAACCAAGATTAAACGATGGGCTGTGGGCAGCTGGCACTGCAACTCCTGCATGAATGAGGACGGTGGCCGGCAGGGCCCGGACCTACGGCAAGGCTTCTGCTGTCACAGTCAAGTCGGCCACCAGAAGACTGAAGGGCCGGTGGAGGCCCTGTCATTTGAGACATCCCTGGCCTGCAATAAATGGATTAATTTATGTAACAACAACAACAACAATCTGGCTGAGGAACCACTACACCTGGCTCTAAATACATTTTAAAAAATGTTTATTTTTCTTTATTTGAGAGAGAAAGAGAGAGAGAAAATGGGCACACTAGGGCCCCAAGCCACTGCAAACAAACTCCAGATGCATGCGCCACCTTGTGCAGCTGGCTTATATAAAATATCGTGAAAATAGATTCAGAGCTGGGCGTGGTGGCGCACGCCTTTAATCCCAGCACCTGGGTGGCAGAGGTAGGAGGATTGCTGTGAGTTTGAGGCCACCCTGAGACCACATAGTGAATTCCAGGTCAGCCTGGGCTAGAGCAAGACCCTATCTCAAGAAACCAAAAATAAATAAATAAATAATAAAATAAAAATAAAAACAGCTTCCATGAAGTCCCCCGAAGTTGGTCTTTGAAGATTTTTTTTTTTTAATGGCCATATAGCCTTGGCGAACCTAGAACTCACCATGTAGTTCAGGGATTACCTCAAACTAGCTGTGATCCCCTTGCCTCTGCCTCCCAAGAGCTGTGATTACAGATGTGCACCCCCACACCTGACACTCGGATTTATGTTCATGAGACAGGGTCTCGCTGTGTAGCCTAGGCTAGCCTGAACTTCCCATCGCAGTTCTGGGGTAACAGCTGTGTGTCATCTTGACAGATTGCCATCAGCTCTGAAAGGGTGTGCCCTCTGGTGCTCATGCATGAAATGTTAGCACTTGCTTCTCTCCATTGAGCTCCTATTGCCCGGGACTTCCTCCATAGTGATTACCTCTTTTGTTATTGTTGTTGTTTTGTTTGTTTTTGTTTTTCAAGATAGGATGTCCCTCTAGTCCAGGCTGACCTGGAATTCACTATGCAGTCTCAGGCTGCCCTCAAACATCGACCCCCCCCCCCCCACTATCTCTGCCTCCCAAGTGCCAGGATTAAAGTCGTGGCCCTGGTCTACCTCTTCTGTGAGGCTCATCTGCCATCTGGGAAAATCCTTCCCTCCAGTTCTCCCAGCACTGGCGGAGTACGGACAACCCTGCCCAGGTACTGGTCCAACGCTGAGAGCGAGGAGATCAACTCCTGTTCTTTAGGAGGTCTCTGGTCTGGGAATAGAGAGGCTGACATGAAAACATATTGTACAGTGTGATGCTTTGGTCCAGGGGCTGTGAGGAGTGATTAACGCTGTCTGCTGGGACAGAGAGGTCTCTGTAAGGGGTCATTAATACTGTCTGGACTTCCCTGAGGAATGGGAAAGGCTTCACCAACAGGTGTGATCTGTGACCAGTTTTTCCTCTTTTATTTTTCTTCATCTTTTTTTTTTTTTCTGGTTTTTCGAGGTAGGGTCTCACTCTAGCCCAGGCTGACCTGGAATTCACTATGGAGTCTCAGGGTGGCCTTGAACTCACAGCGATCCTCCTACCTCTGCCTCCAGAGTGGTGGGATTAAAGGCGTGCGCCACCATGCCCAGCTGTTTTGTTTGTACTTGACACAGAGGGTCTCATGTATCCCAGGCTGGCCTCAAACTCACTATGTAGCTGAGGAGAAGATGACCTTGAACTTCTGATCTTCCTGCCTCTATCGCATAGTGCTATAATTGCAAGCAGGCTAGCGCAGGCTGAACTGGAATTCACTATGGAGTCTCAGGGTGGCCTTGAACTCATGGCGATCCTCCTGTTTCTGCCTCCTGAGTGCTGGGATTAAAGACGTGCGTCACCACGCCTCGTTCTAAGTAAATTCTTAAAGTCACCTTTCAGTCTACCAAAATGTTTACCAGCCTGTGAAAGGCCCTCAGAGCTTCTCTGTACTCTGATGATATGAGACAAACAGAACTAGGTCAGGGGTACGTTTTCAATTTGTGTGTGTGTGTGGGGGGGACTGTTTCAAAGTAGGGTCTTACTCTAGCCCAGGCTGACCTGGAATTCACTCTGTAGTCTCAGGGTGGCCTCGAACTTACGGCGATCCTCCTCCCTCTGCTTCCCGAGTGCCGGGATTAAAGGCGTGCGCCACCACGCCGGGCTCACGTTTTCAATTTTTCATAAGATATTTACTTTCCTTGAATCCAGTTTCTTTTTAGGCCTGGCCTTTGTCCTTCTCGTGCCAGACCTAATATGAGAAACTACTCTCTCACCTCACCCTAGCCTGGCTGCTGGCCTTGGCTGCCAGAGTGAGTTCAGGGTTTCCTGCATGACACCTCCAGAGCCTGGGGGAAGCCTGAGGAGAGCCTGCTTGCCTTCCTGTGGAGCCCACAGTGGCCACCTTCCCAGGTGCGTGAGGCCCTGCTGCCCCCTAGTGGCTGCAAACTGGGCTTGCAGAGTCCTTCCACTTGCAAAACAAAACCTCCGCTTCCAGCCACAAGTGGACGCAACCTCTTCCAGAGCTGTCATCTTCCAGAGACCAGCACAGTTTTAGAATTTAAAGACTTTAACTTTTTATTTTGCTTTATTTTTATTATCTTTTTTTTTTTTTTTTGGTTTTTCGAGGTAGGGTCATTCTAGTCCAAGATGACCTGGAATTCACCATGTAGTCTCAGGGTGGCCTTGAACTCACAGCCATCCTCCTACCTCTGCCTCCTGAGTGCTGGGATTAAGGCGTGCACAATCACACCTGCTCTTATTTATTTATTTATTTGAGAGAGAAAACGATGCAGAGCGGGAGAGAGAGAGAAAGAGAATGGGTATGCCAGGGCCTCTAGCCACTGCAATCAAACTCCAGATGCATGTGTCCCTTATGCATCTGCCTTACATGGGTCTTTTGTTTTTTTAATTTTTTTATTTTTTGGTTTTTCAAGGTAGGGTCTCACTCTAGCCCAGGCTGACCTGGAATTCACTATGGAGTGTCAGGGTGGCCTCAAACTCATGGCAATCCTCCTACCTCTGCCTCCCGAGTGCTGGGATTAAAGGCATGTGCCACCATGCCCAGCAGTTTAAAAAAAAAAATTTTTTTTTTTTGTTTTTTCTTTTTCAAGGTGCGGTCTTGCTCTAGACCTTGGTGTGCCCATTCTCTGTCTTTCCCTCTTTCTCTCTCTCATAAATAAATAAATATATAAATTTTAATATTTTGTTGTGCTTATTTATTTATTTGTAAGCAGAGAGAGAGAGAGAGAGGGAGAAGACAGACAGAGAGAGAATAGGTGCACCAGGGCCTGTAGCCACTGAAAACAAACTCCAGATGCATGTGCCCCTTGTGCATCTGGTTGACGTGGGTCCTGGGGAATTGAAACAAAGTCTTTTGGCTTTGCAGGCAAATACCTTAACCTCTAAGCCATCTCTCCAGCCCCTCCAGCCCCACATTTTCTTTTTTAAAAACAATATACTTACTTGGGCTGAAGACCTGGAATTCACTATGCCGTCTCAGGGTTGCCTCGAACTCATGGTGATCCTCCTACCTCTGCCTCCCGAGGGCTGGGATCAAAGGCGTGTGCTACCATGCCAGGCTCTAGAAATATTTGTTTCTTTGGCAAAGCTGTAATAAATGTCCATAAAATTTTGTGTCCTACTTTTTTTTTTCCCACTTAACGTTCTGTGCACTGTTCCCCGGGGCAGCAGATCTTCATAACAGGCATTTGCAGTGAATGTCTAATCTCTCAGGTGGCCGCACCCTGAGGGACTTCTCTCTTGCTGACACATGCTGTTTCACACTTTAATAAACACAAAAACTGTTGTGCTGAGAAGAGGGAAAGAAACTGGGTGTGAGGCCTCTAGCTACCTGATGAAGGCTTACCTGGGCATGAAGTATCTCTGGACTTTTCCTTTGCCTGAGCTAGTAAGACTTACCTCTCTCTCTCTCTCTCTCTCTGTTTCTCTCTCTCAACAGTCTCCTCTCTCTCTTTTTCAAGGTCAAGAGAGGAGAACACAGCAAAATCCTGTCTCAAAATCCCTCAAAAGAGGGCTAGAGATATGGCTTAGTGGTTAAGTGCTTGCCTGTGAAGCCTAAGGACCCTGGTTCAAGGCTCAATTCCCTAGGATCCACGTTAGCCAGATGCACAAGGGGGTGCACGCATCTGGAGTTCATTTGCAGTGGCTGGAGGCCCTGGGACGCCCATTCCCTCTCTCTTTGTCTGCCTCTTTCTCTGTCTGTCACTCTCAAATAAATAAATAAAAAGTAACAAAAAAATTTTTTTAATCCCTCAAAAAAAAAGAAGATATAAAATGTTGGGTGTGGTGGTGCACACCTTTAACCACAGCACTTGGGAGGCAGAGGTAGGAGGATCACCAGGAGTTTGAGACCACCCTGAGACTACATAGTATATTTCAGGTCAGGTCATCTTGAGCTAGAGTGAGACCCTATCTCGAAAAAACAAACACAAAACCAGAAAAAAGATATGAGATATTGTAAAAGGGGAGGGTATAGAAGGAAGTCTCTTATAGACCACCTGGGCCTGAGATTATAATATTGTCAGAGAGAAATCTGTTGTGTTGACCAGTGTTCTGCAAAACCTTTTCTCCCAGAAGTGTTTAGCAGATTAGTAAAAGCATACACACACACACAAAACAAACTGAAAGATACAGAATGGACAGAGGCGTTATTAAACTTCCTGCACACATAGGTCAGGCTGGGCTTGAACGCTTCCCGACCTTGAGTGGGAAGAAAGGAGTGGACAGGTGATCAGCAAGGTTGACAGGTTAAGTCATGAGGACAAATGATTTCCTTTCCCTCAGCTGTCTGAGGCCCTGTGCTTTAAGACTTGGCCACCAACACCCTGTCTGAAAAGTCATCATCCTGCTCCCATCTACCCTCAATCCCTTTCCCCAGAGGCCTCCAGGGGAAGAGAGATTCCAGCACAGAGGACACACACATTTGAGTTCAAAGTAGGTCTCAGTCTAGATACTCAGAACATGCTGAACCCAAATCACTCACTGTAAAGAAACATCTCAAGCCAGGTGTGGTGGCGCATGCCTTTAATCCCAGCACTTGGGAGGCAGAGGTAGAAGGGTCACTGTGAGTTGAAGGCTACCCTGAGACTACATAGTGAATGCCACGTTAGCCTGAGTTAGAGCAAGACCCTACCTTGAAAAAATTTTAAGGGGGAGGGCACTGGAGAGATGGGTTAGGGGTTAAGGCACTTGCCTGTAAAGCCAAAAGACCCACGTTCAATTCCCCATGACTCACGTAAGCCAGATGCACAAGGTGACATCTTTAATCCCAGCACTCAGGCGGCAGAGGTTGGAGGATCACTGTGAGTTCAAGGCCATCCTGAGACTACATAGTGAATTTTAGGTCAGCCTGGGCTACAGTGAGACCCTACCTTGAAAAGCCAAAAAAAAGGCATAAAACATCTTTTTCATCTTCAGCCCAGAAAAGTATTTTCTTTGGTTAAGAGGAGTTCCAGAATATGTAGGTCTCCATCTTTTGAGTTTCAAAGCCGTGGTGCTTGGAACTGGGGCAAGATAGACACAATTACTCCTTGCAAAACCAGGGCTCTAAATTGAAGCACAGAAAAGAGGCCAAGGGCCGTAGGCAACCATCCGGTGTTGGGTCAGAGTTTGAACAAGCCCTGTTTCAAACTGGGCAGCTTGGCTATGAGGAAGAGGAAGCTCAGGGGATTATTAGAGGCCCTAGAGAAAACAGCGGCACAGAATGGAGAGCTGGCTGGAAAGAAAGCTGTTTTTCCATCCCAAGGGACATTACTCTTCTCAGTTCATGTTAGTTACTTACAAGTGTCTTGTCAGAGCATCTTTCCAAAGTGGAAACATGTCATGGTAGATTTCATGTTAGTTACTTACAAGTGTCTTGTCAGAGCATCTTTCCAAAGTGGAAACATCTCATAGTAGATTTCATGCAAGTTATATTTCATGGTGAACAGTAATTTAAAACAGGGATAAAGCCAGGCATGGTGGCACGAACCTGTAACACCAGCATTTGGGAAGCTAAGGCAAGAGGGTGGAGACTTTTTGTTTGTTTGTTTGGCGGTTGGTTGGTTATTTTCCAGTGCTGAGGACCAAACCCAGGGCCTTGGGCTTGTTAGGCTCAGTTCATCCACTGAGCTAAATACCCCAACTCTTGTTTATTTTATTTATTTATTTTTGTTTTCTCCAGGTAGGCTTTCCAGGCTGACCTGGAATGCACTCTGTAGCCCATAGACATGAGCTACCACACCAGGTTTAGGATGTAACTTTTTTTTTTTTTATTTGAGAGTGACAGACACAGAGAGAAAGACAGATAGAGGGAGAGAGACAGAATGGGTGCGCCAGGGCTTACAGCCTCTGCAAACGAACTCCAGACGTGTGCATCCCCTTGTGCATCTGGCTAACGTGGGACCTGGGGAACCGAGCCTCGAACCAGGGTCCTTAGGCTTCACAGGCAAGCGCTTAACCGCTAAGCCATCTCTCCAGCCCTCTTTTTTTTTTTTTTTTTTTTTTTTGAGAGAGAGAGAGAGAGAGACAGAGGCAGAGAGAGGAAGAGAGGAAAGAGGAAAGAAAGAGATTGGGCACACCAAGGCATCCAGCCACCAGGCGCATGCTCCATCTTGCGCATCTGGCTTACATGGGTCCTGGGGAATTGAATCTGAATCCTTTGGGTTTGCAAGCAGGATGGTGACTTTAGAGGTCAGCCAGAGCTACATAGTGGATCTGAGGCTGACCTGAGGCTACAAAGTGAGACAGTGATAGGGTTGCTATGACACAGAGGAAAACACATTGGCTCTGGGCCTTAGAAACAAGGTTTTTTGTTGTTGCTTTCGAGATAAGGTAGCCTGTGCTGGTGATGGTATTATAAGACTGCCCCGGAAATTTGGTTTTTGTTTTGTGGTGCAAGGGGTTGAAATATGAAATCCAAGGCTTTATACATGCTAGGTTAAGTGAGTTATATTGTATCTCCTGCTTTTTTTTTGTTTCAACATTTTATTTTATGGAAGGTCTCACTCTAGCCCAGGCTGATTTTTAACTCATTCTGTAGTACCAAGGTGGCCTCAAACTCACAGCAGTCCTCCAACCTCTGCCTCCCAAGTGCTGAGATTAAAGATGTAGGCCACCATGCCCAGCTGTTTCAACTTTTTATTTTATTTTGATTTATTAATTTTATTTATTTGCAAACAGAAAGAGAGAAAGAATGGGTATGCCAGAGCCTTCAGCCACTGCAAATGAACTCCAGACACATGTGCCACTTTGTGTATCTGGTTTTATGTAGGTACTGGGGGATAGAAACCTGGTTCCTTTGGCTTTGCAGGCAAGTGTCTTAACTGCTGAGCCATCTCTCCAGCCCTTATTTTTTAATTAATTAATTAATTTTTTGGGTTTCTTTCTTTCTTTCTTTCTTTTTTTTTTGGAAGTAGGGTCTCACTCTGGCCCAGGCTGACCTCTAAATTCACTATGGAGTCTTAGGGTGGCCTCGAACTCATGGCAATCCTCCTACCTCTACCTTCTGAGTGCTGGGATTAAAGGTATGTGCCACCACGCCTGGTTCAATTTTTTTGATTTTCAATGGAGGGTCTCACTCTAGCCTAGGCTGACCTAGAATTCACTATGTAGTCTCAGGGTAGCCTTGAGCTCAGTGTTTCTCCTATCTCTGCATCCCAAGTGCTGTGATTATAGGCATGTGCCACCATGCCTGGCTCTCTCAACTTTTTATTTTTTTATTTTTATTTTTTTTGTTTTTCGAGGTAGGGTCTCACTCTGGCTCAGGCTGACCTGGAATTCACTATGTAGTCTCAGGATGGCCTTGAACTCTCGGCGATCCTCCTACCTCTGCCTCCCGAGTGCTGGGATTAAAGGCATGCGCCACCACGCCCGGCTTCAACTTTTTATTTTTTTAAGTATTTTATTTATTGGAGGGAGAGAGAGAGAGGCAGTAGAGAGAATGGGCATGCCAGGGTCTCCAGCCACTGCAAATGAACAAGATGTATGTAAGCACCTTGTGCATCTGGCTTTACATGGGTTCTGGGGAATTGAACCTGGGTCCTTTGGCATTTGCTGTAACCACTAAGTCATCTTTTCAGCCTTGGTCTAATATTTGTGATCCTCTCTCTCTCTCTTTTTCTTCTTCTTGATGTAGGGTCTCACTCTACCACTTTGCCCGGCTTTGTGACCCTATCTCCAGAACACCTGAGATTACAGACATGCACCACCAGGCTTAACTACAAGCTCCAGTGTAGTGTTTGGTTGAAACAGAGTCACTCCCTGCAGGGCTCAGGTTTAGAGGAAGGACATGAAGAGGTGGGACATGAGCTGGTGCTGAGGAGGCCAGGAGTGAGCGCTCCCACAAGCTGCTTTTCCCACGCGGGGGCTGACGCTCCAGGGCTATAGGAGGCTGGAAATGACAGCTGCATGTCTGCGCAGCTCAACGCCCCATGCAGAGAAACAGGCCCTCATGGCACAGGTCCCAGAAAGGCGGACTCAAGCCTCCCTCCCCAAAATATTAACGGGAGTTGGCATAAAATATCACAAAGCACAGGCAACGAAAGGCTTCCAACACCAGGAGCTTACTCATCACGTCCTTTTTGAGGTCCTGGGTGCTTTCTTTCCTTTTTTCTTTCTTTCTTTCTATTTATTTATTCTGAGGCAGGGTCTCACTCTGGCCCAGGCGGACCTGGAATTCACTACGTAGTCTCAGAGTGGCCTCGAACTCACGGCGATCCTCCTACCTCTCTGCCTCCCAAGTGCTGGGATTAAAGGTGTATGCCACCACGCCTGGCTGTTTTTCTGTTTGTTTTTTTTTTCTTTTTTAAGATTTTATTTTTATTTATTTATAAGCAAGAGAGGGAGAGAGGGCAGACCAGGGCCTCTAGCCACTGCAAAAGAACTCCAGACACATGCACCACCATGTGCATCTGGTTTATGTGGGTCCTGGGGAATTGAACCTGGGTTCTTAGGCTTTGCAGGCATGTGCCTTAACCACTAAGCCATCTCTCCAGCCCTGTTTTGTTGTCTTGAGGTAGGGTCTCACTTTAGCTCAGGCTGACCTGGAATTCACTATGTATTCTCAGGGTGGCCTCAAACTCACAGTGATCCTCCTATCTTTGCCTCCTAAATGCTGGGATTTAAGGCATCCACCTCCACGCCCAGCTTTTTCTTTCTTAATTTCTTTATTTTTATTTATTTTTTGGTAGGGTCTCACTGGAGCCCAGGCTGAACTAAAGCTCACTCTATAGTCCACATGGGCCTCAAATTCAAAGTGATACTCCTACCTCAGCCTCTTGAATGCTGGGATTATAGGCATGTGCCACCACACCAGGCTGGCCCCCAACTCCAGATCCTCTTGCTTCCACCTGTTCAGCAGCAGCTTCCCACCAAGGTGTGCCTGCACAGCGAGCCCCAGTGTTTCCTTTCTCCTCAGCTCCTGTCCTCCGTCTCCAGTTGGAAGGATTGCCAAAATATCAACTGGCTTTCCCGAGCTACTCTCTTCTACACACCCTCCTCATGCCATGGCAAGCCCCTGTTCCTTTCAGTAGTGACAGAAGAACATTCAGGGGTCAGGGGAAGATCACCGTGAGTTTGAAGTCAGCTTAGACTAGAGTAAGTTCCAGGCCAGCAGCCTGGGCTAGAGTGAAACCCTGCCTCAAAAAACAAAACAACGGGCCTAGGGAGATGGCTTAGTGGTTAAGCGCTTGCCTGTGAAGCCTAAGGACCCCGGTTTGAGGCTCAATCCCCCAGGACCCACGTGAGCCAGATGCACAAGGGGGCGCACACGCATCTGGAGTTTGTCTGTAGTGGCTGGAGGCCTTGTTGTGCCCTTTTTTTTTTTTCTCTCTCTCTCCCTCCCTCTTTCTCTCTGTTGCTCTCAAATAAATAAGTAAAAATATGGGCTGGAGAGATGGCTTAGTGGTTAAGCACTTGCCTGTGAAGCCCAAGGACCCTGGTTCAAGGCTCGATTCCTCAGGACCCAAGTTAGCCAGATGCACAAGGGGGCGCATGCGTCTGGAGTTCGTTTGCAGAGGCTGGAAGCCCTGATACGCTCTCTCTCTCTCTGCCTCTTTCTGTCTGTCTCTCTCAAATAAATAAATAGATAAAAATTAAAATAAATAAGTAAAAGTAAACAAATTTTTAAAAAACCCATATTCACACATCACAGACCTTTTTTTAAGCCTACAGCACCCAATATTCCCAGGCCCTCCTGTCCAATTTCTAACCAGGCCGGATCCTGCTCAGCTTCCAAGATCAGACGAGACTGAGCACATTCAGGGGGTGTGGCCATAGGCAACATCAGAGGCAATTCTTGTTTTATTATTTATTTATTTATTTATTTATTTGAGAGTGAGAAAGAGGCAGAGAGAAAGAGAGGGAGAGAGAAAGGGAGAATGGGCATGCCGGGGCCACTGCAAACGAACTCTAGCTGCATGTGCCCCCTTGTGCATCTGGCTTATGTGGGTCCTGAAGAGTCAAACCTGGATCCTTTGGCTTTGCAGGCGAACTCTTTAACCGCTAAGCCATCTCTCCAGCAACGGCCCACCCCCACCTTTTTTGTCCAAGTAGGGTCTCACTCTGGCCCAGGCTGACCTGGAATTCACTATGTAGTCTCAGGGTGGCCTCCAACTCACAGGCGATCCTCCTACCTCTGCCTTTCGAGTGCTGGGATGAAAGGCGTGCGCTACCAGCTTAAGAGAGGCACCTGTTTTCTTTTATTATTATTTTTGTTTATTTTTATTTATTTATTTGATAGTGACAGAGAGAGAAAGAGGCAGATAGGGAGAGAAGAGAGAGAATGGACGTACCAGGGCCTCCAGCCACTGCAAAGGAACTCCAGACGCGTGCGCCCCCTTGTGCATCTGGCTAATGTGGGACCTGGGGAATCGAGCCTCGAACCAGGGTCCTTAGGCTTCACAGAAAAGCGCCTAACCGCTAAGCCATCTCTCCAGCCCGCACCTGTTTTTTTGTGCAAGAAATTTCTTAAAGCTCCGCTTCTGATCTCCAGAAGAGTTCTTGCCCACTGACTATCGCCAAGCACATCTGTACCCCTCCCAGAGCCCAGCAACTCCCTCTCCTGCAAGGCAGCCCGCTCACTCCAGTCACAGCAGGTTTCCTGGCACCGCTGGCAACCCCACCCTGCTTCCACCTTGGCAACACCTGAGACAAGCACTGTCTGCATATACCCAGGCCCAGCAAGACCGCCAGGGAAAGAGGAGAAACCCTGGGTGTCAGGAGACGAATCCAGGTCGGGAGTAAAAGGTTTCCGATGTATTTTGATGTCTGTGGTATGAATGCACATGGAAGCAGGGGCTCAGGGAGAAAAGTGCCTCTCAATTGAAGGATCAAAAGGAACTGGAGGGCTGGAGAGATGGCTTAGCGGTTAAGCACTTGCCTGTGAAGCCTAAGGACCCCGGTTCGAGGCTCGGTCCCCAGGTCCCACGTTAGCCAGATGCACAAGGGGGTGCACACGTCTGGAGTTCGTTTGCAGAGGCTGGAAGCCCTGGCGCACCCATTCTCTCTCTCCCTCTATCTGTCTTTCTCTCTGTGTCTGTCGCTCTCAAATAAATAAATAAAAACAATTAAAAAAAAAAAAAAAGGAACTGGAAATGGAACAGGGCCAGGCGGCAGGGGGTGGCTCTTCAGATTTCTTTGGCTTAGGCGAATTTGTGCAAACCCAGTGATGTTTGGCTCTGTAGTCAACCGGTTTCTTGCCCTGGGGGACGGGGTGGGGAATCACTGCACTAATTGAATGATGCCCAGGCATAGTCATAAACTAAACCCTTGGACAGTGGTAGCTGGCATGCCCAGACTGCTTTTCACTTCTGCCAAGGACAGGAGCTGCTCAGTTACCTCCAGTGCTCACTGGCAGAAGCTCTGGGCAGTTCTAGGCCCTGTACCTCTGAGCGATGCCATTCTACATAAGCTTAGGGGTCCCACAGGGCCACTGCCATGGTGGGTCACAGCTGAGGTTACAGGCCACCTACCATGAGGTCTCAGACCCCCGAGATGAGCTGCTTCTAACTCCCCAGAACGCCACGGCATCTGCATGTCATAGCATTTGGGACAGCTGGAACAACGTTATTTATTTTTACTTTTTTTTTTCGAGGTTGGGTCTCACTTTAGCTCAGGCTAACCTGGAATTCACTATGTAGTCTCAGGGTGGCCTTGAACTCGCGGCGACCCTCCTATCTCTGCCTCTGGAGTGCTCTGATTAAAGGGATGCTCCACCACACCCAGCTTTTTTTTTTTTTAACTTATTTATTTAAGAGAGAGAGAGAGCAAGAGGTAGGCATATAGATGATAGATAGATAGATAGATAGATAGATAGGTTGATAGATAGATAGATGATGGATAGAGAAAGAGAACGGCACTCCCGGGCCTTTGGCTGCTGCAAACGAATCCCAGACTTATGTGCCACTTTGTGCATCTGGCTTATGTGGGTCCTGGGGAATCGAACCTGGGTCCTTTGGCTTTGCAGGCAAGTGCCTTAACCATTAAGCCATCTCTCCAGGCCTGGAACAACTTCAGATGTTGTCAACAGGACATCCAACTTCAAGAAACAGGACATTAGGTTTCTTCTCCCTCCCCAGCAGTGAAAGGTAGCCAGCCAGGAGCTCAGAGACATATTGACATAATTTATTAAATTCACCATACAAAGACTATGTCACAGAAAAAAAAAAGAAGAATTTGAAGGGACATGGAGATTATCTGTCAATCCCCTCATTTTTGCCTGAAATTGCAGAACCCCATCATAGGCAAAGCCAGGCCGCTGGCCCAGTCCGGGCACGCAGAAACAGAGGGACCAAGGCTTCTAGGGATGAGCCTAGTAGAGTCCAAGGCTAAATCCGTGTTTATTTTTAGCTTGTTTCCTATGGTTCCGTTCTGATGCTTGTCTGCTTCTTGAGGCTCCCAGACCACCCTACAGGAGACCTGGTGAATTGCGGGGTATTCAGAGCTGGGACTGGAATGAAGACGACCCACTACAGAGAAGAGGGTTCCCGGTACCTCCACCGCAAGAGTCCCGATAGCCCTGATCCTCAAGCGACATGCTCTCAGGAGACGTGCCTCCTGGGATGCGGGTCAACCGTGGAGGACAAAGTGAGAAGCAGCAGCTATGAGGGAGGCGGAGGACCACTCACCACAAGGCCACTCCGAAGTCAGCAAGAACACTTACTTCCCTTACAAACAGCCCCAGACAGCTCAGGAGGCTGAGGAATGCCGGTATTAAGTCAGTTATGAGATGTAAGCAAGAGACACCAATAACTTAGCAAAATAAATACAGGGGGTTTGCTGGTACTGATGTAACTCTGGGTTAGGAAAACGGAGGTGTGCCTTTCGGTATAGGGAACACTCCATAGAGACTCTGGGAGTTTTCACAGCAAAGAGAAGTGACAGGTGAAATAGTCCCGGCCCTAGAGGCTCTTCCTGCTAACAAGCTACTCCCTGAATGTCCCTTCCCGTGTCTCCATGAACACAACAAGGCTGTACAGTCAAAAGTTTAGGTTCGGTCGGGCGTGGTGGCGCACGCCTTTAATCCCAGCACTCGGGAGGCAGAGGTAGGAGGATCGCCATGAGTTGGAGGCCACCCTGAGACTCCATAGTGAATTCCAGGTCAGCCTGAGCTTGAGTGAGACCCTACCTTGGAAAAAAAAAAAAGGTTCCCCAGCTCAGACCGGGCCTGGCCAGGAGGCCCAGGATGGCATGGATTAAGGGTGGAGCAAGAAAAAAAAAAAAAAAAAACCACAAAACCTGTCTGTTGCTAAGAACTGAATCTTGTTTGCAGAAGGAACTTCATTCCTCTAGGACACACTCCAGCCGCTGCACAGCTGTGCCTCCAGCTTTTAGGGTTGAGACCGACCTTGTCACCTCTCTGGACTCAGTGAGGGGCTCCGGCGAACATGGAAGGAAGGCTGTGCCTCCGAGAAAGCACTGACTGCGGGCTTGAGGACAGTGTCCCGGTCCTGCTAACAGAGTGTGCCTCCCCTGCCCCCAAGGGCTGCAGTGTCCCCAGGAAAGATCAGGCTCCATCTGCTCAGCCTGAAGGGGACAGGATCCCGGGACAGGAGTCCAAGACCTGGTGCCAGCCGGGGAGGAGTTGGGAAGTCAGAGGCGATGAGCTTCTCCACAGGACAGGCGGCGTCCATCTCTCCGGGCAGCTCAGGTCTCCACCACTCGGATGAGCGGCATGGGCTTGGGGCTGGGGGGCTTGGATATCCTCACACTGCGGGGGGGGGATTGGAAACACTGAGTGGATGAAAAAGATGTTTTCTTTTTCTTCTGTGTTTTTTTTTTTTTTTTTTGAGGTAGTGTCTCACTCTAGCTCAGGCTGACCTGGAATTCACTGTGTAGTCCCAGGGTGGCCTTGAACTCACGGAGATCCTCCTACCTCTGCCTCCCAAGTGCTGGGATTAAAGGCGTGCGGCAACATGCCTGGTTTAGGCCATCTCTTATATGCAAATATAAACTTCATATTTGTAATATGAAAATGTTATAAATAAATTTTGCATATAATCTCAGGGGATGTATCTATTTCTAGAAGTCATCCAGGGTCCTCCTGGACTCATGATATCAGGCTTTAACTTGGTTAAAAAAGTTTCTGTGGTCGGGTGTGGTGGTGCACATCTTTAATCCCGACACTCGGGAGGCAGAGGTAGGAGGATCACCATGAGTTCGAGGCCACCCTGAGCTAGAGTGAGACCCTACCTTGAAAAACCATAAAATAAAATAAAATAAGCTTCTGTGAGGGCTGGAGGGATGGCTTGGCGGTTAAGGCATTTTCCTGCAAAGCCAAAGGACCCAGGTTCGATTCCCCAGAACCCACGTTAGCCAGACGGATGCACAAGGGGGCGCATGCATCTGGAGTTCGTCTGCAGTGGTTGGAGGCCCTGTTTTGCTTTTAATCCCAGCATACTTGGGAGGCAGACTTAGGAGGATCACCGTGAGTTCAAGGCCACCCTGAAACTACATAGTGAATTCCAGGTTATCCTGGGCTAGAGTGAGACCCTACCTTGAAAAAAAAAAAGTTTTTGTGGAGAACAGCTCAGATCAGAGACTGAAAGAGGAAAACTGAATTTAAGATTCTTGCAAAATGTGGTGGCACACGCCTTTAATCCCCAGCACTTGGGAGGCAGAAGTAGGAGGATCACTGTGAGTTTGAGGTCAGCCTGAGACTACATAGTGAATCCCAGGTCAGTTTGGGCTAGTCCAAGATCTTACCTTGAAAAACCAAAATAAAGAAAGAAGTCAATAGAGTTTTACCCTTGCTCTAGCGCTAAAGAGCTCTCTTTCCTGTCTTCCCTTCCTGCCTGGGCCTCCCTTGTACATATGCACTCACCTGCCCAGGTTCTCTGTCTTGGCTCGCGTCTGGGTACTGAAGTTCCCGTGACGGACCTGCTTCTCAATCAGGTGTTCCATTCGGTCATGCATCTCTAAATTCTGTAATGCAAGCTGCGGATTACCATCAGCCCTTTTCTGGCTTGTTGTGTCCTACTTAACTGGCTCCTTCTGGCCTTTCTTCCTTTTCCTGTGTTTAGGTGCCTCTGACAGGTGTCCACTCCTTCATTTTCATTTTTTAAAATATTTCCTTATTTACTTATATTTGACAGAGAAAGAGGGGGAGAGAGAGTGAGAGAGAGAAAAAGAATGGGTGTGCCAGGGCCTCTAGCCACTACAAATGAACTGCAGACGCATCCACCCCCTTGTGCATCTGACTAATGTGGGTCCTGGGGAATCAAACCTGGGTCCTTTGGTTTTGTAGGCAAATGACTAAACCGCTAAGCTGTCCCTCCAGCCCCCGTTCCCTCATTTTCATCGGTACAGTCCTTTCCATTTCTCTAATACCTGCTCCTCAGTAACTGCAACACTGATCATTTTGGGCATCAACCTATCTATATACAATTCCAACATATGTTTAGTATTTTTTATTTATTTGTTTGTTTATTTTGCTTTTTTGAGGTAGGGTCTTACTCTAGCCCAGGCTGACCTGGAATTTACTGTGTAGTCTCAAGGTGGGCTTGAAATTATGAGGATCCTCCTACCTCTGCCTCCTAAATACTAGAATTAAAGGTGTGTACCACCATGCCTGGCCTATTAAATATTTTTATTATTTATTTGCAAGGAGAGAGAGGGAGAGAAATGAGCATGCCAGGGCCTCTAGCCAGTGCAAACAAGCTCTAGATGAATGTGCTACTCTGTGCATCTGGCTTTATGCAGGTACTGGGGAATCGAACCTGGGCCATCATGCCTTGCAAGCAAGCACATTTTTCCCCCCCCAAGGCAGGGTTTCACTCTAGTTTAGGCTGACCTAGAATTCACTCTGTATTCTTAGGGTGGCCTCAAACTCACGGTGATCCTCCTACCCCTGCCTCCTGAATGGTGGGGTTAAATGTGTGCATGCACCACCACGCGCGGCTTCTTTTATTCTTTTTTTTTGGGGGGGGGGAGAGGGGCAAGCAAGCATTTTTAATAGCCGAGCCATTTCTCCAGTCTCTGTGTATAATTTTTGTCATTAGCTAACAAATCATATGCTTTCAATAATATGCTATCCTGTGAAATATTCACGGGTTGGGTTTTTCTTGTTTGTTTGTTTGTTTTGAGGTAGGGTCTCACTCTAGCCCAGGCTGACCTGGAATTCATTATGGAGTCTCAGGGTGGCCTAGAACTCACAGCAAGCCTCCTACCTCTGCCTCCCGTGTACGGGGATTAAAGGTGTGTGCCACCATGCCCAACTCTTTTTCTTTTTTGGTGTTTTTAAAAATATATGTATATTGATTTATTTGAGAGGGGTGGGGAGAGAGAGAAGAAGAGATAGATGGTAGATATGCAGGCAGGCAGGCAGATAGAATGGGCATGCCAGGGACTCCAGCCACTGCAAACGAACTCCAGACACAAGTGCCCCCTTGTGTATCTGGCTTTTGTGGGTACTGGGGAATAGAACCTGGGTCCTTAGGCTTTGCAGGCAAACGCCTTAACTGCTAAGCCATCTCTTGAGCACCTTTGTTGGTTTCTAAGCATTCTGTCTCCTGTTCCTCTCCCCCGTCACCGGGATCTTCACACTGTGGGAAGCTTGCGTAGCGCACAAGGGGTCAGGTCAACAAAGAGGAAGGGGTCTGTAGCAAAGCCGACTCAGCAGTTAACTGAGCCTGAACCACGGAGAAGCCACCAGCACAGGACGTGTCTTCCCACGTCTAAGCGCAGCTCCACTGCCAGGCCCACAGGGCCCGAGCAGCTGTGGTAGAGGGCTGGCACCACGGGCCTAAGCACTCTGAGGGCAGGAGTAGGGCTCACTGCTGTCGGCAAATGTTTCCCCAAAACCCACTGTGCCAGAAACTCCCTTCCAAGCAGCTGCTCGGCAGAACCAAGACCTCCTCCCTCCCCAAGCGCAGGCTTCTCAGGAACACCGCTCCCTGCTGGGGCAGCTCCAGACACAAACCTCGGCTTCCAGATAGGCGATCTTCTCCTTGAGTTCTTGGATGGTAGCATCCTTTGACTGGATCACAGCTTTTGAATTCTGAAGCTGCAAAGATGCGGGAGGCACAGGAGTTCACTGCCCGAGGACTCGGCCCACGTCTAGCGACCTCACCCCGCAGCCAGGGTAGTCAGCAGAAGTAACGGGCAGAGCTCTGCCGTTCACACAATTTCATTCACTTCTCTAAAAACAAGTCCTTTTTGTTTGTTTGTTTGTGTTTCAAGGTAGGGTCTCTCTCTAGCCTAAAGCTGACCTGGAATTCACTATGGCAATCCTCCTACCTCTGCCTCCTGAGTGCTGGGATTAAAGGCATATGCCACCACATCTAGCTTTAAAAAATATTTTTAAAAAATATTTTGTTGATTTATTTGCAAGAGGAGAAAGAGAGAGAGAGAAAGAAAGACAGAGAGAGACAATGGGTACACCAGGACCTCCTGCCACTGCAAATGAACTCCAGACGCATGTGTCACCTTTTGTATCTGGCTTTACATGGGTTTTTGGGAATCAAAAGCAGGTCCTTGGGCTTTTCAGGCAAGCACTTTAACCAATAAATCATCTCTCTAGCCCTAAAAAAGTCTTTATTTAGCCTGGTGTGGTGGCACATGCCTTTAATCCCAGCACTCGAGAAAGCAGGGGTAGGAGGATCACTGTGAGTTTGAGGCCAGCTTGGGACTACAGAGTGAGTTCCAGGTCAGTCTAGAGTGAGACCCTACCTTGAAAAAGAAAAAAAGAAAGAAAAAAACAAAGGTCTTAAAGCCGGGTGTGGTGGTGCATGCCTTTAATCCCAACACTTCGGAGGCAGAGGTAGGAGGATCCCCATGAGTTCAAGGCCAGCCTGAGACTCCATAGTGAATTCCAGGTCAGCCTGAGCTAGAGTGAGACCCTACCTCGAAAAATAAAAATAAATAATAAATAATAAATAAAAATCCTTACTTAGTTAACACTAAACCCAGTGGCAGGGGTGGCAGAAGGAGGGAATACCACACTCATAATCCAAAGTACAGAAAAGATGGTGCATTTCATTCAGTTTTAGAAAATACAAATTATTCAGAAATAAATTATTTCGTTCAGAAAATATCTATTGAAGTGCTGGGCATTGTGGTGCCTGCCTTTAATTCCAGCACTTGGGAGGCAGAGGTAGGAGGATCACTGTCTATGAGTTTGAGGCCAGCCTGGGACCACATAGTGAATTCCAGGTCAGCCTGGGCTACAGTGAGACCCTACCTCAAAAAAAAGGGGGCACCTGGAGAGAGAACGGTCAAGGCATTTGCCTGCAAAGTCAAAAGACCTCCATTCAGTTCCCCAGGACCCACATAAGCCAGATGCACAAGGGGTGCGTGTGTCTGGAGTTCATTTGCAGTGGCTGGAGGCCATAGCATGCCCATTCTCTCTCTCTCTCTCTCTCTCAAATAAATAAAAAAAAATAAAAGTTAAAAAAAAACAGAAAGAAAAAAAATCTATCAAGTGGTTACTATATTATTATACTGTTCTAGACAATGAGAAATGGAAGAAAATAAAATGCATCAAAATGGAGGGCCCTCTCACTTAAAGGATTTTGAGTTCTCAAAACCACGTTGCACCTGGACATATCCTGAATGGCTACCCTAAAGCTCAGGTGGGGTTAGACAGGAGACCTGCAGGAGGCACAAAGGTGGATAATCTTACAGATAACTGAGTTTATTACAACTCAGTTACTCATTTCCCAGCACTGTTCAGAGAGTAAGGGAGACGGGCCAAACTAAACAGCCAAAGAAAAAGTCAGGGAAAGACAGAGGGGAAAAGAAAAAGCCAATTAACTCCAACTCTAGTAATTGGCAGCTATAAATGTTTTGTGGGAAACACAGGAGGATAAACCCAGTTGCCTAGGTGAATAAATAAATAAAAGCATAAGCAAACCGGGTGTGGTGGCACACACCTTTAATCCCCAGCTGAGGCAGGAGGAGCCGCATCAGTTCAAGGCCAGCCTAGACTACAGAGTGAGTTTCAGGTCTGGGCCAGATGAGACTCGGCCTCAAAAACAGCAAAAATAAACAAATAAATAAAATCAAGCTGTGTGATGCCTTTAATTCCAGACACAGAAATGGAAGGATTGCTGTGAGCTTGAGGCTACCCTGAGAATACAGAGTGAATTCCAGGTCAGCCTGAGCTAGAGTGAGACCCTACCTTGAAAAACAAAACAAAAATAAATAATAATGAAAATAAAATCAAAGCTGAGGCTTGGGGTAGGCAGTACCAGGGGAGGCTGGGCTCTGGCCCCTCACCTGCTCTATCATCTGCCGGACTTTTCGCTGCTGGCTCTTGAGCATGTCATCCAGGTGGTGCATCTTCTCCCGCAGCCCAGCCACTTCCTTTTCCAGGGTAGCAGCCCTGAGGATAAACACCAGAAGGCTGAGAAGGCAAGGGGAAAGGAGGCCCCGATCACACTTCCCTGGGTCTGATTTCCCAGCGATCTGCCTTAATGGGCAGGTGCTCCGTCGACCTGCTGGTCACGGGCTGCATGGGACCCTGGACAGCCAGGACTGCAGAAGTTGAGTTTCTCATTGTCACGACCTGATCAGAAGCAACTTGAGGAAGGAAAGGCTTTGTTTTGGCCGACGGTTCCCGGGCTACATCCCACTATGGTCACAGGAAGGCGCGGTGGCAACAGCGGGAGGCTGGCTGGCCACGCTGCATCCAGTCAGGGAGCAGAAACCCCGGCCCCCCGCAGTGACCCACCTCCTCTGGCAAGGTTCCACCACCTTCCCAGACAGACACCACCACCTGCTCCCAAATGTTCCAGCACGGGAGCCTATGGGGGACATGGACATTCAGACAGAACACAGCCCAACACAAAACTGTAAACCCGGGCTGGAGAGATGGCTTAGTGGTTGAGGCGCTTGCCTGCAAAGCCTAAGGATCCATGTTTGACTCTCCAGATCCCACATAAGCCAGATGCACAAAGGTGAGGCATGCACAAGGTCGCAAATGCCCACTAGGTGGCGCAAGCCTCGGGTGTTCGATTGCAGTGGTGAGGCCCTGGTGTGCCAGTTCTTTGTCTCTCTCTCAAAAAAAAAAAAGGGACGGGGTGCTGGAGAGATGGCTTAGCAGTTAAGCGCTTGCCTGTGAAGCCTAAGAACCCCGGTTCGAGGCTCGATTCCCCAGGACCCATGTTAGCCAGATGCACAAGGGGGCGCATGCGTCTGGAGTTCGTTTGCAGTGGCTGGAGGCCCTGGAGCGCCCATTCTCTCTCTATCTGCCTCTTTCTCTGTCACTCTCAAATTAAAAAAAAATAAAAACAAAATAAAAAAAACATAAACTTAGTTCCCTCTCTCTCTCAACCCCCCCCCCAAAAAAAAACCTATAAACTTAGCTAAAACACAAGATTCTTGGGGCTGGGAGATGCTCAGTGGGTAACGTGTTTTCTGCACAAGCATGAGGATGTTGAGTTGACAACCGCCCCCCCCCCAGTACCCACACAAAAGCTGAAGAGATGCTCAGCAGTTAAAGGCGCTTGCTTGCAAAGTCCAACTGCCCAGACTCAGTTCCCCAGCACCCACATAAAGCCAGATGTACAAAGCGGCACCTGCACCTGAAGTTTGGTTGCACTGGCTGGGGGGCCTGGAGCGCCCATTTTCTATCTCTGCCTCTCTCAAATAAATAAATAAATAACTTTTTATTTAAAGCTGGACTTAGTGGCATGTACCTGAAATCCCAGAGCTAGGGAAGTACAAACAACAGGAGGACTCTTGGGGCTTTCTGGCTAGCTGGCTTAGCTGAATGGGTATGAGAGACCTGTCTCAAAGAGAGAGAGAGAGAGAGAGAGAGAGAGAGAGAGAGAGAGAGAGAGAAGAGAAAGCAGGACAGTGGCGCACGCCTTTAATCCCAGCACTCAGGAGACAGAGGTAGGAGAATCACCTTGAGTTCGAGGTCACCCAGAGACTACATAGTGAATTCCAGATCAGCCTGGGCTAGAGTGAGACTCTACCTCAAAAAACAAAACAAAACAAACAACAAACAAAAACAAAAAAAAAAAAGCACTTGCTTACAAAACCTGCTAGCCTGGGTTCAATTCCCCAACACCCACAGAAAGCCAGATGCACAAAGTGGTGAATGCATCTGGAGTGCATTTGCAGTGGCAAGAGGCCCTGGTGCGCCCATTCTCTCTTCTCCCCTCATAAATAAATGAAAATTAAACAGTTATCTTTGTGATTTCTTTCTTTCTTTTTGAGGTAGGATCTCGCTCTAGCTCAGGCTGATCTGGAATTCACTATGTAGTTTTAGGGTGGCCTTTAACTCACGGTGCTCCTCCTACCTCTGCCTCCCAAGTGCTGGGATTAAAGGCATGTGCCACCACGCCTGGCCTGTGATTTCTTTTTTTGTAACTCAGTTGCATTGCTCTTTTTTTTTTTTTTTTCGAGGTAGTGTCTCACTCTAGCCCAGGCTGACTTGGAATTCACTATGTAGTCTCAGGCTGGTCTTGAACTCATAGCAGTCCTCCTATGTTGGCCTCCTGAGTGCTGGGATTAAAGGTGTGCACCACCATGCCTGACCCTGCCCTGTTCTTTAAATTTTTTTTTTTTTTTTAATTAGAGAGAGAGAGAGTATGGGTAGGCCAAGGTCTCCTACAAATGCAAACAAACTCCAGATGCATGAACCACTTTGTGCATCTGGCTTTATATGAGCACTGGGGAATCAAACTCAGGCTGTTAGGCTTTGCAAGCAAGTACCTTAAACACTGAGCAATCTCTCCAGCCTAGGATCTTATTTTTTTTTTAATTTATTCATTTATTCCCTGAGGCATAAAGAGTTCCTGAATTCAGGAGCCACAGGCTTTGCTCTGTGGGTCTCACAGGTCTGGAGCCTCTGGTCCCCTTAGATCAGCGGGAATTTCAAGTTCCTCTATCAGTGGAGGAAGAAAACTCAGCGATGCCCTGTGTGGCCCTGCTTTCTATATGGGCCACGTAGCGCAGCAGGAAGGCCTCATGAGCCACTTCCTGCTTTTTCTTCAGCAAGACTAAAGTCACTTGACCCTCAAGGGCTCACAGTTTCTCCTCTGGGGATAGGAAGTGTGGAGTGACACCCAGTAGATCCACCTGTAAAGAGAGGCTACCACCTCGGATCTAAAGTCCTTCCCTTCAGATTGTAAATGAACTCCCCAAGAGAAGGCGGCCTTCCAAACAGTAGCTCCCCGGGGTGGGGCTGGCCTGGAGCAAGCACTCCGTGTGAGTCAGAGCTGGCAGATCCCACGTCAGCACCAGCTTCATCCAAGCCGGGCTGCGGGGCCCGCCCTCTCCTCCTCCACCCCACCTTGCAGGACAAGCGCGGCGCCTCAACCTGAAAGCAGCAAGGGCCTTACTTTTCTTGCTCTGCTCGGCAGTCGGCATTCTGGCTGCGAAGTTCCTCGAGGGCTGTCTCCCCTTCCCTGACTTTTGCCAGTAAGGCCTGATGCTCCTGGGTGGGCCAAAAGGAAGCACAGGGAGCGTGAGGAGGCAGCGATGGCGTTTGTGCTGGGGGTGACATGGGCTTTGAGGCTGACACTCAGCCCCTTCTTGGCCTGGGACAGCTGCCAATGAGCAGCAGGCTGGGCTGGTTTGATGAGCGCCCTCCCCTGTCTGGGAGATTCCCTCCTACTCCCAGCACTAGAAACTTCCCAGCCTCGCCCAGCTGCCCCAGGGACAGCCTGGCTTCTGTTATGTAAGCCCACCTGCCAAGCTCTGGCGGCCACAGATGAACCAGGCCAAGAGGCTGCTAAGGAGGGCAAAGTGGGCATCTGGGTAGGAATGGGAGTAAGGTGGAAATAATTTCAACTTCTGTGAAGGGAGACTGAAATTGGATGAAAGCAAAACCTTCTGTTCTTAAAACAGTGAGGGCTGAAGAGATGGCTCAGCGGTTAAGGCGTTTGCCTGCAAAGCCAAAGAACCAAAGTTCGATTCCCCGGGACCACATAAGCCAGATGCACAAGGTGGCGCATGTGTCTGGAGTTCGTTTGCAGTGGCTAGAGGCTCTGGTGTGCCCATTCTCTCTAAATAAATAAATAAGTGAATTAAAAAAAAAAAAAGACTAGTCAGTGAAAGAGATGAACCACAGTTTTAAAGTGTTGCTTTTTTTGTGTTGTTGTTTTTCGGGGTACGGTCTCACTCTAGCTCAGACTGACATTCAATTCACTATGTCATCTCAGGGTGACCTCGAACTCACGGAGATCTTCCTACTTCTGCCTCCCAAGTGCTGGGATGAAAGGCTGCTTAGAAAGGAGAACACCAGACATGCACACGCACGTCAGACATGCCACCCTCACCATCTCCATGCCCAGCAGGCGCCTCTGCAGCTCCCCCACTTCCGCCTCTTTCTGCTCCGCTCTGTCCTCCTCTCTCTGAAGGGCCACGTTAGTCTGTTCTGCTTCTCGCTGATACCGGCTCAGTGTGACCTGCGACAGGGGAGAGTGTGGGGTCAGTGATGTGGAGAGAAGGTACAGATGCTAGAAAACGTCAGAAAAGGAAGGCGGGTGGCACCTGTGATGGACATCGGTCCCCATACAGGACGCCGGGGAGACCCGAGAGTCCTCACAGACTAACTGGTATCTCCGAGGTTAACCGGCACACAGTGCGAGATCCCCCTTCCAGGGTGCTGGGAATCCACCGTATTCGGAGGGAGGCCCGGCTGGCGACAGTCCCCTGAGTGGTGGCCTGTACTCAGCCCAGAGCTAGGGCTTTCTTGTAAATTCAGAAGCAAAGATCCAGAAGAAGATGCCCTCAAACTTCCTTCCATTTCCACCACAAGTCCTGACCATTGCACCAAGGCCACCACGGCATCTGGATGTGCTGCTAAACACCAGGCAGAATTTTATTTTAATTTTATTTTAATTTTATTTATTTTATTTTATTTTATTTTATTTTATTGGTTTATCAAGAGAGGGTCTCATTCTAGCCTAGTCTGAACTAAAATCCACTATGTAGTCTATTGGCCTGGAGAGATGGCCTAGTGGTTAAGGCACATGCGTGCAAAGCCTAAGGACCCGGGTTCAATTCTCCAGCTCCCATGTAAGCCAGATGCACAGGATGGTGCTTATGCCTGGGGTTTAGGTGCAGTGGCGAGAGGCCCTGGCACACCCATTCTCTGTCTGTCTGTCTCTCTCCTTCCCCTATCTCTCTACCTCTAACAAATAACTGAAACATTTTATTTATTTACAAGAGAGAGAAAGAGAGATTGAGAGAAAGAGACAGACAAAAAGAGAGAGAGAGAGAACGAGTGAGGGCTGGAGAGATTGCTTAGCAGTTAAAGGCACTTGCTTGCAAAGCAGGTTGGATTCCTCAGGACCAATGTAAGCCAAATACACAAGGTGGCACATGTGGCCGGAGGCCTTGGTGCACCAATTCTCTCTATACCTGCCTCTTTCTTTCTCTCCCTCTCAAATGGACAAATAAATAAACAATAACAAATCTTCACAAAGAGAGAGTGAGTGTGGGCATGCCAGGCCTTCCGCCACTGCAAACAAATGGCTGATGCATGTGCTACTTTGTGCATCTGGCTTTATGTGGGAACTGGGGACCATCAGGTTTTGTAAGCAGGCATATTTAAACACTGAGGCATTTCTCCAGCTCCAGAACTTGCTCTTTTTAAAAAATACATATATATTTTATTGAGTTAGAGGGATGGCTTTGTGGTTAAGGCACTTGCTTCGAAGCCTAAGGACCCAGGTTCAATTCTCCAGATCCCATGTAAGCCAGATGCACATGGTGGCACATGCTTCTAGAGTTCATTAACAATGGTTAGAGGCCCTGGTGTGCCCATATTCTCTCTCTCTTTCCCCAAATAAATAAATAAAAATAAAGTACTGTAAAAATATTTTGTTTATCTATTTGCAGGGAGAGAGAGGTGTGCAAGGGCCTCTAGTCTCTGCAAATGAACTCCAGATGCATGCACCATTTTGCGCATCGGGCTTTACCTGGGTACTGGGGAATCAAAGCTGAGTCATTTGGCTTTGCAGGCAAGTGCCTTAACTGCTAAGCCATATCTCCAGCCCTTGTCTTCTTTAAAATTTTATTTATTTAGGGCTGGAGGAATTGATCAGTAATTAAGGCACTTGCCTGCAATGCCTAAGAACCTAGGTTCAATTCCCCAGTACCCACATAAGCCAGATGCACAAGGTGGTGCACGTGTCTGGAGTTCGTTTGCAGTGGCTGGAGGCCCTGATGCACCCATTCTCTTTCTCTCTCTGTCTCCATCTGCCTCTTCTTCTCCGTCTCTCAAATAAATGGATAAATAAAAAATTTTATTTATTCATAGATGCACCAGGGCCTCTAGCCACTGCAGTGAACTCCAGGTGCATGCACCACCTTGTGATTCTGGCTTATGTGGGTACTGGGGAATCAAACTTGGGACTTTTGGCTTCGCAGGCAAGTGCCTTAACTGCTGAACCATCACTCCAGCCCAAAGAATTTGTCCTTTTTTTTTTTTTTTTTTTTTTTTTTTTTTTTTACTGAGGTAGGGTTTCACTCTAGCTCAGGCTGACCTGGAATTTACTATGTAGTCTCAGGGTGACCTCAAACTCACGGTGATCCTCCTACCTCTGTCTCCCGAGTGCTGGGATTAAAGAAGTGCGCCACCATGCCCGGCAAATAATTTGTCTTTTATCAAAGACAAGAAATACGTTTAGAAAGGACAGGCAAGTGCCAACAAGTGGGAAGTGGGGTTGACATTCTTGGAGCCCAGTCCTCCCCTTTCGTGAGGAGAGGCTGCCCAGCTAGGGAATGACAGGGCCAGGCCTACCATCCAGCCCTTCTCCACGTCTCAGCTGTTCCAGACACCGCATCACTTGGCAAGAGATCCAGACAAGCTCTGTAAGGTCTTGCCAACTCTGGGACAACACAGCAACAGTAGCCAGTTTGTCTGGCTCCCCTCAAGCTGTGTGATGAGACCTGTCTATGCCACACACCCACTCTGGCCGAGAAAATTCATTGCAAATTCCTTCCGATAGCCAGCAGCCAGCAGCAACCGTGCTCAGTGGCAGGCCAGTTTCAAGGTAACTGATGATCGCGCCCTTCCTACCCCCAGATTCAGAAAAGTTGATACCGCAGACACCCTCAAACAAATAACTCACATTAGTTTAAAACAGTTCAGCTCCAAGAGCAGGAGCTTAAAAGAGAGGGCTCTTGCCAGGCAAGATGGCGCACGCCTTTGATCCCAGCACTCGGGAGGCAGAGGTTGGAGCACTGCCATTAGTTCAAGGCCACCCTGAGACTACATGGTGAATTCCAGGTCAGCCTGGTCTACAGCGAGACCCTACATCAAAAAATCAAAACAATAAAATAAAGAGGGCTCTTGTCACAGTACATAAACACTACTTGGACTGATGGTGCCCACAGTATTAACAAGGCCATCATCAAAATCTCAAGTGCTGGGCTGGACAGATGGCTTAGCGGTTAAGAGCTTGCCTGTGAAGCCTAAGGACCCCGGTTTGAGGCTCAATTCCCTAGGTCCCATGTAAGCCAGATGCACAAGGTGGCGCATGCATCTGGAGTTCCTTTGCAGTGGCTGGAGGCCTTGGTGTGCCAATTTTCTATCTGCCTCTTTCTCTCTCTGTCACTCTCAAATAAATAAATAAAATAAGCAAAAAAAAAAAAAAAATCTCATGTCCATCATAGAATCGTAAGATGTTCAAAAAGAAAAGAAGCGGAGCTGGAGAGGTCACTTAGCAAATAAGGCACTTGCTTCCAAAGCCAAAGGACCCAGGTTCGACTCCCCCAGGACTCACGTAAGCCAGCTGCACAAGGTGGCACATGCATCTGGAGTGTGTTTGCAGTTACTGGAAGCCCTGGCATGCCCATTCGTTCCTTCTCTTTCTTTCTTTCTCAAAATAAATAAATAATTTAAAAAGAAAAGAAAATATAGACCCCCTTTCCAGTAGCTCCAGCCATCCCTGCCCACAAAGGAAGGAACCCGTTAATCCTATGAAGGTATGCCAGCCTTCAAGAGTGAGAACAGCATGGAAGGCACCTGTGACGCGGGCGCTCGTGCACCACGGGTTAAGCTGCCGCTGTCAGGGGCCATCGGCCCACATCCATGTCCAGGCTACTCTTGCCCAGAAATACCAGACCCCTCCCTGCATGGTGAAAAACAACCTACACAACTCCATGACGCCTTTCTACACAGAAAGCTCTTCCTAAAATTAAAACCCTGGCCAGAAGCCGGGTGTAGGGGCGCACACTTTTAATCTCAGCACACTTGAGAGGCAGAGGTAGGAGGATCGCTGTGAGTTCGAGGCCATCGTGAGACTACAGAGTGAATTCCAGGTCAGCCTGGGTTAGAGTGAGACCCTACCTTGAAAAAAAGTTAAAAAATAAATAATCTTGCCGAGGCCCTTGATTTCCCACCAGGAATAGATGATAAGACCCTATTGCTGAAGACTCCACACACTTGGGCTGCAAGGCCACTGAGAAATCCTGCTGGAACTGAGCTGATAACCTTCCTCATGTAGACCAGCTGACAGAAGCTGGAAGAAGCCATTCTACATGCAGTTCAATGGGAGAAAGAGATAAAAAGAGTGAAGATACTCAACAGTGGACACTGCAAACCTTATATTTGGCCAGCCAGGCCAAATGAGCCAACAGGTGCAATAGTGGCATGTCTGTCATGGTGGAAACCAACTGTCCTCCAATTGGACTGGAGGCCTGTTCCAAGGGAGGGAAGACATCCCTGATACTGAAAAATTAAAACAGGGGTAGTCATGAGCCCTAGGGGTGTAACATCTGCTGATGTCTGGATAAGTGTATATACTATGTTTATCAAACTGCCCAATAAGCACTTCTCTTAATATCCATACCCTTATATTAATGCTACTCTCACTTTGGGTAGAGAATCTCTCTTTTCAGATGGCAGTGACCTTGGGATGACTCAGAAGGTATCATGGTGCTGGAAAGAAGTGACTGGAGTACTGAGCAACATCTCGATCACACCTTCCAAGGCTCAGGGTCTAATGCGAAAGAGGTGGCAGAAATAATGTAAGAGCCAAAGGAAGGTTAGGACTCCTTACAACGTGCTCCCTCCAGACATAAAATGGCCTGACTATCCATGACCTCATAGTGCCTGACACTACCTACACAAGACCATCATAAGAGGAGGGAAAGATCATGACATCAAAATAAAGGAGAGACTGATTGAGATGGGGAGGAGACATGATGGAGAATGGAATTTCAAAGGGGAAAAGGGGGGGGAGGGAGGGTATTGCCATGGGATATTTTTTATAATCATGGAAAATGTTAATAAAAATTGAGAAAAAAAAACTTTTAAAAATGAGAAAAAATTAAATTTAATTTAAAAAATAAATAATTTTTTCATAATTTATCTTTTACAAAATGAGGGCTGGAGAAATGACTTAGCACTTAAGGTGCTTGCCTGCAAAGCCTAGTGTCCCCAGTTTGATGCACCAGGACCCAGGTAAGCCAGATGCACATGGTGGCACATGCATCTGAAGTTCATCTGCAGTGGCTAGAGGCCCTGGTGCAACCATTCTCTCTCTGTGTGCTTGCAAATAAATAGATACAGTATTAAAAATGAAAAGAAAAATATACTTCTAAAACTCCTCTGAATAATAAAGTTCTCTCACACATACTCCCTCATACAATCAAAATGTGAAACTTATTTCATGATTTTTTTTTTTTTTTTTGAGATAGGGTCTCTCTCTGTAGCCCAGGCTAACCTGGAGTTCACTATGTAGTTGCAGGCTGGCCTTGAACTCACAGCAATCCTACTACCTCTCTGCCTCCCAAGAGCTGGGATAGAGTCTCTTGCTACTGTGAATGAATGCCTGTCCAGCCTTATGTGGGTGGCTAGGAACTGAACCTGGGCCAGCAGGCTTTGCAAGCAAGCACCTGTAACTGCTGAGCCATCTCCTCAGTGCCGCATGAGTCCTTTTAACACAATTTAAGTTTGACTCGGAGGGAAGTAATGTCACTTGCTCAGTTTCTCTGGCCCCGAGGCAGTACTATTTTCAGTTGTTCTTTCTCTCCTTCAACCGTCCTCATAAAAAATGTCTTCATTAGTTACAAAAGAAGAGCTCAGGGTGGCCTTTCTCCTTTCACCAGTTCCCGGCAGGCGTAGGCAGAATATAATCCTATCATAACATATTTATGACATATAAATACTTTATCTGTGGGTGAACAGTAAGAGGCAGAAGACTATTAACTTCACACAGAATAAAGAGAAAACTGCCCAGTGTACCTCATTCGATAACCTTGCATCTTCCAGAACGTATGGAAGACCTCATATACTCTTGTGCTTTATTTTATTTTGGTTTAGGTTTTGGTTTTTGGATGTAGAGTCCCACTCTGCTCATTCTAGCCCAGGCTGACCTGGAATTCACAATGTAGTCTCAGGGTGGCCTCGAACTCACGGCGATGATTCTGGAGGGCAAACATTTGAATATCCAGCAAGAGGAAAGGCAGACAGGAAGTGACCTAGGTCTCCAAGTATGGCCTTTCCCATTGGTTGGCACCCAGCCAGAAAAGCACTGCGCTGAGCAAGTCAGTGGCACCTGGATCCACTAGCCAGTCCCTCGGGGCACCTTCTCCCCAGATCCTAAATCTCACCTCGAAGGTCACACGGTCTGACTGGCGCCGCCGCTCGGCCTCCTGCAGCTTCGCAAGCAGGTCCTGCACAGTCCTCCTCAAACCCTGCACGTCCTCGTTCACACAGGGGTCCACCTACAGCCGGAGTGGAGAAGGGAGGGTGAGGCAGGCACCCTGGGAGCTTGCCCAGAGAGGAGAGGGTCCCTTCCCTGCCTGCTTAGCCCATCAGTGGGGATTACACTCACAAAAAATTCGCAGCACCCAGGGGACAGCAACCGAGAATCCCAACTTCCACATGAAAACATTCTTCAGCCCCTTTCTAAAGAAGCCAGCCAGGGGCTGGAGAGATGGCTTAGCAGTTAAGGTGTTTGCCTGTGAAGCCTAAGGACCCCGGTTCGATTCTCCAGGACCCATGTAAAGCCAGATGCACAAGGGGGCGCATGAGTCTGGAGTTCGTCTTCAGTGGCTGGAGGCCCTGGCGTGCCCATTCTCTCTCTCTCTCACACACACTCTCTACCTCTTTCTCTCTCAAATAAATAAATAAATTTAAGTAAAATATTTTTTAAAAAAGAAGCCAGTCAGGTTAAGGCACTTTCCTGTGAAGTGTAAGGACCCAGGTTTGATTCCCCCAAACCCAAGTAAGGCAGATGCACAAGGTGGCACATGCATCTGGAGTTCATTTGCAGTGGCCAGAGGCCCCTGCATGCCCATTCTGTCCCTCTTTCTCTCTCCCACAAATAAATGAATAAATATTTAAAATATCCAGCCAGCTTCAAACAATCTACTTGTTTAGACAAGATCAGGTGCATTCAGCAAGGTGGTATGGCCAGAGACCATCTGATTATTTAGGATACATACATACTAACTGCATAATGTTTTTTAAATGTTTTTATTACTGGGTATGGTGGTACACGCCTTTAATCCCAGCACTCGGGAGGCAGAGGTAGGAGGATTGCTGTGAGTTCAAGGCCAACCTGAGAGTACAGAGTGACCTGGAATTCCAGGTCTGACCTGGGATTCACTATGTAGTCTCAGGGTGGCCTTGAACTCCCCCTGCCTCTTTATGGGTATGTGTTGCTTTCTTCCATCAGAATACACTGCGCACCTCTCTGTCTCTCTTTTGAGACCCAGGCTGGCTTCCAACTTGTGGTGATCATCCACCCCAGCCCCTGAGCACTAGGATTACAGCTGTGGACCACCCAGCTTCAGACCAGAGCTCTCTAGCAGCGACCTTCTTCCCCTTTGGACTAGGCTTCCCTCCCTGAAGCCAGGGGCTGGGCAGTTCCAATTACATGGAGGGCAGCCCAAAGGCATCTTACTGTTCTCAGCATTTCACCCAGAACTTGTCATGTAACAAACCAGGTGTGGTGGCGCACGCCTTTAATCCCAGCACTCGGGAGGCAAAGGTAGGAGGATCGCTGTGAGTTTGAGGCCAGCCTGAGACTACATAGTGAATTCCAGGTCAGCCTGGACTAGAGCGAGACCCTACCTTGAAAGGCCAATAAAAGAGCCGGGCGCGGTGGCACACGCCTTTAATTCCAGCACTTGGGAGGCAGAGGTAAGAGGATTGCTGTAAATTCAAGGATACCCTGAGACTCCATAGTGAATTCCAGGTCAGCCTGGGCTAGAGTGAGACCCTACCTCGGAAAACCAAAAAAAAAAAAAAGAAAAAAGAAATTGCCATGACAAAGCTTTCTAGTGGATGGACAGGTTTAGGGCAAAAGCCCCCATGAAGTACAAGAATCTGACTAATTTTTATTTTTTATATTTATGAGAGAAAGAGAATATTAGCATATCAGGGCCTTAACCACTGCAAAGGAACTCCACACGTGCGTGTTGCCTCGTATGCATGTGTCTCCTTGTGCATCTGGCTGATGTGGGTTCTGGGGGAGTCGAACCTGAGTCCTTAGGCTTTACAGGCAAGTGCCTTAACTGTTAAGCCATCCCTCCAGCCCAAATCTGATTGATGCAGTCAAGAGTATTTTCTGAGGTTAGACCTAGGTGTCTCTCCCAGACACCCCCAATCATGGGCTGATGGTGAGGCTCAGCAGACATGTAGGGTCTCCTATTTCTGCTCCAAAGGCATGAGACACTCCAGGACCCAGCTCCCTGAGTCTGACCAACTCTCTACCCTGCCTTGTGCAGCGAGAAGCATCAAGGTCTTTTCCACCAAACACAGCTCACAGCTGGGTGGGCAGAAGCATCTTCCCCATTTCAACATGCTTCCTGGGTCCCGTGGACCTCCATTTTTGTATCTGTGAAGCAGAAGCCCCCACCCCACCATGCCCTGTCTTGCAGGCTACCTCCTTATTTTTTTTTTTTTTTTTTTTGGTTTTTCAAGGTAGGGTCTCACTCTAGCTCAGGCTGACCTGAAATTCACTGTGTAGTCTCAGGGTGGCCTCCAACTCACGGTGACCCTCCTACCTCTGCCTCCTGAGGGCTGGGATTAAAGGTGTGCACCACCACGGCCGGCTCTGCCTTATTTTCTGAGACAGGGTCTCTGTGTGAACCTGGCTGGCCTCTGAACTCCAGGCAGCACCCCTCACCCCACCATCTCCAACTCCTCAGTGCTAGGATTACAATGTGTGCCCAGCTTTCTAAGTGGGTGCTGGAGATCCAAATTCAGGTCTTCCCTGGGTGTGGTAGCTCACACTTATAATCCCAGCTCTGGGAAGGTGGAGGCAGAAGGAGCCCCAAGAGTTTGAGGCCCTCCAAATTCAGGTCCTCTGCTCACACAGCAAGCTCTTTACCAACTACGCCATCTCCCTAGCCCCAAGAAATTTCCATTTCTTGTCTCTACTTTTGACATCCAGAGAGGGGATAAAGAGATTCTTCCCCTGTAGTCAAGATAGTGTCCCCATGGTAACCCTTGCTCCTTACCTCAGGAAGGCTGCTGTTCAGAGCTGTGGGACCCTGACTAAAGCCATTTGGTTTTTCTAGCACCATCTGTTTAAAGAAAAAGAAAATGATTTATTAAAACAATTTAATCAAGTAAACAAGCAAAACAGCCTTGAAATATTCTGTTTATTTATTTGCAAGCAGAGAGAGACAGGGACAGAGAGAAAAGAGAGAGAGAACAGGCACATCAGGGCCTCAAGTCACTGCAAACAAACAAGATGCACCTGCCACTTTGTGCATCTAGCTTTACGTGGGTACTGGGGAATGGACTCGGGTCATTAGGTTTTGCAGGCAAGTGCCTTAACTGTTCAGCCATCTGTATAACATCTTGAAACATTATACATCCTTGAAGCAGGCTCTCACTCTAGCTCAAGCGGACATGGAACTCAGAGATCCTCCTACCTCAGCCTCCAAAGTGCTGGGATTAGAGGTGTAAGCCATCATGCCTGGCTGAGACAAATTTCTAAGACTTCAATTATTTATTTTATTTTGTTTTTTCTGAGGTAGGGTCTCACTCTAGCTCAGACTGACCTGGAATTCACTATGTAATCTCAGGGTGGTCTTGAACTCACGGTAATCCTCCTACCTCTGCCTCCTGAGTACTGGGATTAAAGGCGTGTGCCACCATGCCCGGCGTAAGACCTCAAATTTTATAAGGAAAGAGGCATAAGGAAAAGAGGGAAGGGTGTAGGAAAAAGGGGGAGGGAGAGAGAGAAGTAAAAAGAGAAGAAGAGAGGGAAGGAGGAAGAGAAGAGAAGGAAGCCAAAGACTTTAATACTCCATGGGAAAACAAAAAGTACAAGGGTGGGTAAAGGCTTGGAGTGGAAACACTAACCTTCAGGAAAGAGGACAAACCTCACGCTAAAACCTTTCACCAAAATGGAAAATGTGCAAGGGCCCAGAGTGCTGGAATTAAAGGCGTGTGCCACCATGCCCAGTGCTAAATCAGAAGATTTTGCTACATTTCTTTCCTACCCAAATCCAGATTGTTCGTTTGTCCTGTGAACCTGCTTTGTGCCAACAAAGGGGCCTGGTTTTTTTTTTTTTTTCTTAATTTTTTTAAAATTTATTTATTTATTTGAGAGCGACAGACACAGAGAGAAAGACAGATAGAGGGAGAGGGAGAGAATGGGCGTGCCAGGGCTTCCAGCCTCTGCAAACGAACTCCAGACACGTGCATCCCCTTGTGCATCTGGCTAACGTGGGACCTGGGGAACCGAGCCTCGAACCGGGGTCCTTAGGCTTCACAGGCAAGCGCTTAACTGCTAAGCCATCTCTCCAGCCCCCCCTTTTTTTTTTTTTTGAGAGTGAGGGAACCAGGTAGAGAATGGGCACGCCAGGACCTTTAGCCACTGCAACCGAACTCCAGACACACGCCCCACCTTGTACTGCTGGCTTAAACAGATATGGGGGTATCGAACCTGGGTCCTTAGGCTTTTGCGTGCAAGCACCTTAGCTACTAAGCCATCTCCCCAACAGGGGCCTGGACGATTTTGGCCTGTCCTGAGGTCAGGCACTGAAAGTCCTGCCACCAGCCAAAGTACCATGGACTTGGGACTGTCCACCACACAAACCCAGGGCACAGCCAAGACAAAGGGGAATGTTCCGGATACCAGCTGTTAGGCCATTGCCATTGAAGGGGCTGCTGGAGAAAGACCATCCAGCCCAAACCAAAACTATAAACACAACTCAGATCTGAAGGCGGGTAAGGGGCGATGTCGGGAAGGGATACCGTGCACTGCTCTCCTGAGGGTTTTCCTATACTGAATTTTGGAAAAGCAGGATCCTAGATTATCCAGGACAGAGTTATCTATTCAGTCTGGTCTACAGATTGACAGGCCCAACAGATTGGCCCTTTTTTTTTTTTTTTAATTATTTATTTATTTATTTATTTGAGAGCGACAGACACAGAGAGAAAGACAGATAGAGGGAGAGAGAGAGAATGGGCGCGCCAGGGCTTCCAGCCTCTGCAAACGAACTCCAGACGCGTGCGCCCCCTTGTGCATCTGGCTAACGTGGGTCCTGGGGAACCGAGCCTCGAACCGGGGTCCTTAGGCTTCACAGGCAAGCGCTTAACCTCTAAGCCATCTCTCCAGCCCCTTTTTTTTTTTTAATGTGTGTTTGTGTGTGTGTGTGTGTTCGTGTGGGGGGAGCCCTCCAGATCCATAACTGAACTCCGATACATGCGCCACCTTGTGGGCATATGTGACCTTGCACACTCATGTCACCCTATGTGTCTGGCTTATGTGGGATCTGAAGAGTCGAACATGGGTCCTTAGGCTTCACAGGCAAGCACCTTAACTGCTGAGCCATCTCTCCAGGCCACCTTTAAACCTTCTGCATCTATATCCTAGGCCAGGCTAAGGATACAGGGACAGGGTGGGAAACCTGTAACCTTCGTAGGTTTCACCAAGACCATATATGAGAAATTGGATTCATGGATGGTTGTAAATCACTGTGTTACTATGATTAAGCACAAATTGCCAGTAACTTACAATAATTTTTTGATTTTTTTGAGGTAGGGTCTTGCTCTAGCCCAGGATGAGCCGGAATTCACTACGTAGTCTCAGGGCGGCCTCAAACTCACAGTGATCCTCCTACCTCTGCCTCCCAGAGTGCTGGGATTAAAGGCATGCGCCACCACACCCGACTGTCTTTTTCTCTTTTTTAATTTTGGTTTTTTTGAGGTAGGGTCTCACTCTAGCCCAGGCTAACCAGAATTCACTATGTAGTCTCAGGGTGGCCTCAAACTCACAGCAAGCCTCCTACCTCTGCCTCCTGAGTGCTGGGATTAAAGGTGTGTGCCACCATGCCTGGCTCTTTTTTTTTGTTTTGTTTTTCTTTTTGAAAAAAACTTTATTTATTTATGTGAGAGAGAGAGAAAAAAAAAGAGGCAGAGAGAGAGAGAGAATAGGCGTGCCAGAGCATCCAGCTACTGCAAATGAACTCCAGACATATGTGTCCCCTTGTGCATCTGGCTTACGCGTGGGACCTGGGAAATTGAACCAAGGTCCTTTAGCTTTGCAGGCAAATGCCTTAACCATTAAGCCACCTCTCCAGCCTCCACCCCTCCCCCCACCTTTTTTGAGGAAGGGTCTCACTCTATCTTAGGTTGACCAGGCACTGCTCTGTAGACCCAGGCTGGTCTCCAGCTCACAGTGATGCTTCTACCTTTGCCTTCCAAGTGCCGGGTAAAAACAAATTCCACAGAATGAAACTTACCAGCCCAGATAGAGAAGCTACTGTTTTTCAGTTAATGACACAAAACCTTTCAGCATTGTGTGCTATGTCATCAATACCTCAACCTATCACACTGCTTTGGGGAGTGAAGTTTACTGTTTCTCTGCATTTTCTTCTAGCATTTTTCTTTTGTTTTAAAATGTTTATTTGTTTGTTTGTTTATGAGAGAGAGAAAGAGAGAATGGGCGTGCCAGGGCCCCTAATCACTGTAAATGAAATCCAGATGCATGCACCACCACAGGGCATCCAGCTACTACAAACGAACTCCAGACATACGTGTCCCCTGTGCATCTGGCTTTAAGTGGGTAACGGGGACTTGAACTCAGGTCCTTAGGTTTTGCAGGCAAGTGCTTTAACCGCTGAACCCTCTTCTAGCATCTTTCTTAGTGTAAATTTACGTGCTTACGTATTAGGTTATTTGAGTACTGGAAGTTTTGTTTCAAAAACTGTCCTGTGTAACGGGCAGGATAGTGGTGGACACATACCTCTGTAAGCCCACACAAGGCACACATACAGAGTGAGCCCTCTGTAAGCTACAGACACAAGGTGATATGATATGTCACTGTAGGTTCATCAGATGCACCAGGGGGACACTTGTGGTGAAGGTGTTGGTAATGGGGGAGGCTGTGCATGTGGGGGGCAGGAGGCATGTGGGAAATCTCTACACTTCCTCTCAGTCTCACTGTGGAACTACACATTCTAAAAATGGTCTTCGAAACACAGACTTCAGAGTCACTCCCTGGGTTAAGTGGCACAAGTGCTGCTTAAGGGGATTCACTGTGCCATTCAGCGTGCAAGGAGCAAGAAAGGGGGAAAAGGGACTGGAGAGACGGCTTGGCGGTGAAGGAGCTTGCCTGTGAAGCCTAAGGACCCGGGTTCGATTCCCCAGTACTCATATAAGCCAGATGCACAAGGTTGCGCCTGTGTCTGGAGTTCATTTGCAGTGACTAGAGGCTCTGGCTCACCCACTCTCTCTATCTGCCTCTTTTTTCCCTCCCTCTAATAAATAAATAAATAAATATTTAATTAAAGAAAGGAGGGCTGGAGAGATGGCTTAGCAGTTAAGGCACTTGCCTGAGAAGCCTAAGGACCCATGTTCTGCTCTCCAGATCCCATGTTAGGCAGACACAGAGAGTTGAGGCAAGCACAAGGTCACACATGCCCACTAGGTGGCATAAGCATCTAGAGTTTGATTTCAGTGGCTGAGGCCCTGGGCCAATTCTTTCTGTCTCTGTCTCTCTCTGAAAAATTAAAAAAAAAAAAAAAAATTAAAAAGGCAAATCTATTGGGCTTGCATCAAAAAAAAAAAAAAAAAAAAGGAAACAGTTTTGCTATTTAATAATGCAGGTATGTTGATAAGCCACTTCAACTTGATATTTGCATGTCTGTAGTATGATTTTTTTTTCTGGTTTTATTTTTATTTTTTTTTATCTTTTCACAATTTTTATTAACATTTTCCAAGATTATAAAAATGATTTTTTTATTAACAACTTCCATGATTATAAAAAATATCCCATGGTAATACCCTCCCTCTCCCCACTTTCCCCTTTGAAACTCCATTCTCCATCATATCCCCTCCCCCTCTCAATTAGTCTCTCTTTTATTTTGATGTCATGATCTTTTCCTCCTCTTATGATGGTCTTGTGTGGTAGTGTCAGGCACTGTGAGGTCATGGATATCCAGGCCAATTTGTGACTGGGGTGAGCACATTGTAAGGAGTCCTACCCTTCCTTTGGCATTTACATTCTTTCTGCCACTTCTTCTGCAATGGACCCTGAGCTTGTTTTTCTTTTTAATTCTTTCATTTATTTATTTACAAGACCAAGAGAGAATGAATGAATGAATGAATGAATGAGAATGGACACACCAGTGCCTTTTGCCACTGCAAACAAATTCCAGACACATGTACCATTTTGTGCATCTGGCTTTACATGGAAATCAAACTTGAACCAGGAGGTGCCTATCCACTGACCATTTCTCCAGCCCTCTGCTGTGACTCTTAACAAAGCTTAATACGGGCTAGAGAAATAGCTTAGCGGTTAATGAGCTTGCCTGCAAAGCCTAAGAACACACATTTGGATCTCCAGGTCCCATATAGCCAGACCCACACTGACACAAGAACGCAATGTCGCACATATGCCACAGGGGGCGCATGCATCTGGAGTTCACTCAGTGTCTGAAAGGCTCTGGGATGCCCATTCTCTCTCTCTGTGACTCTCTCTCTCTCACTAAAAATAAAAGAAAATAAAAAATTACCCAGGCATCGTGGCACACGCCTTTAATCCCAGCACTTGGGAGGCAGAGGTAGAAGGATTGCCTTGAGTTCAAGGCCACCCTGAGACTACAGAGTGAATGCCAGGTCAGCATGGGCTAAAGTGAGACCCTACCTTGAAAAACCAAAACCAAAACCAAAAACAAACAAACAAACAGCAACAAAAACAAAAAAAACAGGGGGGCTGAGAGATGGCTTTGTGGTTAAGGCACTTGCCTGCAAAGCCACAGGACCCAGGTTTGACTCCCCAGAACCCAAGTAAGCCAGCTGCACAAGGTGGCTCATATGTCTGGAGTTTGTTTGCAGTGGCTGAATGCCCTGGCGTGCCCATTCTCTCTCTCTCTCTCTCCCTCTCTTTGACACTTTCTCTCCTTCAAATAAATAAATAAAACATTAAAAAAAAAATTAAAATAAAGTCCAGGTCACTTCTATTGCTTTTCTTCCCTCTCACCTGGACGTCCTGCTGATGGACAGGGCCTCCAGGATTCCGATCGAGCTTGCTGCTTATGTCTTCCCGGAGCTTCTGCAGGCAGTTCCTGGCCTGGAGGGAGGGGAGACGGGAGACAAGGGGCTTCAGATTCAGGGCAGGGGAAGCCAGCGACCCTTCAGGCCCCATCTCCAATCAGCACTGCTGTGAATGTGGCACTACCCCCCATCCTGGCTGCGACCCAGGACTGCTGCTCCAGTGGGGTTCTTACTCTGTCCCCGCTGTACAAGTGACAAAGTAAAGAACCCCCCGCCTACCCTGGGAGTGCGAACATGCTTTGTTTTGTTTTGTTTTGAGTAGGGTCTCACTCTAGCCCAGGCTGGCCTCAAACTCACAACGATCCTCCTACCTCTGCCTCCTGAGTGCTGGGGATTAGAGGCGTGCGCCACCATGACCAGCTGTTTGTTTCTTAGAGGCAGGGTTTCGACCCAGCCCAGGCTGACCTGGAATTCACTATGTAGTCTCAGGGTGGCCTTGAACTCATGGAGATTCTCCTGCCTCTGCCTCCTGAGTTCTTGGATTAAAGGTGTGCGCCACCACGCCCAGCAGAGCTAGCGTTCTTGTCGGAGACACACAGCACAAAAAGAAAAAGAGACGCCACTTGTCACATGGTGACACATGCCAAGGAGAGACTAGAAACTGATAGAAAAGTGGCTGACACCATTAGACAGAAAAGCTCAGGGAATCTGCTAAGCTTAAGATAGTAAGAGCTGGCCATGGTGGCATATACCTTTAGTCCAGTACTCAGGAGACTGAAGTAGAAGGAAAAGCCATGAGTTCGAGGCCAGCCTGGGCTATGGTGAGACCCTGCCTTGCAAACAAAACAAGCCAGGGGTGGTGGCACACACTTTAACTCCAGCAATCAGGAGGCAGAGGTGGGAGGATCACCGTGAGTTGGAGGCCACCCTGAGACTACATTGTGAATTCCAGGTCAGCCTGAGCTAGAGTGAGACCCTACCTCAAAACACCAGAAAAAATAAAAATAAAAAAAAAAATAAAAAACATAAACAGGATACACAAGATACTTATTCTCTGTTCATCAATGGCTTGGATCAAAAACGATTCCTGATACATGGAAGGGCATGGAGCATTTTCAGTGACATAGGGAACTGAAGAGAAAACACTAGAACCACAAAAGTTTCATAGAAATGGCTGGGGTCCTCAGAGAAAAGACCACTCACCTCCTGGATATACTGGACTTCACTCTTCAGCTGGCTAATGTTCTTCTCGTGGGCCACCTTGTCCCCAGACCTCCCCTTCAAGTACACCTGAAATCGAGATGACAGTATTTCACTAAGAAGCCTCAAAATAACACCACACACACACACAGCCTCATGTCCCAGCGGAAGGAGCACACGTTGCTACTGCCAATTTACTAGGTGGCAATCTCGTGAGTTCGTGGCCGGGCGTGGTGGCACACGCCTTTAATCCTAGCACTTGGGAGGCAGAGGTAGGAGGATCTCCATGAGTTCAAGGCTACCCTAAGACGACACAGGGAATTCCAGGTCAGCCTGGGCTAGAGTGAGACCCTACGTTGAAAACAAACAAACAAAAAAGAGGCTGTACATACTCTGCACGTAATGCTGCTATCTTTTATAACTGAAATATTTCTGTATTACTTGTACTATAAAACACACACACAGAATTTTTTTGTCTTTTCTTCAGAATTTCTTTTTTAAGTTTATTTTTATTAATTTATTTGAGAGAGAGACAGAAATAGGCAGGTTGAGAGAGCGAGGGAGAAAATGGGCATACCAGGGCCCCTGGCCACCACAAATGAACTCCAGACACGTGCATCCCCTTGTGCATCTGGCTTATGCGGGCCCTGGAAAATTGAATCTGGGTCCTTTGGCTTTGCAGGCAAGAGCCTTAACCGCCAAGCCATCTCTCCAACTCTTTCTCTCTTTTAAAGTACATATGGGGCTAGAGAGATGGCTTCAGTGGTTAGGTATGCTTTCTGTGCAAGGATGAGGGTCTGAGGGGGCCTGAGAAAGCCCAAGTTCGAATTTCCAGATACCATGTAAAACAGATGGGCTCACGTGACCACTGACTCGGTAACCCCAGTCCCACAGGAGAGCAGAATCAACAGAGCCCCACAAGCTCTGGAAGAGTAACAAAGGAAGCTCTGGACCTAGGGAAATGGCTCAGTGGTTAAGGACACTGGCTTGCAAAGCCTGCTGACCCAGGTTCAATCTCCCAGTACCTGTCTAAAGCCAGATGCACAGAGTCACATGCATCTGGAGTTTGTTTGCAATAGCAAGAGGCACAAGTGTGCCCATTCTCCTTTTCTCTCTCCCCTCACAAATAAATAAATAAAAATACTGCTGGACATGGTGACACACACATTTAGTCCCAACATTCGGAAGGCAGATGTACAAGGATCGCTGTGAGTTTGAGGCCAGGCTGGACCTAGAGAGTTGCAAGTCAGTCTGGGCTACAAGGTCATATACATGTGCATCTGCCACACACACAAGATCACGTGCATGTCCATCCACCACATACATAAGGTCACATACATGTACATACACCATACACATCCAAGCAAAATTTAAAAAAAAAAAAAAAAACACCAGAAAAAGTACATACATTTGTCAGGCAATAGAGAAGGTATTAACAATGATTACATTGATAGAATTATAGATTCTTTTGCTTTCTCCAAGGGGCATACAAGTACTTTAAATAAGAAAAATAATTAGCCAGGCATGGTGGTGCACGCCTTTAATCCCAGCACTTGGGAGGCAGAAGTAGGAGGATCGCCGTGAGTTCGAGGCCATCCTGAGACTCCATAGTGAATTCCAGGTCAGTCTGAGCTAGAGTGAGACCCTGCCTCAGAAAACCGAGAGAAAAAAAAAAAAAAAAAGAAGAAGAAGTAGGGTCTCTCTGGGCTGGAGAGAAAAGTACTTGTTTGCAAAGCCTGAAGGCTTCTGCTTGACTTCCCAGTACCCATATAAATCCAGATGCACATGGTGGCACATAAATCTGGAGTTCTTTTGCAGTGGCTAAAGGCCTTGGTGTGCTCATTCTCTCTCTCTCCCCCATAAATAATTTTTTTTTAAATTCTGGAATTGGGCTGGAGAGATGGCTTAGAGGTTAAGGCATTGGCCTGCAAAGCCTAAGAACCCAGGTTCAATTCTCCAGGACCCTCAAAAGCTAGATGCACATGGTGGCACATGCCTCTGCAGTTTGTTTCCAGTGGCTGGAGGCCATGGAGTGCCCATTTTCTCTCTTTCTCTCCCCCTCTCTCTCTAATAAATAAATAAATCTTTTTTGGAAATTCTGGAATTAACAGTGTTGACTGCACCATGATGGTTACACAACCGTATAACTACATTAAAAACCATCAAATTGAAGATCATAACTGGGCCTACTTTCTTTCTTTCTTTCTTTTTGTTGTTGTTTTGTTTTTGTTTTTGTTTTTCGAGGTAGGGTCTCACTCTAGCCCAGGCTGACCTGGAGTCTCAGGATGGCCTCCCACCTCTGCCTCCTGAGTGCTGGAATTAAAGGCATGCACCACCACGCCCGGCTTATTTTGTTTTTTTGAGGTAGGGTCTTGCTCTAACCCAGGCTGACCTGCACTATGTAGTATCAGGGAGGCCTTGAGCTCATGGCGATCCACCTACCTTGGCCTGTGATTAAAGGCGTGCACCATGATGCCTGGCTCTGGGCCTACTTTACCATATGTGAATTACATGTACATGTATTTTTAAGAAATATTTTATTTATTTATTAATTTATTTATTTGGGAGTGAGAGAGGAAGATACAGATAGAAAAAAAGACAGAATGGGTGTGCCAGGGCCTCTAGCCACTGCAAATGAACTCCAGAGGCATGTGCCCCCTTGTGCATCTGGCTTACGTGGGTCCTGGGGAATTGAACCAGGGTCCTTTGGCTTTGCAGGCAAACGCCTTAACCACTAAACCATTTCCCCAGCCCTCTACATGCATTTTTAAAGAGTAACAACAACAAGAAAAAAAGTTAAAATTCCATAAGCACCCATCACCCCATTCACTCCCATGCTCGGGGCCAGCTTGCAGCCTAAGTCAGTAGCACAGGCTCGGGCCTCTTTCTGGGAGGTGAGTAGGAACTAGCATCTCGAACTAGCATCTCGGGTCTGGTCCGTCATGGTCCAAACCACAAGCTCCCCTGGCAACACCCGGCTGCCCTCTGCCCTGTCCTTGCAGGGCACGAAAGGAGGAGAAAAGGTGAGGCTTACCTTAATGATCTCTTCATGGCCATCGTTGGACTCTACCAGTTCTGAAGCCAGAGAGTGACCAGATGAGTGGCCGGACACCATGGCGTAGGTCTTTCTGCCCACCTGCCGGAGGAAGATGAGAGAGAGAGACAGTGGGGGAGAGAGAGAGAGAGAGAGGCTCAGAAACCATGCAACAGGCAGGGTCTAACACCCCTTAGCCCAGGCAGAAGACCTTTTGAGGACTAAAGAATGAAGCGTCACTTTGGTTTTTCCTCCATCCACCACTCCCGGGACCCTCTAGCGTGGGGCCATACGGCAGCAAGAACGCAGGGCAGGGCACATCAGCAGAAAACTCAGGTTAGTTGTCATTTTTAGCGAGGGTCTCCCCGCTGCGTCAAGCAGCCCGCAAGGCTGAGCTCGGCTAGGCATGCTGGGAAAGGGGGTGCTCTCAAGTTTTGCAGCAAATAGGGGGGTTCCGGGCGACCCTGGGAGTGGGGTGAGCAGCAAGGGGGAGGAGATCTGGCCCACCAGACACCTCGATACCTTCTGGGCTATGTGCTCAAGTTCATCTCCTGTCAGTTCACTCGGCAGAGCCAGCCTGAGAATGTCCACGCTGCCCTAGTGACGACAATGACAGACACGACAACCTCTCACGTGACAGTCCGCGGGCAGGAACTACCGGGCCGAGGGGCGCTCTTGCCGGCCTTGTTATCTAACGCTAACTCTCAGACAAGGAGAACCGCGGTCACGGAGGCGCCGCAGCCTCCCCGGCGTCAGGCCATGTTCCCGGCCGACAACCCTCTCGCCCCTGCGTCAGACGCTACACGTCTCGGGGTCCTACGCGGCTCTAGGGGAGCCTCTCTGGCTCTCAGATGACAGGCGGCCTGGACTCTCTTCCCAGACAGAGAGAGTCTGTCCCTGGACTGCTCATCTCCAAGCCAGAATTTTGTTTGCTTGCTTGTTTTTATTGAGGCTAACCTAAAATTCACTCTGTAGTCCCAGGCTGGCCTCGAACTCACAGCGCCCCTCCTGCCTCTGCCTCCCAAGGGCTAGAATTAAAGGCAAGCACCGCCACACACGGCTTCAAGCCAGAAGTTCTGTTTGTTTGTAACAAGGGTCTCACAGAGCTCAGGCTGACCTCCTTCCTACTCACTCTGCAGCTGAGGATGCTCTTAAATTGTTGATCCTCCTGCCGCCACCTCCCGAGCGCTGGGATTCCATGGAATGCCACCCCACTCGACTCACAGAGCCAGAACTTCTGCCCCTGTCATGTCGTTAGTTACTGAAGCCCTTCTCAAGACTAAGATATCACTTCTAAACCAAGGTATAAGAAAGAACCTGCAAGCCTGGTGTGGTGGCGCACGCCTTTAATCCCAGCACTCGGGAGGCAGAGGTAGGAGGGTCTCACTGAGTTCGAGGCCACCCTGAGACTACAGAGTGAATTCCAGGTCAGCCTGGACCAGAGTGAGACCCTACCTCGAAAAATTGAAAAACCGAGAAAAGAAAAAAGAAAAAAGAAAGGACCTGAATCCCGAGGGGACAGAAGGATGCACCTACAATTCCAACATGCAGGAGGCTGGGGCAGGAAGCCTGAGAGTTTGAGGCCATCATAGAGGACACGGCGAGACCCTGTCTCAAATATATGTGTGGGCTCGAGAGGTGGCTCAGCGGCTAAGGCACTTGCCTGCAATGGCTTATATGTACAAAGTGGTGCATGCACCTGAAGTTCATTTGAAGTGGCTAGAGGTCCTGCTATGCTAATTCTCTCTCTAATATATATATGTATACATACATATATGAATCTAAACCTTGTCGGACGTGGTGGCACACGCCTTTAATCCCAGCTCTCAGAAGGCAGACGTAGGAGGATCGCCATGAGTTTGAGGCCACCCTGAGACTCCATAGTGAATTCCAGGTCAGCCTGGGCTAGAGTGAGACCCTACCTCGAAAAACCAAAAAAAAAAAAAAAAAAAAAAAAAAAAAAAAACCTTGTGCTAGATGTGATAACACACGCCTTTGATCCCAGCACTTGGGAGGCAGAGGTAGGAGTGTTACCGTGAGTTCGAGGCCACATAGTGAATTCCAGGTCAGCCTGGGCTAGAGCAAGACCCTACTTCAAAAAAAAAAAAAAAAAAAAATCATGGGGACAATTAAAGACCCAAAGGGGAGGGGAGCTGGAGAGATGGCTTAGTGGTTAAGGTGCATGCCTGCAAAGCCTAAGGACCCCAGTTTGATTCTCCAGGACCCACGTAAGCCAAATGCACATGGTGGCACATGTGTCTGGAGTTCATTTGTTGTGGCTAGAGGCCCTGGCGCACCCATTCTCTCTCTCTCTCTCTCTCTCTCTCTCTCTCTCTCTCTCTCTCTCTCTCTCTGTGTGTGTGCCTCTAATAAATAAATAAATAAAATCTTTAAACAAGAAAAAACCCAAGGGGGAGCCAAGCATAGTGGTGCATACCCTTTAATTCCAGCACTTGGGAGGCAGAGGTAGGAGGATCACAGTGACTTTGAAGCCACCCTGAGACTACATAGTGAATTCCAGGTCAGCCTGGGCTACAGTGAGACACTACCTTGAAAAAAAAAAAACACAGAGAAAACCCGCAGGGTTAACTGAGTATCTCGTAGGCTCCTTCCAACTCCCACCACGTGACAGCAATGAGGTTGGAGCACATCCTCTCCAGGCAAGAAAGGGAAGATGGACGCTCCTTGTTTGTTTCTCATTTTCCTGACATGAGTAGGCACCAAACGCAGGGACTTGCCCATGCTAGGCAAGCACTCTCCCACTGAACTCTATACGCCCCGCCTGGAGACAAAATGCGTGCTGGGCTGCCCGAGGATGAAAGTGATTTTGAAGCGAGGTGTTATGGTTTAGGTCTGCAATCCCTGCCCTTGGGCTGAGGCAGAAGAACTGCTTTGAGTTCGAAGCCAGCCTGTGCTACACAGTGAATGCCAGAACTACAAAACAAGACCTTTCTTTTCCAAGCAACAACAAAGAAATTTAAAAAATGAGTGGGGGAGACCTTGAAGTTATCTGGTCTGCCTCCACGCCCCACCCAGGAACATAAATTCCACTTAGCGTTAAAAGATTTAAAGGAACCTTCCTAACATTCCAAATGTCTACAGAACACATCCTTCCAACTTCATGGAGAACAAATCAGTCTTTTGTGGGATACTTAATCCTTGCTGTGGCCAGATCCTTAACTCTTAAGGGTTCTTATCTGTCCAATGGAAATAGTACCTACCTCAAAAAAAAAAAAAAAAAAAAAAAAAAAGAACAAAACTAAATGCTCGGGCTGGAGAGGCGGCTTAGCGGTTAAAGCGTTTGCCTGCAAAACCAAAGGATGCCGGTTCGACTCTCCAGGACCCACGTAAGCCAGATACACAAGGGGGCACATGCATCTGGAGTTCATTTGTAGTGGCTGAAGGCCCTAGCGTGCCCATTTCTCTCTCAAATAAATAAAAAAAATTTTTTTTTAAAAAAAAATGCTCATGCTGAGACTACATAGTGAATTCCAGGTCAGCCTGGGCTTGAAAAAGGAAAAAAAAAAAAAAAAAAAAAAAAAACTACACAAAATGGCCTGGATATCCATGACCTCACAGTGCCTGACACTGCCTACACAAGACCATCATAATAGGAGGAAAAGATCATGACATCAAAATAAAAGAGAGACTGGTTGAGAGGCAGAGGGGATATGATAGAGAGTGGAGTTTCAAAGGGGAAAGTGGGGGGAGGGAGGGAATTAACATGGGATATTGTTTACAATTATGGAAGTTGTTGATAAAAAAAATAAATAAACAAAAATAAGAACTAAACATGCATCCAATCTATAATACCAGCACTCAGAAGGCTAAGGCAGGAAAACGCCAAGTTCATGGCTAACCTGGGTTAAACAGTGAGACTATGAGTCAAAAAATAAAGAAAGCCGTTAATCCCAGCATTTGGGAGACAAGAAAATAATGAAAAAGGCCAAAAACGGCAACTCTAAGAAGAAATGCGAATGGCTCATGAAGACATGAAGAATGCTTGGCTGGTGTGGAGCGATCCTGAGAGGCTCGGGTTCCAGGCCAGCCTGGACTGGGAGAGAACAGTAGGAAGAGAGGTTGAGGAGAGGAACTGGGCATGTTGGCTCATGTCTATAATCCCAACAGCAGGGAGACTGGCAAATTCCAGGCCAAGCCTGGAGAATTATCTAAAAATACAAACTGGGCTGGAGAGATGGCTGAGTTAAGACACTCGTCTGTGAAGCCTAAGGACCCAACCAAGTTCGATTCCCCAGTACCCATGTAAAGCCAGATGCACAAGGTGGCGCATACATCTGGAGTTCATTTGCAGTGACTAGAGGGCCCTGACTCTCCTGTTTTCTCTTTCAGTATTTTTTTCCCCAAATTTTTATTAACAACTTCCATGATTATAAAAAATACCCCATGGTAATACCCTCTCTCTCCCTTCCACTTTCCCCTTTGAAACCATTTTCTCTTTGTATCTGCCTCTCTCTCTCTCTGTGTGTGTCTCAAATAAACAAATATTAAAAAAAAAAAAAAAAGATGAACCAGGTATGATGGTGCATGCCTTGAGTCCCAGGACTTGACTGAGGTAGGAGGATCACCATGACCTCAACGGCAGCCTGGGGCTACATATGGAGTGAGTTCCGCTAGGCTAGAGTGAGGTCCTGCCTCAAAAAATAAAAAATAAAAAACAGACTGGAAAATTCAAATATGCACTGGGCTTGGTGGCACACGCCTTTAATCCTGGCACTTGGGAGGCAGAGGTAGGAGGACCACTGTGAGTATGAGGCCACCCTGAGACAACAGTGAATTCCAGGTCACACTGGGCAAGACTCTACCTTGGAAAAAAAAAAAAATTATTTATACATATAAATCTCAGCGGGGGTAGGTGTGAGTTCCAGCTGATATCTACAAATCCCTTGGGCCCCTGTTTTCAGTCTGTAGATTTAGGGTGATCATACTCAGCTGCTCACATTTTAGGCAGGGTAGGGAGATGTGTGTGAACACTATGAAAGCGCTTTGCGAACCATAAATCACAAAGGCGAGGCAGTAGCTTTCATAAGAAGCTCAAGGGAGCCTTGAGGTGGGAGAAGAAGCAAATGGTCTAAATGAACCTGGTGAAAAATCCTGGGCGCTGCCTTGGCGCCCACCACTCCAGAACCGGAGGAAGAAGCTACAAAGCCACGGGATCTTGCTGCGCAACTCAAACCCGGGACTAAGGACAGAAAACCTAGGGCTCCTCCTCTCTGTGCCCTCTGAACCTACAGTGATCTCAGGGCTTCAGTGAGCAGGTTCCAGGGAGCTTTAGAAACAGCTCCCGAGGACTGGACAGATGGCTTAGCAGTTTAAGGCGTTTGTCTGCAAAGCCTGAGGACCCAGGTTCGATTCCCCAGAACTATGTCAGCCAGATGCACAAGGTGGGCGCATGTGTCTAGAGTTTGTTTGCAGTGGCTAGAGGCCCTGGAGCACCCATTCTCTCTATCTGCCTCTTCCTTAAATAAATGAGGTAGAGGTAGGAGGATCGCTGTGAGGCCACTCCGAGACTACATAGTGAATTCTAGGTCAGCCAGGGCTACAGCAAGACTCTACCTTGAATAACCTAAAAGGAAAAGAAAAAAATAAGAGAGAGTACAAAGGAGCCCCCCCCCCCCCCGCCAGCACCAAGCAGATGGGCACTGCCAGGCCAGATGGGCAGTGGAGCCTTCTTCTCCAGGGAAGAGGACAGCAGTAATCACAAGGTGAGCAGCCTCCAGCCTCATAAACACTCCGGGAGAAGCCCAGCTACCTCCAAATTACAGCAGCCTCTCCACTGGGTTCAAACAGCTCTCCTGTGTGACTCACCGTCAAAGAAAGGAGGGGGTAATCACATAGCTAAGGGCTTAGAGATCAAGAGGCCTGGCAAGCAGAGGCGATAGGAGATAAACAGGCAGGCCCCAGGGGTTCTCACACCACAGGCTTCCAGAAAGGTGCAGGATCCCTTGGGAACAAGGCGTTTGGCCCAGCACCCACTCCTCGGGCTTCTCAGGGATCACTAGCTAGGAGGTCCCAGGGCAAGATTCTTCCTAAGGTGAAGTAAGGGAAGTAAAATGAGTCTCTTGAGCTTCCAGCTCAGTACCGAGAATCCTTTTATTATTATTATTTTTTTTTTTTTTTTGAGGTAGAGTCTCACGTTAGCCCACGCTGACCTGGAATTCTCTATGTAGTTTCAGGCTGGCCTCGAACTCACGGTGATCCTCCTGAGTGCTGGGATTAAAGGCATGATCTACCACAACTTCAAGAATTTTTTTTTTAATTTTTTTTAATTTATTTATTTATTTGAGAGCAACAGACACAGAGAGAAAGACAGATAGAGGGAGAGAGAGAGAATGGGCGCGCCAGGGCTTCTAGCCTCTGCAAACGAACTCCAGACGCGTGCGCCCCCTTGTGCATCTGGCTAACGTGGGACCTGGGGAACTGAGCCTCGAACCGGGGTCCTTAGGCTTCACAGGCAAGCGCTTAACCGCTAAGCCATCTCTCCAGCCCAACTTCAAGAATTTTTCATCCTCACCCCGCAGCCACTTTTCCATCAGTCTGTTCCTCAACCCGCCTCCCTCACCCTAAACACACACGCCCTCTCAAGGGCTATAGGACTAGCACCCTCACTTTGCCCACTCGAAATGGGAAATGCCACATCCTCCTGGCACTGGCTTCTACGAGGTCAGGAAGAAGAAAGCTCCGTAAAGTCACAAAACAGGGCCAGGTGGTGTGGCTGGGTGCCCATGCTTTTTAACAAAGACTGCCAGCCTATGTGCCCACAGGTTTCCTGCACTACCCTGCCTTCTGCTGGGCTCTCTTGGCCTTTGTTGAGCAGAACACAAAGCCACCAACCATTACCTTCCTTCCTCCTCACAAACATGCCAACCAAACAGGTGCTTGCTTTTTCTCTGGCTCCCATCCTGGAGGCAATAGGCTGTACAAGCTCCTGGCACAGGGCTGCCGGCTGACTGGCAAGGCAGTTCTGTGGGGTTAGCTTCTCATCACGTGCCCACACGAGGGTCTGCCAGCAAGTGTGTCTACAGAGGGGAGCTGCCAAACCACCTCCCTGAAGGTGCACCCTGCTACTGAGCCAGTCCCTCTACCCCCCAGGACTCCTGTAGGAGCCCAGCCAGGCATGAATGAAGGGAATTCCTCAAGACCCTTTCTGGCCCAAGGGTGGCAAAAGACTCCAGGGCTCTAGTTGCTAATCACCTGTCTTGAGACACATACACACACACACACATATATATATAAATACATTTTATATTATATTTAATATATGTTAAATTAATATAATATATTATAAATTATATGTAAGTTTTTATATATTATGTTGTGTTTAATATATATATTATTTATTAGAGATGGGAGGGGGAGAGGGAGAATGGGTGTGCCAGGGCCTCCAGCCACTGCAAACGAACTCCAGACGCATGCACCACTATGTGCATCCGGCTTACATGGGACCTGGAGAACTCGAACCTGGGTCCTTAGGCTTCACAGGCAAGCACCTTAACCGCTAAGCCATCTCTCCAGCCCAGTCCTGAGACTTGTTTCTGCGCGGTCGGGCCCTCCCTTCGCCCATCATCTGCACCCTACCCTGCCGGATGCCCTCTGCTCTGCCTGCCTCTGGCAGCCAAACTTAAATCTGGGCCACCAGCCTTCTGACGCATTTCCATTCCCCCAACTAAACCTGGCCACCTGCAGGAAACAAAGGCTATTTCATAAGACAACACTGTGACCCAAAGAGACACGAACCATAATTATCAGCAGGGGAGGAAGCTCGTCCCGCCCGCCCGCCGGAGCATACACGTGTCTGTCCTTGACCGAAACCACCAGGCACACACCTCCCTCCACCCCGGAGAGCTATGGGCCATGACGGGGCTACATGCCTGCTGGATTGCATAACCCTCAGCTCTCAGATTCTTCCACCCCTGGCCAGGCAAAAGCCCAGCATTCCCCACATTCCTTGCAGGCTTGGAGACATCTGCTGCCTGATTTGTAAAAGTCAGAATTTGGCAATGAATGGGGAGGAGGAAGGGATGGTGTCAGGAGAAACTTACGGGCGGGCGGCCGAGTCCCAGACAAGTCTCACGACTGGGAGAAGCAGTCCTCAAACTTGCGAGATTCCTCCACCCGGGAGTTTCTTCCCCACCCAGGTGTCCCGTAGCCAAGCCTGCTCTAGGTTTAGAATTTGCCCAGTCCATTGGAGTAAATGGCACCAATGACTGCAGGTCAATCCCCTATTAAAATGCAAATATTCTTGCCCAACAATTCTCAGACATTTCACTCAAGAGAAAAGAAAACATGGGAATCAAAAAATTAATTTAGAACTTGAGAGGCAGAGGTAGGAGGATTGCCTGTGAGTTTGAGGCCACCCTGAACTCTCATGGTGAATTCCAGCTCAGCCTGGGCTAGAGTGAGACCCTACCTGGAAAAATAATAATAATCTAGGACTGAAGGGATGGCTTAGTGGTTAAGGCGTTTGCCTGGAAAGCCAAAGGACCCAGGTTCGATTCCCCAAGACCCCTGTTAGCCAGATGCACAAGGTGGCACATGCTCTGGAGTTTTTTTGCAGTGGCTGGAAGCTCGGGCACGGCCATTCTCTCTCCCCTTCTCAATTAAATATATATTTATATTTATTTATATTTATATTTATATAGAGAGAGATTGATTGATTTTAAAAAGTAAAATCGGGCTGAAGAGATGGCTTAGCAATTAAGGTACTTGCCTGTGAAGCCAAAGGACCTCCGTTCAATTCCCCAGTACCCACATAAGCCAGATGCACAAGGTGACGCGTGCATCTGGAGTTCGTTCGCAGTGGCTGGAAGCCCTGGCATGCCCATTTTTTTTTTCTCTCTCTCTGCCTCTTTCCTTCTCTCAAATAAACAACAATAAAATATTTAAAAAACAAATAAATAAAACTGGGAAAGCCGTGCGTGGTGGCACACGCCTTTAATCCCAGCACTCGGGAGGCAGAGGCAGGAGGATTGCTGTGAGTTTGAGGCCACCCTAAGACTACATAGTGAATTCCAGGTCAGCCTGGGCTAGAGTGAGACCCTACCTCGAAAAAACAAAACAAACGAAACAAAAACCTGGGAAGTCAAGAAAGATGCCAGGGGGGCGTAGCTCAGGAATGTTCAGTGAATGCACAAGGTCCGAGCTCAATCCTTGGCACCTCTAGTGCTGGTATTTTCTCCCGTGTGGTTTTTGTGCTGGGGAATGTAGCCCAGTTGGTAGGATATCTGCCTAGCCAGTGGGAAGTCCTGGGTTGGATCCCCAGTAGTGCATAAACTTGGCATGGGAATACACCCCTATCATCCCAGCATGTGGAAGGTTGAGGCAAAAAGATCAGAAGTTCAAAGCTGGGACTAGGAAGATGGCTCAGTAGTGGATCAGTGCTGGCCAGACAAGCCATATTGACGCTGCGTACCCCAGTGGAATGGACTTGAGTGGGCATCCTGGCACTTGGAAGGCTGAGATAGGAGGATCGCCATGTAGCCTGGGGCTACAGAATGAGCTCCAGGTCAACCTGGGCTAGAATGATACCTACCTCAAAAAGAAAAGAAAAAAAGGCTGGAGAGATAGCTTAGCAGTTAAGGCATTTGCCTGCAAAGCCAAAGGATCCTGGTTTGATTCTCCAGTACCCACGTAAGCCAAATGCACAAGGGGGCGCACGCATCTGGGGTTTGTTTGCAGTGGCGTGCCCATTCTCTCCCTCCCCCCATCCCGCCCCACCTCTTTGTCTCCCTCAAATAAATAATTAAAATATATTTTTAAAAATTCACTGGGCATGGTGGCGCACACCTTTAATCCTAGCAGTCAGGAGGCAGAGGTAGGAGGATCTCCATGAGTTCAAGGGCACCCTAAGACTACACAGTAAATTCCAGGTCAGCCTGAACTACAGTGAAACCCTAAACACACACACACACACACACACACACACACACACACAGCTGGGAAGATGACTTAGTGGTTCAGGCACTTGCCTGCAAAGCCAAAGGACTCAGGTTTGAGTACCTAGGACCCATGTAGCCAGATGTACAAGGTGGTGCATGCGTCTGGAATTCCTTTACAGTGGCTGGAGGCCCCTGGTGTGCCCAATCTCTCTCTCCCTCCCTCTCTCTCTCTGCCTTTCTCTCTCTCAAATAAATAAATATTTAATTTTTATTTATTTATTTATTTGAGAGCGACAGACACAGAGAGAAAGACAGATAGAGGGGGAGAGAGAGAATGGGCGTGCCAGGGCTTCCAGCCTCTGCAAACGAACTCCAGACGCGTGCGCCCCCTTGTGCATCTGGCTAACGTGGGACCTGGGGAACCGAGCCTCGAACCGGGGTCCTTAGGCTTCACAGGCAAGCGCTTAACCGCTAAGCCATCTCTCCAGCCCTAAATAAATATTTTTAAAAAAGAAGAAGAAGAAGAAGATTTAAGACATTCCACATTGGCCACTGACCTACTACTACACACATGCACCACAGCACAGCACACACAGTCACCATAGCAAGAGACTGTCCTGGGGTAGACGAGACCTTGCCTCCAAAGAAATAAAAGCCGAAATAAGATCCTACCGGTGTATGGGTGTATGCCTATAATCCCAGCACGCAGGAGGTGGAGGAAGGAGGATTCGGAGTTGAAGTTTATTCTCAGCTATATATCAAGGTTGAGGCCAACCTAGGCTACATGATACTCTGCCTCCAAAAAATTCAAGTTATATGTTTTCTTTTTTTCCCCCCATTGGTGCATTCACTCTCTCCTTCCATCTCTCTCCCTCCCTTCTTCCCTCTCTACCTCTCTCTCCCTCCCGCTTGCTCTTTCCCTCCTTTCTCTCTCTCTCTCTCTCTCTCTGGCCCCTAACAATAAAATCTTAAATTTCTTGACCCCTGGAGTGGCGGCGTACACCTTTAATCTGGGCACTCGGCAGATTGCCGTGAGTTCGAGGCCTCCCTGAGACTACACAGTGAATTGCCAGAGCAAGTGCCTACCTTGAAGAAACAAACAAAAGCACCTTGGAAGGAGGGAGGAAGGAAGGGAGAGGATCAGTCAGAGATCACCAGGGCCAGTCTAATGCACTGCTTCCATTGGGAACGACTCTTGGGTTGTACTCTGGAATCTTTTTCTCTTTTTCTCTCTTTCTCCCCCTTCACTGGCCTGTCTCTCAGGACTGTCAATCAAGGCAGGGGCAAGGGGACACTGGCACCCTCTCCCTGGAATCTTGGGCAGAATGTTAAAAAAAAAAAAAAAAAAAAAAAAATCCAAAGTGGCTGGACGCACTAGGAAGTAGAAAGCACCCATGATTTCCTTGCACCTACCCAAGACCACAGGACTGCCTTGGATCAGACGTTTTCTCTTTTTTCCTTTGGATTTTCAAGGTACAGTGGCAGAAGCCTCCAACCACGGCAAACGAACCTCAGGTGCACGCACCACCTTGTGTATCTGGCTTCACATGGGCCCTAGAGAGTCAAAACTCAGGTCCTTAGGCTTCACAGGCAACTGCCTTAACCAGTGAGCCATCTCCCCAGCCCAGGTTTGGATTTTTTTAAAGCTTTCCCTTAGATTCTGTGCTCAATTCCTTTCTTTCTAATAAATGCCTTTTTTAAAAATTTATTTATTTATTTGAGAAAGAGAGGAGGAGAGAGAAAGAGGCAGATAGAGAATG